>NW_005842466.1:923743-988927 GCF_000455745.1 Alligator sinensis
TGTAGGTTTTCAAAATGAAGGGGATCATTAGGTTACAGTAGTCACAAATAAGTACAACACAAAGTCACAGAAGACCTTATTAAGCAAAACTGCTAAGTTAACAAGAGTCATTCAATCAGCTATCAGATAAAAGTGCCAAAAAGACCTACTGAAGTGCCTGATCTATACAGGTGTTGGTGAGCTGGGTCAAACTAACGCGATGCCTCTTCTGGCCATGTGTTGAGCTTAGTGTCGAGGAGTGCCAAGCTTAAAGCAAAGCACTGTTTTGTTCTGTTTTTTCATGTCTGTAAGCAGCCCGAATGCATAGACCAAGGTCATTCAGTTTCAAACACAGAGCTTTCAGGAACTGATCTGTAAATCAACTCAAGCAAATTATTTAGCAGTAAATTATCCTGCTTCCTAGTGGCTCTGAGAATAGCGGCAGGTTGGAGTGATCTGCTGCCAACGTGAACTAGTGCAATAAATAAATGAGCGAGATGGTCTCTCATCAAATGGTGAAAATTACAGAGCCTAAATGGTAATGAGGTTTAGAGCCCCTTCCGACTTGTGTTGAGTGCATTCCTGAGTGGAAACACAATCTTGCAGCTCAGTGACGGATGTTGTTTATCTTTGACTCTAATTATGAGATTTTAATACTAATTATTAACTGTCATAGTTAAGATCAGAAGAATGTAAACAATTTATGTCTCTATTAAGCAACTAAATTATGTTTCATTTAACATCATAATATGACACCGTTTAACTAATAAAATCAGCAGGTATTGTTTATACTGAAATTGGAAGTCTCAATATTGGAAAGTAGATGAACCTTTTTTCCTCCCCTCATGTTAGCTGAAATTACTATTGCTCTATGAAAATTACCTTTAAGGCTGTTCTGAACTTCTAATGCAATGTCCAGGGCATTAAAGGGCAGAACTGGTTCATTGGCAATTTGCAAAGTCACCTCTCCCGTTAGCTGAAAGAAATCAAAAGAGATCAAATAATTTCTAACATGTTTAATACTCAGCATTTCTTTTAGAAGGCCAGATAACTTCATTAGAGTACTTTTTCAGGGAAAGCTGAATAAAATGCTGCTAATGCACAGATTTTAAGGAGGAAACTAAAAAATAAAACCATCAGACTCTATTAACAGAACATCCCACTACAAAAGGTTACAATTTATAGCCATGTACAAAGAATCTGTTCAATCTTTTGCTTATATAATGGGGTATTATGAGAGTATTTTTTATTTTTGTTTTGTCTTTTATTAAAACATGGAGCAACAAAACAAAAAAAATCAGGAATAAACTTGAAGGGTTTCTTTTTTTCCCCTGCAGTAGGCAGGTACAACAGTGAGACTCTAAGGCTAGGGAAAGACATTACACATAAATAGGTTTAAGTGATCAGAAACGGGTTTAAACCTGTAACAGAACAGAAGTTCAGTGCACATAAACCAGTTTCAAAATGGCTGAAAATGGCTTAAGATAAATTTGGCTGAATGTAGTATCAGAGTTAACTGATTTGGGTCAAACCGATTTATGCAGTGTCTGCCCCAGATCCCTTCCTAGTTTAAGTTAAACCAGAGTGACCCAGCATCCCAGATGCTTTGCAGCCCTGGGCTGGACTGTGCTAGGTTGTCTACTCCAGAAAACAGGGCTGGCCGCTCTGCTTCCTAGCCAGAGCTCCAGCAGAGACTGCAGGAACAGCAAGGTCTGCCTGGCTTCCCTCTGCACCCCACTCCCTACCTTGCCACTTGCTGCTCAAGCAGGGATCCCCTCCTCCCATCTCCCACAGCACAGACCCCAGCCCCACAGACCCTAGGCATGTGGTAGGCTAGCTAATGCTAAGCGGTGTCCGTGTGTGTGTCTCCAATTTCACTGGGACAGGCAGACAGTGTCCACTTAGGGCTTTTCGGAGCTAATCAACAGATCAGCTGGTAATATCCCCCCTTTCCTTCCTTGGAAAAAGCTGTTTAAGAAGAGTTTGAACTAGGATAGGGGCTTTTGTTTTCTTGATGGGCTGCTAAACACTGTGTTATCAGCTCCCTGCTGGCTCCATCTCCTGTCACATTTGCAGACAATATGAAGAAACAGGGAGAGGGAGATTGAAAAGCTCAGTATCAGCAACAGATGCATGCACTGCACACCACCCCTTTGCCTCAGAGTGCTAGCCAGGGGCTGGGGGCTGGCAACACTCCTGCACCTAGAGCAGCGAGTGGGGAAAAGCCTGGGACTGTGAAGGCAGGGTCAGGGTTTAAACCCCTTCCTAATCAATACATCCTGCCAGGCACAGGGGTGGGCAAAATGCAGACCAGGAGCCAAATGCGGTCCATCAGGCTATTTTCTCTGGCCCACAGGGCCCCTAAAAAATTTAGAAAATTAATATTTATCTGCCCTGGGCTGCCTATCATGCGGCCCTTGATGGCTTGCCAAAACTCAGTAAGCAGCCCTCTGCCCAGAATAATTGCCTGCCCCTGTGCCAGGGTCTGGCCATGGTCTGCCCCTCCTCCCCTCCCCTCAGCTCAGCACTGTAGAAGGGAAGGGCTGCTCTGGCACCCCCTGGCTTCTAGCCTAAGCCACTGCAGGCATGTGTCTGAATTTCCTCAGTCCAGAGGGAATGTCTGCACTTGCAAATCAGTTCAACCTAGGCAGGTTAGACTAACCTGCAAAGATTGAATCAATTCAGGCTCAGGCTGAATGTCTGCCCCTAGCCCACAAGTTTGATTCTAATGCTGCTAAAGACAAAGACAAACTTTTCACAGTCTTTAACGGAGTTTGGAACAGGCCTTTAGCTAGGAGTCACATGAATAAAATAAACTGAGCTGAAAAATCAGAGCATGAAACAACAAATATATGACAACTTGATATGAATGTAGGTTGGCCATGTGATCTGGTTTGGGTAGGACACTCCAGGATTCCATAGCCTGGTCCCAGCTGGTTGGTCAAAAGTCCCAGGCCCAGGCCAGAGTTTGGTGGGGAGGTGGAACAGCATGGTGCACCAGGCAGGTGGCTGGGCAGGCACCGCTGTTCCTGTGCAGGAGCAAAGATATGTCACTTGTGGGCCAAGTGGCACCTGCTCCAGTTCACCCAACTTGCTCCCACCTAGAAGCACTGGTGCCTGCCCGGCTGTTTGCCGGGTGTACCATGCTCCTCTACCTCCTCGCCACTCCAGCCTAGTGAAAATTTAAACCCATTAAATGGATGTCACAGCTCAATTTGCAGTGGGCAGTTGCCTATATCACATCTCACCACTATCACTGGAACTTTTTTCGACAATCTCAGATGTGAAGCCATGGACTGGATGGACCTCAGAGACCAATGTTTTTTCCACCTGTAAGAAACCTCTCCAGCTCCAGGCTTAGACACAATAAAGGATCCAAGCATGGAAACCTATATTGCTGCTTCTGTGCTGTAACTATTGTTTGATTAAAGAGAGGATTTCAGTCTCCAGGGCTGTCCAGCCTATCTCTATTTACTAGCACTATAAAAACACATTGACAAAAAATATAGAAGAAAAATTCACTCATCCCATCTGTCACCTGATACTGCAAAAAAATGCTGTGGGGATATTCTCCAAGATGGAAAAAGGACTACCAGAAATGGTGAGAATGCTCTTGATAAAAATGTTGAATAAAAGGAATCATACTGATCAATACTTCCAGAAGTGTCAGAAAGCATTGAGATGATAAAACAGACCCTCCAAAATCTGGCTGCAGAGACTGAAAGCTGCATTTTAATTCTACAATATAAGACAACAGGGCTAACTACTATTGAAAACAATACCACAGGAAATGAAAAGGGAAAATCATATTCCTCCCAGCCTCCCTGTCCTTCAGAAAGCAGATGAAGATGAAATAACATAAATAGCAGAGGCTTCCTGGTAAAAAGAAAAAAGATAAATGTACTTGCAACAACATTTCTAAAAAGGCCATAAAAATATTGTATTTGACCTGCCCACTGACTGATTTTTGCACAGAGATAGAACACACTACATCAGTCTGAAACCCACATCCAAGTAGAGACCTATAGCAAAGCTATTAAGATTTAAATAAAAAATATTGCAAAAGGCAGGGAAATGATAATGTTGAGGAAGAAATGGTGGGAGAGGAGGAAGCAATGCTATTCCAGGACTTCAGCAGGCAAATTGAAGAACTAAGGAACAACTGCAAGAAACATGGGCATATATTATAAAAGACTTGGGGTTCTATGCAATGATTGCAATGATCCTTAGCACAGCTATTTTTTATTCCAATTTATTATAACATCTTATTGGGACAGGCCATCACTGTCTTGCCATATGAATGCTTGGAGGTCATTAAAATATCTCTTTCAAAGCATATATTGAGATAGACAAGTTTGCGATCCAAGCATTTTTGTGGCACATCCTAAAGCTGGTATGGAAGAAAAGCAGCTTATGAGTGAAAATTTCCCGGCTACTACAGAAACCTACAGAAATATAATACCACTCCTGGTTGCTGAGCACTTGAAATCCAGCCCTAAGGTCTTTTGAACATCTGGTTTTAAACGACCGTTCCTCATGCTAATCCTGGATATTCTCTCAAAACACATTTGCCTTATGCTTTAACTATATTACAGTGTGTGTACACTGTTGGAGAACATCAACAGTGGCTCTAAAACAGGGGTGGGCAAAATGCAGCCCACGGGTCAGATGTGGCCTGCCAGGCCATTCTATTTGGCCCGCGAGGCCCCTAAAAATGTTAGAAAATTAATATACATCTGCCCCTGGATGCCTGTTATGTGGCCCTCGATGGCTTGCTGAAACTCAGTAAGTGGCCCTCTGCCCAAAATAATTGCCCACCCCTGCTCTAAAATAATGATAGTACCAAAAAGGTCTTTGGACATTATAAAGATACCATCAGAGCATATATAAGTCCTAACTCCTGGGATAGTGTCTGAACTATTTGCATGCAAATCTTCATTGGCTTTAATTCCATTAATAAAAACAAGCCATACATTTGGATTTATTTTACACACAGTCTCTGCAAATAAGGGCTATGACACAATCTAGAAGAGCATAGGCAATAAGAGTAGAAAAGCACTGGGAAAACTTCTTTTTGATATATCAGAGGTATTATGGAAGAGAAACACTACAGGAAGCCATCTCCCTGTTACCATCATACCTAATAAGATTAGTTGTGATTATGGTAAGTTCTTCTTCCTATTTATGTTTCTTGAAAGCAATTTTAATTTCACATCTTAACTACAGAAGGCCCATGCCTTTTTTGTGCCATCCATCAGATTAAGCTATACCCAGAAAAAGCCTTCCAACTGAAGCAATATGCATATCTCAGAGTATCAGTTTTACATAATTCTGTGGACTTTCTGCATGTTGGTTAATAAGGCAATAGCAGTATTTATTAAACCACATATTGGTTAAGTTAACCTGAAGAAATCAATCACTGAGAGGAAAGCTCAGAGCATTGACTTGAGCAGAGTGAGTAATAATGCTGCAGAAACATACATCAAGCCCACGTAATGCAGCAAGACAGAAAAGGCCACTGATTTTTTATTTATAGTCTTATTTTTGGATATTCCATCCCCAGAGTACAATATTGAATATACATGCCAAATAAAGACGTTTCTTTTCCCTTCCCCCTTTGAAACATGGCTCAGACTCACTACTGAATTATTAAATACAAGAATACTTTAGAAAGGACTAAAAACAATATTTCTTTCATAAACTGAAGTATTAACGCAAACCAGCTGATTCCACCACGACACTAAATCAGTTATAACAATAATGATAAGTCCGCAAATAACACTTATACATAATAATCCATACACAATACTTGATGCAACACACACAATTATCCAGTCTAAAGAACAATGTTATAGTTTAGATGCTAATTGATTATGAGCCATTTTTATTCTGTGATTTAATCTGAAAAGAAAAAAAGCACTGAATAAAATTTCTATTATGTTTAAGCTTTGGGTATCTGTTGAGAAGTTGTTTTCTTAACTAATCTATAACCTTTATAGTGCAGTTCCAATTATTTTCAAGAGAAATGCCAGTATAAAAGATAATGATAATGGCAAAGTGTTACTGTATATTACAAAAGGAATGAAAGGGGAGTAACACAAGATTATTTCTCTGAGCTGCTGCTATACAGAAAGAAGTTTGGAATATTCAAAATAGATTTTACTTTTGTAGTTCATAACCATATTTTTTCAGGCAGTTATAGAGAAAAAAAGGAGCTGGTGGAGGCTAGATAGATAGCTACAAGTTTCTAAACAACATAAAAAAGCACCTTAGAAAGATCCAATGGCAAACAGTAACTAAGAAATTCCCAGAGATGAGCTGTATGCTGGATCTGGCAAATCACCATTACTAGGCTTAGTATTTTTCACTTGGAGCCACTAGTTTTGATAAGACAGACACCCGCCCCACCTAAGAAACAAAACTATTTAGTATTTACTATCTGCATCAGTCCTTAAGTTCTTCTTGCAAAGATATGGTTTGGTAAGCCGACACAATCACTCACATGAAAACACAAAAAATAGTTAAAATGAATGCTACAGGTGCCACTTCTAGGCCAAAATAGAAACCTGGAAAAATGTATTTGGTTAAAAAATCCTCAATTTGTTAAAGAAATAATAATAATTAAATATTATTCACTATACTGCAGTGTAGTTTGGTTCCAAAAACAAGAGACAGATCAAACCCACAATTTAACATTTCCTTTAAAAAAACCCTAATTATTTGGGGGTCAATGTCATGATTTTGCAGACTCTTGTGGATGTGAGCCAGAAAAGTTTACTGCAGAAAAAAAATCCTTTCCAGGCTTTCTAGGATGCATGGAAGTTCACTTAGCTGAAAAAACATAAAAGAAAATCCCATGTAATGGATATGGGTTTTATTGTGAATGTTTTATTGTATCTGTTAACTGTGTTCATGTTGTGCGTGACTCATTTTATGTCATTCGAATGTGCACAGGGAATGAAGGGTTAAGTACCAGGGCTGCTTATATGCAGGCTGAGACAAGATGAACCTTTAGCATCAAGGGTCTTGAATAGCTCTGTTGACATATTAATAAAAGGTGGGATTCCCAATGCCCAAGAGGTGTCCCTACATGACAATGGAAGAACAGGTTGGAGGTAAAGAAGCATATTAGCTTCTTCTAGGCCAGGGGTAGGCAACGTTTTTTGGCTGGAGTGCCAAAAAACCCACAATGTTTACCTTGGAAGGTGCCGGAGTGCCAACATGCCGGAGCCTGGAGCAGCTGTTTGCAGCCTTGTGGCTGCAGATGGCCCACAGAGCCCAGTCTGATTGCAGCAGGGCTTGCAGCCTGCTGGGAGCAGCCTGGGCTCTGTGGCTGACAGCAGCTGCTTAGAGCCCGGGCTGGTGGTGGTGTGCCAAGCAAAATGGCCTTGCGTGCCATGCTCGGCACGTGTGCCAGGGGTTGCTGACCCCTGTTCTAGCCTGTCTAAAGGAGTCTGGGGACTGACTGAGACAAGTGAAGGAGCTTTGGGGAGCTGGAAAGACAGAAAAGGGAACAGCTGCATATCTTTAAGGGTGTTAGAGCTGTGTGCACTGGGTTAGGGACAGAGCAAGTGCTTTATGCTTTTGGCAGGGGCAGAGAACCTCTGGCTCAGAGGCCTTTGCCCCAATACATGCTTTCACTGAAAAGATTGTTTGCTGTCCTGCTTGGACCTTTGGCTTGCGCTCAATCCCCACACACCAAGACATGAAGCCCCTCTTCCAGGAACTGGATGATAGCAATTTGTCAGGACCTCAGACAACCAGGAAGGTGAGAGACCAAAAGATGAGAATCTCAGAGTGGAAAGGCGCCAAACCTTCCCCTTTGCTTTTGAAGTCGAGCCTGGGCTAGATACAAGGGACTCTCTTGGAGACCAGATAAGGTCATAGCAGTCTCAAGCAAGCAGTCGCTGGAGGGCACTCCGTGACAATGGCCAACTTCTTATATTCAAGGAGGGTACGCCTACATATGCATATTAATGTGCTGCAGTAAACTCCGGTGCTTATTGCACTGGAGTTTATTGCTCCTGGGCACACGTTTGACTGTGTACCTAGGGACTGCAGCATGTTGAGTGGGGTCAGAGAAGCCCTGGCTGCCTAGAGGCTTAGGGGGGCCAGCCTGCCATCTGGGGCAACTCCCCCCAGCTCAACATGTTGTGCAGAGGCTGGCTGGGGCACAAGGGTGCTTCAGTGAGAGGCTGCCTTCAGGCTAGCCCTACAGTGAGCACCCTCATGCCCCAGCCAGCCAGGGCAACATCTACATGTGCTTTGCTGTGGAGTTTTTTACTTTTGTATTTATAAGCACTATCCTGCTGTGGAGTAAAGTAGTCTACTCCAGCCTAATAGGGGTTCACATGTGTGACGTTTACTGCACAGCTAATTGGTCTACTGAGCAGTAAACATCTCATGTAGATGCACCTGGAAAGAATTACAGCCCCCTCCCCACTTCCTAACACCATCCAGGAATGACAGCATGAGAAAGCTTATGTTAGACAGGATTTGACATCACATGGATGCTTGGATTAATTTTCCATTTCTTCAACTGACGAGAAACTTAGCACAGCTGCTTCTTAGGAAGCTCTGCCTTCTTGCAATTTTGCCCAAGTTATATCCAACTCACAGATCTAAATGCACTATAAAAGCCAACATTCAGGGACATCATGTGAATTTGTGACACTCCCTAGAGAACTATGTGGCCATAAAGCAACAAATGAATTATAGTTGTCTCTAGATGTAGTTTTTCACCAGTGACAGATACAATATTGGTAATACTCTTCATTTTGTTTTTTCATCACTCTCTCCAAGTATAACACAATCTACTATTCTATTGCAAATTGCAAATATTCTTGACTTTATTAGTTCTTTCACAATATGTATGAGGGAATCTAAGTGAATGGAAATTGCTTCAAAATAGGGTGGCCTTTTCACAGAAGTGAAGGGCATACCAGAGCATTGTTTGGCTACTGAGGCAAACAACAGGGGGGCATGTCACAGGCATTACATAAAACTAGTGTGTAATATGCCCTAACCTTTCCTACTGTACATACCTGTAACAGGGAACCCTCGCCCTGTTACTAGAAAGCAGGGCAGCCCCTTTCAGGGCAGAATCTTCAGGGCACAGCCTGCCAGCAGATATGGGGTTAAAGGGCAGCCCTGCAGGCCAATCAGCTGATTAGGGGCTACCACATGACTGGGAGAGAGTTCAGGCCAGAGCTATATAAGCCCTGGGTTGAGTCAGCCAGAGGACAGTCAGCCCGGGTTGTGGTGGAGTGTGGGCTCCTGAATGCCCAGAGGACTGGAAGAAAAGTCTGCAGGCTGGGGCACAGGATAGAGCAACCTGGAGAGAAAGAGACACGGGGTAAGCAGGCATGCTGCCTCTATTATTTTTCTTCTTTGCTCTAACATGGGGCTTAGTATTTAAGTTATAGTTTAAACTGAGGTTTGGGTTGGGACAATAAGGGGAGGTTTTTAAAGGTCTCATTAGTGCCTGAGAGACACACAGTAACCTTGAGCCCTGCCAGAGGCAGGCTCAAGGTTCAGGCAGTTACTGAGCCCGGAGTAGGCAGAGAGAGAGAGCTACGTGGCCACCACATGGGGGCCTGGGGCCCAGTAGATGGGGGCCAGAGGCCTGGGGCCTGGTGTAAATGTGAGCTAGAACCTCAAAGCTAGACCCAATGCAGTGGACCTAGGCTAGATGGCCTAGCTAAAGTAAGAGAATGGAGGCTGGGGAGGCCAAAGCCTCAACAGTGATGACCGTAACATCTGTGAGGCATAAGGCATGGTGTAGGGGTGGCATGGAGCCATGCAATTAGCTCTTAAGGCAGGAGCGCCTCACTTCTGGGTGTTCTTTGGAGCAAAGACCAGATCTGGGCAGCCCTGGGGCAGCTTCCCCTTTGGGAAAAAACAGAAGAAACATCAAGATGTGGCAGAAGAGTGAAGGGGAGACTGTTCTTGGAAGCGAATCAGAATAAGGGGGACTCTGGGGTGCCTCCAGGGGTTATTCAACCACCCTGGGGATGGCACCCTGTTACAATGCCACCAAGTGCTCTCCTATAGTGCATGCCACAACTGTCATGTATGACCATTTCTTCAAATACCCTTGAAGTGTCTATCCTAAGACCTCTAAGAGCTTTTACCACATTGTGAAATGTAAAATATAAAGAATAAAATCCAAAACACAACAAATGTACTGAAGGCAACCAGCTGTGGCCACCTAAATAATCCCACAACAAAATCATTAACTTATCTGAACACCTGGGTGGTCTTCTTGAGCTGACTACACCAACTCTATCCCAGAACAAAAACTTTAAAAAATGGATGCTTTTTATAGGATCATTTGGAACCTGATAGACCATGAACATTAACAAGATGCACATTTGTGAACTATGTATAAAAAGGCCAAACCACATTGTTTTGCTTCTAGTGAATGAATTTTCTTGGTTACCCAAACTATGAAAAACAAAGGTAGCTTGTCAACCATGAAAGTCTTTTGAATGTTGTTCTAACATATTAAATATTTACATAGTTGATGACAATCCAATATTTACATTGGACTGATCCAAAACTTATTGGATCAGGGGATCCCCCAGGGGGGTGATGAGAAAGGGGTGGGAGACCACTCCTGCAATGTGGGTCATAGAAGGGGCAGCTTGCCATGACTCCAAGAAGAAAAGCCCTGAGAACATGACAAACTTACCCCTAACAGGTACAGCCAGGCTGGATGAGCTGTGAAGGGGCGGGGCACTTGCACAGTTCATCAGCTGCTTTTCTCTGAGGCTGACATCATCAAAGAATGCTACCCAGCTGAGATAAAAGCCAACAGCAGGGAAACAATGGGGGGGGCAAGGGGGGGGGACACGGCAGGGAACGAGCTGTGAGACCTCCCCCCGGGGCCTAGCCAAGGTCTCCCGACCACTGCAGGGAGAGGCCAAAGAGGGACCCAACAGAGGGGTCTGGGATATATTTACAGTGATATGTCAACCTGGATGGCAAAGGAAGATGGATCAGAGGAAGATGCTCAGGGACGGCAAAGTGGTTGGATGCAGGACGCATAAGTGGGGAGTGGGTGGAGGCCCCTCCCTGGAATTTCTGTTATTTGCTTCTCTTTCATTTCATTTAAAGCCCCCGAGGCCAGGAGAAAGGCCACAGGATATATGCTGAGGGATGAGTGGGCCGGGGCTGCTCGGGGACCCTTGACGCTAATAGGCCAGACCCATCACCGCCGTCGCCTCACCACCCAAGTAAACCCATGTGGTGAAGAGGAAAACTGTTGTGAACACAGAGGGCCATAAGGATGTCATGTCCCAGGTCTCTCTCACTCTAAGTGGAGTCGAACTCTCCATCATCTGGCTGTCCCTACAGGCTGATGCGTGGGTGGGGTGTAGGGGAGGTGGAGCCCCAGAAGCACCCGCTAGTGATGACACCCAGCGCATCCCCCCCACAGAAGGGAACCCCACTACTGAACATAATATCCAAGATATGGCAGGCGAGTATCAGGGTATTCCTTCTGAAGAACGTGACCAAACATGATGGCAGCAGGAGCAGCCTTCATGGCAGGCTCCAAGCTCCAACTCTAGGGCCACACGAGAGAGGCTCCCTGAAGCCAGGTGGGTACAAACCTCCACTGACTTAATTTGATACTGGATAAAAAGGCCCTAATGAATATTATTCTGTCATTTTAAGAAACTATTTTCAGATATTCATTTGATAAACATGAGAGGTACTATAGATAATTATTTTTTATTATCTCAAGGCCTGTAAGTACAGTTGGTTTGGGCTGGGAGAGGATCTTCTTTAGGTGAGAGGCAGGGGAGCAGGGGTTTGTAGGTTAGAATGTTTTAAATTTTGTGGTATTGTTTGGGGGAATTGTTTTGTTACCTTATTTTATTACTTCATTCTGCTGTTTTATTTTTCCTTTATAGTGGATGGACCCAAGCCTTTATTGGGAAGGGTGTCATATAGATCAAATAACTAAATGGTTTTACTTTATTATTGAGCTTAGTCTTCACCTTTGAGTAAAACATTTATAAATTCCAAAACAATATAACAAAATGTAAGTCCTAAGTTAGTCACTAAATGTCAATTATTTGGAAAAAAAATGCATTTAGAAAAAATAGATATATGTATTTACATTAGTTATCTTTGGCTACAACGATTAGAGCAACCATGTATAAACTAGAAGGAACAGTAATGAGTATGTGCACTACTTACATGTACGTTAATTAACTTGCTTGCCTACAGTTTCAAAGTATTTATTTCGGGCACTGATATGGCCAAGATCCCACAACTGACTGCCCTGTTTCTATCTGAAGCCCTGCTCATTTCAACAGGCTCCACACACGGATTCTCGCAGAGGTCCTCTTGCAAGATTAGGGAATATGTTGGTAAAGAACCAACTTACAAACCTGATGTGGAGAGGAAACCACCTTTTCCCCCTTTTGCCCAATAGACAACCTCTCCATGAACACAAGCCACAGTAGTATAGAAATCCTGTTTGCAGTGAGATGCTGTGAATAGAAACACAGCTGCCAAAATGAATATCAGAATATTATGATATTCTGTGGTTACCCCACACCCTGGGAATTCAGAATGGTGCTCTCAGTCAACTACCTATAGTGCAAGCCTCATTGCTGTGTGCGTTGAGCACATAATTGTAATACTTCAGGAGCTATTTTAGTTATTGAAGGGTGCAGAGTTCCAGCTAGGCATTTCCGAATCATTCATGAACCAAGTTACAAACAAAATAAAAAGGCAGGTAACTGCCATGTTTAGGCTTTTGTGAACACAGTTCTTCAGCACTGCTTCTCTCCAATTCCATCTGCTGCTGTGAATTAGGAACAGGTACTTGAGGTCTGAATTGTGTGCTGGCACCTCCTTTCCATTTCAGTCAGTGTGTTACTTATGCTGTACTACTTATCCTCTTGTATGCTCTATCATTCTGTTCAGTGTTTGCTAATACCTTCTAGTCTTCTGTGCATAAAAAAAAAATAAAAAAAATCTGATCTGTATGCATGTATCGCCAAGTACTAGAGAAAACTGGCAGATGCCAAGCGGCTGATTGTACCCAATACCTGGCATAAAAGAAGAATCCGACAGTAGCTGTGGCATAGTGGATTTGAGACCTGGCTTGCATTTCCAGCTCTTGCTGTAGATTTATTATGTAACCTTGTGCAGTGGATTTAGACAAGATGCTCTACTTTCCCTACTTCTAAAATAGGCTCCATTTGATTACTCAACTCTTTTCCTCTGTACCAATAACACTTAGGGTTGGCAGTTGGAGGGAAGGAACAGAGTGGTATCATGCTGGCTGAAGCAGTTGATCAATAACAGGGGGAGGATGATTTGGGATAGTTTAAGCTACTTTAAAAGTAAAACACACACAAATCACAAAACCATACACCTCTGGCACATTGCTTTTATATAGCTTAGCCATTATTTCCTGTCTTGCATCTTGACATTGTTAGTTCTTTGCAGCAGGGATTATATTTGTCCACGTATGCATCCTGTGTCCAGAACAATGGAGTCCAGGGCCTGATGGGGCCCTTTGGGCACTACCGAAGCACGAACATCAACAGGTAGATGTCCTGACCCTAATAAATAAATAATATTTCTCTGCCTATATTGAGTGACTTCCAGATGAGAATCTGGCAATTGCTGGGATGTTCACAAATCATAAATCCAGGCCCATAAAATAATACGTTTTTTAAATAATAAATATGAGCCGGTTTGGTTTCTTTTCCTCCTTGTTTTCAGAAGATATTTTTCTTCACATTTTCAAGCTTTTTCTTGCAACCATGAAGGCTTTTTTTTTCTCCTTAAAACACTCCGGCAATAGCATGACTCATCAGCCAGTACTTTAAAAAAAGCACTGAAAATAATGGGATGTGGAATCTCAGTGTGCTCTTGAAGCATTCCTCACACAATCAAGCCTCACAATACCCATTATTATGCTGATTGGCTGGAAAAGAGTTAAGTGAATCACCCAAGGTGATACAAGAAAACACTGAGGCAAAGGCAGACAGGAGATCCCATTACTATGACTTCTGGCCTTCTGCTCCAGCCTCAAGACAGTTGTCCTTCTGTGCCTGTGGGCAGCAGATTCAGAAGAATCTCCATTTTAAAAGTACAAAAGAAAAGTGAATCAGGCTTAATTTGGCTTGTCTATGTTAGCTAACTTTGGCTGTTGCAAAATCTGGCATTAGAAGGCAGGGCAGACTTGCATCTTATAGATGAACTAATTCAGATAGCTATAGCATGAGTTTTGGCATGTAAGAAACACAAAAGAAAACAGGATGGGGATTTTTGTTTAGACATCCTTGTTTGGGATGAAGATTGTCGAAGCACAGATGGAACGCTTTTTTTCCAATACATAAGTAGCTTCATATGTATTATCTGTTCCTACAGTTTGAAGCAGCCTCAGCACCCTATTGACAATCAAAGATAAGAGTTAGATATATTTGGGCATTTTTAACACTCAATTCAGCACACATTATCTGACAGTTTGCATTTCAGGTCAGCAGAGGGCTCTCTTAGAGAAGAGTACAATAATTCTAAGGCTATAACAGATGAACTAGAGCATAATAATTCACAACAGATAGTTGTTTCTGAACAAGAGAAGGTATGAATCATATCATGAAGTGTTATAAATATTATATGCATTATTCCAAAGGAAAACATTGCACATGATTTCAATTTGTTATCAGGTCAGGAAATACTGTTCAGGAAGTAGAAGTGTTAATGGACAAGTCAGTGTGTGTGTGTGTGTGTGTGTGTGTGTGTGTGTGTACATACACACATCCAGATGAGCATGGCTGTGCAGTGTATATATCTATATATAGATATATATATATATATTATACAGAAAGTGCTACATTAAAGTAACTTTGGTCGCATCCACATGAGCATGGGCATTTGTTTCCCTGGGGACAAGCAGTGGCCAGGCTACCCCGGGTGGGGTAGGAGAGGCTGGGTCCAGCACTGGGTTGGCCCCAACAGCCTTACCTGGGGTCCTGGGAGCCTCCTGGGGCTACAGCAGTGGTGATCCTGCCACTCAGAGTCTGGCTGCAGCTGCAGCCAGGCTCTGGTTTTGAGCAGCGCGTGCTGCCCCCACGTGTGCCACTCCGCTTTTGTTTTGGTTTTTTGTGAGGGTTTTTTCTTCCCTGGGATTTCCCAGGGTCAACCCCCCCCCCCCCCTGCTGCTACCTTGCAGTGCAGAGAACAGCTGAATGTGCAGCTGAATGTACGTCTGCACAGCCAAATACTGCACAGCCACGCTCATCTGGATGCGGCCTTTAAGATTGCAGTGTTAAACGCTTAAAAGTTAGAAGTTGAGAGTGACAGAATTAAAGTTGTCTATACAAGTTACTTCAACCTCTTTGAGAAAATGCATTATGCTATATTCTTTAATTACATGACTGCATGCTGTTTTTTCCAGAGGTCCCCACTTCACTCAGTGCACAGAATGGATGTTGGTCATTTAATGAACAGCTATTCAATATTTAGTTTTATTCTTATTGTTCAGTGTATGGCCCTAAGCATTATTTAATGCACACTAGGCAGGCTGTGCTCTGAAGACAGAATTATTGATTTCCTCATGGGCTGTTCTATGGTACTCATCACTATAATATCCAAGAGGATCACAACCATTAATTAATTTATCTTCACATCACCCCCATGAAACAAAGGAGGTACTATCATCTCCATCTTGTGGATGAGAAATGTAGTCACAGACAGCTTAAGGTGAAAAGTATCTGTGCGGGCCGGGAGCGACCCGAGCCCTTTTCCGTGCTGCACGCAGGCTGTGGCCAGCAGCCCGGGCACGCCGGGTCGGAGAGGGAGGCCGTCGAGCTGGAATTAGGCACAAACGCTTAGCGGTAGTTTAAAAGATTGTTTACTTACACCGAGATGGCAGTGGTGTAGGCTGGAAAACTTGCTTGAGTTGCAGTTACAGACAGACAACACAGACGGTCTCGTGGAGGTTGCTAGGCTCCACGGTACAGAGCTCCGGATGCTCTGGGTGAACACGCCACCAAAATCAGAATCGTAGGTACGTCTTATAAAAGTTGCGCTCGAAGACGGGAAGAGGTGGGCGGTGGATCAGGTCACCAAACTCCTCTGAATCTCACACAGGGTTTCTATTACCCTGCCGTGTATCCAGAGTCCCCACGAGATGGATGTGGAGTCCTCTTCGGCTTGGGCGGAAACTGCTCAAGCCTTTTATACGGCTAACAGGCCAATCGTTAGCCACCAAGTGGGAATAATTTAAAACTAGCCAATAGCGGGGAACGAATTTGCATACCAGTGGCGGGGAGTCTTCTGCACCGTGCATTCCTCTTGCAACTCGAGCAATGCACTCTGCAAAAGAAGCTGCAGAAAGGCGGGAAACTCGTCCCTGCCCCGGGGTTTTCCTCTGCAAGAGGAAACTCTCCCGTGCAATGGAGCTGCAACTTGGCGGGGATAATTCTGGTGCCAAAGCACACACAAAATCATGCCTTTGGGTCATGACAGTATCCTTTAATTTTGGGTGCTCACTTTGAGATGCCAAGGACTTAATTTGTTAACACACTTGGTTATTATATAGTACTTTATTTGTACAAAGCACATTTTTTATTGATTGCAGTCACAGCTATGAAACTTCAGTGCTTCTACAATCAATCAAGTCAGGACCTAGAAAATAAGCAGCCTAAATATTGGGGGGTTTTTTAGAGAAAAAAACACCTTGTGTTTTTAGCATTTATGTATACACACACATGCACATACATCTAGGCTGGCATTTTATCAACACGCAAAACATACATCTATTCACCCCCCCCCACACACACACTTCAAATATTTTGAATTTCTAATGGGCAGATCATATCCTATAGGACTAACAGGGTATAACCAGTTGCATTCCTAGGGTTGGGCAGATGGGCAGTCGAACCCCAAGCACTGATTTGTTTCTTGGGAACCCAAGGTAGCAGCACACGAGGTTCCCACATGGAGTGAGATAAGACTCTCTAAGCACTGAACTCCCATTTCCTCCATCTCCCCAGCTCTCCTTCCTCCCTGGTCCCCAAGGGGACAACATTCTTCGCTCAGCCGTTGGGTATAAAGGTCAAGTAAACCCTAAAAATTTTTGCACAGAGGGAGCTGAAGATGGAAGTCTGTCCCTCTGGGTCCATGAGTGTCCTTGTGAGCTGTGTTGAGTAGCTCTTTGATGTGTTGATCAGGTAGAATTCCTTCCCTGGAGGTGTCAGATAGCAGGCAGGGAGGCAAAAAAAACCTTCCTCATGGACTCAGAGGGACAGACCTCCATCTTCAGCTCCTTCTGTGCAAAAATGAAGTTTATTTCCTACCTATGGGGACTTTTTACCATCTTGTACCATCTACACTTTTCCAAGAGCCTGATGAAGGGACTTTGATCCCGAAAGCTTGCAGAAAAGGACAATCTTCTTGCCATTTTCCAGTTGGTCTAATAAAAGGTATCATTTTGGAACCAAGAGTTCTAGTTTTTTGTATATCTTTTTGTCTCAGACCAGCACGGCTACCAAGTACACTATCCATCAAGATTTTTTGAAGCACAATTTCTTCCATGGGTTCCTGGGAAGACTGGCTACAGGCTTGCCTCTACAGAATGGTAGATATAAAGGATGTGCACTGGCAGATCAACACAGAACAGAAACAGCCTGCAAAGGCTGAGGAAAGCACACATGCACCTTGCACTGATATATTTTCTATTGAAATCTGTAAAACTCTAGGAGTGTCTAAAAATACAAAATTGACAAATAGAGAAGGCGACTCCTCCAAACTTCCGTCTTTTAAGAAAAGAATATTCAGCCCCACTTACATTTTTTTTTCCAGACTGTAGTCTATTTTAGCAGAGTAATGAACAGGCACTGAGGAAGGGATACAATAGAATAGACAGACCTTTCTTATGACATCCTTCTGTATGCCAATAAAATCATTATGACACTACATGGCCTCATGCGTCTCTCTGCTTCCTTTTTAGAGAAAAAAAGCTTTTTTTTTTTTTTTAAAGAGTTTTAAAAGTTTATATTAGTATTAATACAACTCGCCAACTGTAAAGCTAGGTTACCTTGGTTACCATCCGCAGGCCTGCCAGTGACAAATATAGAAAGGTTTTTTTGTTGTGAAATCCCAATAATTTTATATAACAGCTCTCTCATAAATCAAGATGCTGTTATTTTATGGAAAATGACATTTTAAATTATTGTGTCCACTTTAGGGTGAGGGGGGAAAAGGGGTTGAAATCTGTGCTAGGCTCTTTTTTAAATAAGCAATGTCTGAAGCTGATGAGGAAGGGAGGTGGATAAGCTGCTATAAAAGCCATGTAAGATAGTCAATGAAGCCAAAAAAAAATATATATATATATATATAATTCAGAGATATGCAATTCCTATTAATTGCTTTAAACCCAATTTTAAATTCCAAACTGTTTAATCACAAGGATCATGCATTAACATAGCCCCTTCCTGCTTGAAGAGTCCTGTAATTCATTACTAACTTAAATGGATACATGAATTATAAATTAACTTTTCTTTATTAGTCATTGAAATGCAGTCACATCTAAAGATGGCAACTATTTAACATCAAACAAGAATACTACGTCACAGTTTAGGACAACATTTTTCTCGTTTAAACTATTTCAAGTTGGAGTTTGAGTGACACTGGAGTTAGTTACCTTCCATAGTATATGGTTATGAAAAAGCAACATAGGCTGTTAAAGGGCTGAATACAATGCCAGTACCTTGAAGATCAAACAGATAACACCTCCAGAAACAGTGTTTTTCAACATTACCTGGGGCTTTGGCTGAGCAATTCTCATCTATAATCCATTTCCTTAAGTACTTACATATTTCTTAGAGAGCTCCAGTTGAGTACTGACTCACACTCAACTTGTTTATTCGTGAAATCTGATAGGTCACAACACAATATGGAAAGTCACAGGCAGGCCAAATTACACCGTCCAATTTCTTAGTGACTGGTGTCAACTCATCTTGAGTTCACTCCAAATGATACGTGGCAAAAGAATGGATTTGATTATCTATGCTTCCAAGAAGTAGTTCTGAAGTGCTACAGCAACGTAAGTTCCATCTTGTCAAGAATCCCTTATATAAAAAATATTATTTTGACCACAATTTACTCAAACCCCACCCCCTCATATGCTTTACGCAATGCACATGAATGAAATATCTTGGCGAACTGGGGTCTTACACAGGATCTTCCATCCAAGGACATCAAAGTGCTTGGCCAAATTTCCATTTGATCTATAAAAGCCATACTTCTGCTGACTCCATAGGATTCAATCAATCTGAAACTCCTGGCATTGTAAAAACTAGATGATAGTCATGAGAGGAGAGCAGTAATAGAAAATTCAGCAACAGCAAGTTTGAACCACAGTTTTCAGAGTAGGCCCTGATAGCATCTTTCTAATCACTTGCCATTTACAGAAATGGATTTGATTTAATTGAAGTTGTAAAAAAAAAGTCTCTAATCACACCTCATCAGCATACACTTATTATTCAAAGGAAGCCATATGTATTACCAAGCACTCTTAATTAAAATAATGCATATAATCTGCTTCAATACCTAACAGTCTTTCTCCTTGATGATTATCGCATAGTAATTCTTTTTTTTCCATCATTTTTTAAAAACATTTTTGATCTTTTTCTCCTGGTCACCAATTTCATTTGTAGACTCTTTTCAGTGTCACTGTCATGATGTCGGGTACAGGAAATGTCTTTGCTAATATACCACGCTTCAAACCTCAATACTTAGCAATGACCTTCAAAATATAAGAGCATAAGAATAGACATATGTCCTGACTTGGTGTGGAAGTTAGAAAAGAGGGCCTGTTTGCCATAGCACATAGCCTTACCTTACAGGCTAACTGGCTATGACTTCTGACTTCTGAATGCCCAGAGCCCAGGGAGAATGGGAACTAGGAAGAAGTAACTCCTAGGCCTATAGAAGCTAAGGGGCTGGTGAGAGTTAGGGACAGTAGAAAAATTAAGGAAAAGAACGACAATGAGAAACTGAACAAGGGTTGAAGCAATGGCACTTCGGGGTCCTGGACCCGTGGAGTGCGTCACAGACCCTGCATGCCCAGTACCATGCTGCATGCCTGAAGAAAGACGACAGGGTTGGCTTTGTATTCTCTCTCCTCCTCAGTCTCAGAGTACCTAACATGTTTAGCCATGATAGTGGAAAAATATTGCTCTTTTCCCTGCTGCCCATTCTTGATGCACAGATGTCTCAATTTTTCCGCTTAGGTCATCCTAATCAGTGGAGACTGGAGCACTGGCGGTTCATTAAAGATGACAGACTGGCCCTGAGGGAGACAAGCTAGCCTACCACAGCACCAGGATACCAAAGGAAGTAGGAAGTACATCAGATTGCAGTTCTTTGTAGTGGAAAAGACCTGTAAAGATTACCAAGTCCTTCCCTGTTCAGGGCAGAACAGATCAGACGTGCAATTGATAAAACACACAGTTGTAATAAAAATACAGGGAAATGCAACAGAGATCCCTGTAATACTCCACAAGGAGAGAGAGTTTGCCAATCACTGAAACAGGGCACAATTTTCTTTTCAGATGTGTGTACACACATACAAACCCCCTTCCACTCCCCATCAGATCTACTAGGACACACGGACACACAGACACACACACACACACACCCTCCACTCCCCATCAGCTCTACTAGGGTTTTGTACATATTGCTGGTGCTATAGCTGGGTTAGACAACTTCTGTACACTTTTTGCAGCTACTCTGTTTTTTTTTACAAGATATATGGCAATATAGTTTTCTAGAACTAAAAAATTACTGTTTTATTTCCAGGGGTGGAGTCAGGACTTGGCAAGTGGGGGGGCAGTGCAGGAGCAGCTAACCCCTCTGCCAAGGTGGCTGCACCCCTACTCCCAGGCACCTTCTCCCCACCCACACCTGTAGGGGCATACCCTGCTGCAACAGCCTCCAAAGCACATCCACTCCCTTAGAGGCACATCCGCTCCCTTCCCTTTCCCTGCCCCTCCCCTACTACTCCTACTGCTTTCCCTGCTGTCCTGGGGGGTCTGAAAGCTCCAGAGCTGTTCCTGCCAGCTTTAGCTGGATGGACTATATGGGGCTAGAAATAGTAACAGCTATAACAGCAAGATGGGTAAGGAATGGGCTCTCCCACCCTGCCTGCTGCCCCTGGGGAGCAATCACGGGAGGGGGAATACCTTGCTTATTGCCTCTCCTGCTTTCAATGCTCCCAGCTGAGCCCACCCCAGGAGCAGCTTTGAAGCTTCCCTCTGCCCCAGACCATGGGAAAATCAGCAGCAGTAGCGGGGGGGGGGAGAGGAGGGGGTCATGCCTCTGAGAACAAAGGAGAAGGAGGTTGAGTCTTACATGCTTTGGAGACTTAAAAAAGGTCCCCAGAGGCTCCCAGGCTGGATCTAGTCTGAAAGGGGGTACACCATTCGTGCCACTCTACTGCCTCCAGATCCACCCTTCTTTACTTATACTGAGTTAGACTAAGCATGCACCAGACTTATACTAATGTTGAATTATGTATATGGGAAATGCAGAAGAGACAATCCCTCCAAATCATACTCCTGCCCTGCAGTGAGACTATATAACTTAACAAATAAAGAGAAAAAAAATATTTGTTTGATTTATTTTTACAATAAAATATTAATTAAAGAAGCATGTGTTTAGAATTGAATGAGTTTTTCTCAGACCTGGTAAAAATGCTAGGGCCAACAATCTCCTTGAGCCTTAGGGAATCTCAGGCCAGTGACTTAATGGACCTGGTGAAGTATTTTATAATTAGCCTCCATGCTCCTGAGGCTACCAATTTACCTAAAAAAGGAACTTTTCCTGCCCTTGGCAACAAATAAGTCCCTTAGCAACAAAGAATAGAGTACTAAGCAGCAATATTTTTCATTTCAGTCTTTACATGACTTGCAAGAGAAAAGAATTATAGAAATGCAATCTGATATAGATCAAGGCTTAGGATTCATATGAAACATTAACAGTAAAACTCCAAAATGACTTGAAAGCAGACGTGAGGTATATGCCTATGTTTGGAGCCTTATTATGGTAAAAGGGGATAAACAAAGTCATTCAAATTGTGAGGACTGTTTCATTCCATTTACCATCTTCCTGTATGTGGATTATTTTAGGCCAAGTGATATACTACCATGGGCTGTCTGTTAAAACAATAAAGGCAGAATCACATAACAGCAGCTAACTGCAACCACAGAGATTAAACAGAGAAACACATATTTAAAAGGTATCATCTTAATATATTGTAGAAAATACCATTATTCTGTCAAACAACAGCTTCTACTGTTAAAAAAAATCAATATTTATCCCCAGTTACTACAACATGGTAACTCCAGTTATTTCCTATTCTAAGAATTTTGTTATTAATAATAGTTTTCAAGAACCAAAAATAATGCTCCATGCCTCACAAAAGAAGTGAAGAGACGTTCCCTTCCTTGAAGAGCATGCTGACTACCTTGAATGGGATCCAGCAAGCTAGTGTCAAACAGAGAAGCATAGATAAGAGAGATGAAAGACAAGGGTGACAAAGAGATCATAAGGTTACTCCCTGATACACCAGGGTGCCTGCAGCATGGAACATCTTACAGGATCATGGCTGAAGACATGTATTCCTCTTGCTAGCTGGTTTTCTTTTGTGATGGTGTTGCTTTTATTCTTTTTCTTTTTTTGGTTTTGAGGAATATGTTTTCCTCCTACTTCAGGCATCTTCATGGAACAAGTTAGCTTTTTGGTGAGATTTCAATGCAGTAAGGGCCATGTTTTATCAGAAAAGTCTGATATGGGCATTCCAGATAAAGAACAACATGGAAGAAAGCCTAGGGCATTAGTAATAGGATATAATTAAACAGGATGAGATGTAGAAGACATGGAAGAAAGGAAACACAAAGAGCGGATCTGATTTGAGACACAGGCAAATAAATCTGATGGAAGGTACAATACAGAGCCCAGAGAATGTCTTAGGGGGTGACAAGATGTGAGGAAGCTCATTCTGACAGTGTTACTATGGATGGATTGGAAAGAGGTAGGGCTAGTATAAGAAAGGGTTATGAAAAGAAGGTTGCAGTAGTCAAGATGGGAGAATTTAAAATGTGGATTTGTCCAGGAGGCAGGAAGGAATAGGTGGGTTTTAGAAAAATTATAAAGTGTGAAGAAAGGAAACCCCCCTGTGGTAGCTGGGTAACTGTCACTACTAGGGTAATCTGTTTATAGTTGGAGCTTCCCTAACCTCAGCCTGATCCTCAACTACATTGTCTCTTAAACAGAAGAACAATAATTACTGCAAGTTACAACATGGTCATTGATAATCAGTGAACAAATTAGCACAAGAGTTACCATCTCAAGCTAGGTTGTTTTCCAGAAAAAGAATAGATGGCTAGTTAAAGGAGAAATATTTCAATCTGTATTTTCAGAAGGCTCTTTTTGTTCTTGGGTGCTGACAGACATGCAGCTCCCCACTATAACTCATGGTGCTTTGCAGAAGGCACTATGAGTTACAGTGCCTCCCCCGCTCCCCACAACCCAACACATGTTTGCTGTTCTGTTTGGTCAGGGGGAAGGAAAGGGGGAAGAAAAATCTAGCTCCACTTTGGAGCTGATCCAATGGAGAGAGGCTGCAGCCTCTCTCCTCTAGCCCCACTCCTGCCCTTTCCCTCCTCCCCACCCCCAGTTTTGGTGCTGCCTGCAGGATGGGAGGGGGAGAAGGCAGAAGAGGCAGCTTTGGTTTGGGGTTTGCCCATCCTGTGCTTGGGCAGGGGGAGGGGCAGGTGGACTGAATACATAAATGAATTCACTGAGGCTTATAATGAAGGGACTGATCTGGGAAATGTTGGACTCAATGGAAAGATTATTAGAGAATCAAATCAGAAATTTGTCACGGGTTCAGGCCTGACAACTGGGGGACAGCTTTTAGGAGAATCACAGATTTCATTTAAATATCTAAATGGACAGATTTTCAAAAGTTCTCCATGCCCAGTGACAAAAGAAAACATGACTAAACAAAAAGTTGTTGCGCTCTTTTAAAATCTGGTTCAAATTGTGACACACAACTCTAGAAAAATGACGTTCTAAATGTTGGAAAACATTCCTCCCCCCTCCCCCCCCCATTTATACATTACATTCTTGTGAATAAATATACGGTTCATTTTATGGCAGTATTACTTTAAGGTGGAGCTTGGACAGTGGTTTCAATTTGGGGTCAAGGAGAGGGTGGATTGTGCCTAACAAACGTGCTTGAAAAAAAACTCAGGTAGGGACAGTCAGGATTATGACTGTCATATTAACTACTCCAGATTACAATGGAGGTAGGATAGTTTTCTGCCTTCCCTGCTGACAGTCTAAGAAAAAGAAAGGTGAATCAGGGAGGGAAAGACAAGCAAATAGACTCAAACCCACAGAAAACAGTCATGTTTAGGTCTGGGGTTCTGTTGGAGTAACCTGAATTTCACTGAGCTATATCTGAGAGAAGCCCTTTGACTTCACTGACCCAAACAGACTCAGAAATGGCACAAAACACTGTAGTAATTATTTCAGCGGATGTCACTTATTTGGAGACACAGTTACCTTAAATGGGACACAGCTTAATGTGGTTTGGTTGGAAGAGTGTTAGAGCCATGTCATGAGAAGAGGCAAACAAATCCCAAGTGGGAGCAGCAGGTAGTCCAGGGGGCGCTACCAGAAGGCAGGATGATATCCATATTTTAGGCATGATAGAATAGACTACATGGAGAGGCACATCCTTCTACACTTGCATGTCTGCTTATGTTTTATTGACACAGATGGTATTTGAATACCCATTTTCCAAGAGCAGGTCATATTGGGGGTCCACGTTTCCAGTTATTAAATTACATTTTAGAGATTAAAAATGCAAACATCCTTTCCCAATAATTTTATGCCCCCTAATTTATAGATATATGATCACAAAGTAAAGCGGGTTGTAGCTCCTATGAGAGGGGAGGGTATTTAAAAGACACTAATTTGACAGTGGCCTGATTTTTTCACGGTTTTTGTGCAATCCTATATAACCCTGCAAAGCAGATCAAAGTGCTACCAAATCTAAACATGGCACCTTTGTACATTGGTACAAGTCTGACCACACTAAACACAAGGCAGGTGGAAACCAGACCCACAGTTTAATTGGCTTTTTCAGCTGGTTTCATCACCACAACGCTGGTTAAATGCATGTGTGTTGGGGGGCAGGGGGATATTTGCATAGAACAATACCATAAAGTAGTTCAACAATTATCAGAGATTATTAATCTCCAAGTACAATAATAGCCATATTAATCAAAAGACTAGCCTCTGCAGCAGATTGTGAAAAAGCCCTTTTAATTGTCATTCTTGCTAGCATTTACAACTGCTGACACAGGTTATCATTTTGTAATTTATAATTAAAGTGATAATGTATATCAGAATAATTTGATATCAAAATAAAGGATTCATTTACCAAAGAAATTAGGAGTACAGTGAATTATAGGACATTCAAGTTTGCTACCAGAAATTAAAAAATGGTGATAATTTGGGGAGGGCCAGGAGGAATAACTAAAATGAAGAGGATGGAATTAAGGAAAAAGATATTGGTTGCGAGAGAAAAGGCTTCCCAACAAAATCCTATTAAATTGCATTGAATAACTATAAAAAGGTCTTTCCCTTCAAAAATGTAAACAGAATCCAACTCTTCTCCCTCTCCGAAAAAGCAACCTGCTCCTGCCCTCCCAATGATGGTATGACATGAGATGAACTAAAAATTTCATAGGTTTTTATCATAATATAACAGGGGCATTGAGCAATTCATTTATCATGAGCTATAACATCATTTACTGTGAGTTTTCATGGTGTGTCCCACTACCTTATCCAAGACACTTTACTTCAATTCTGTTTTTATGGTAGGGGTAAAAAGAGGCATCAGAATACAATCTGAGAGAGTGTACCTGAATTAATACACAGAAACAGATAGAATTAAGGTTCAGGTTAACCAAATGATTTACACGTATTGTAGTACATGTTCAACACTTGTGATAAGGAAAGATCAGCAGAACTTGGTTATTAAACTGGAAAGACTCTCCCTCCTCTAGAAAACATAAGTTCTTTTATTTTCTTTGAGGCTTCCTCTTATAAGGATGTGTAGCTGCAGCCTGACCTTTGCAATAGAAGCTTTTGAAAATGTTATCCTCTAAGCTACTGAGAAACCTGTAACCCCACTTTTTTTTTTAAATCAAAAGTAACGTAGTCCCCAAAGTTACTTTTGAAATGAGGACTTGCTCTGTAAGTAAAAGTTTCAACAATGCTTATTGACTTGACATGATTCGGTAACCAGGAGCACTTGAGTTTCCATCTCAGTTCTGACAGTGTTACCCTTTATGGCCTTGGTCTGACTTCCCCATCCGGAAGGCTTGCATAACTCACAATAACACTAAAAGTTAGTCGGCAAAGCCTTATTCAAATTTCATTGATGTTTATAAAGGTCTTTGACTTAATTAGGTTTCCAAAAGCTGTTAATATTTAAAACACTTTTCAAACAAAAAAAGAGCCTGCTACAAATTACTGCCCTTCATCACTACCTTCACATTACAGATCTGCTTTGTAGACAGAAAGTATGGCATCCATGTTCTTAAACTATATAAAAGTGGGCAAATTATGTAAAGGCTAGATTTTTTTTTCAATTTAAAGAAGTTTGTGTTAACGTCCGATGACTGAAGCTCAGCTAAAATGTTTCCCACATGATCTGTCAAAGTAGCAAAATTTCTAGTTTTGCAGCCTTATGGGACACTGAAAGTCAAGATTATTGGAACAAATAGTACTTTATGTTTCTATTTCCTCAGGATATTATAAGATATTTTTCACCCATAATGTCATGATTTAATCATTTTTAAGATCTAACACAGCAGTTTGAGGGAACTTGAGTTGAGAAGGGAAGTTTAAGAGCCTGCTACATCTATAGAAAGTTTGGTTAATGCAGTTCAACAGACATACTTATAATTATTTCTTGGGCCGAAGAAATATTGAGATTTAGCTACAGTCTGTGCTACACTGTGCCTTTGGTCTATGCTGCTGCCAGAAGGCCAATCTTTGTATGGCTAGAAATCAGTAGTAATGCTACTGCATAACAAATGCTGCAGCATTGGGCATGCAGGAGTTAAAAACTAAATTTCCATTTCTATTGCTTATTATGGTCAGATCTGGTAACATTGTCTATTATTAAGGTTGCCTGCCACTTCCTTTTAGAAAGCTGTCTTCCTTAGTTTATAACTCTGCCAAATTCTGACTATTTGGGCTCAAATTTGTCGGATCAGATGTCTGTCTCCCCCTGAATAATTCTGAAAGGGTGCCACATGGGCATGAGAGTCATTTCCAAAGGTGTTATCACTTTTGAGCTTGATTTAAAATGTTTCCGGTACAACACCTTAAAACTGAACAGACGTTCCATGGCTTGGTGCAAGTTTGATGCCTTGCTGTAGTTTTGTGAAGTAGGAGGCGGTGGGGGGGACGGGCAGGGGGGCACTCTGTGATACTGCATAATGTATCCTGAGGTTGTGGGGAAGTCTAGAAAAGCCCCAGTTAAATACATGTGCAATAAAGGTAAACTAGGTAAGCTGAGACACACTATAGCAGTTTGCCTTACATTTGCAAGACATACAACAAAGTTTAATTAAGGTGACTTCCGCCATATTAAAAGCATTCTAAAGTTGCCCATGTATATTAAATGACAGCTTCAGAACACTTTAAATGGCAAAAATCGTAGCGTGTACAGGCACCTAACATTTCCTGCACATCCAAATGAATTCCTATGACTTCTGCACTGCAGATTCCACCTATGTTAAGTTTATGGTCTAGGTTATTTTATTTATACCAACCAGTGCCCCAGATTTTGGAAAACTGACCCTTTTAAATTCCAGATGTACAAATTATTATTTGAAGCAATTCTGTTTGTATAAAGTAAATGTAATGGAATCCTGATTATTAGCACAAAGGCAATTTAGTGAATCTTAGATTAGTGACCAACTAACCCTTTGTGTCAAAATGAGGTCCATTGTTGAATTACTTCAGAATATGTGTTCAGAGCTTTCTGTTTTAGAAATTCTAAAAAAGTTTTATTCCTGTCTATATGAAATGTCTTACAAGTATCCTCCCCTTTCGAGTCACCCACAATTGAGATATTTCTTCCTATAGCTTTCGGACAGATGTTATAGGAGAGTTCATCTGTTCGCTAGTGAGATCGGATGGTCTACAGCACTGCACCATTTGCAATATATATAATTGCCCCCCCATTACACCATCTTTACTTCCACTTGATTTACATACATAGATATTTGTATCCTTTTATTAATAAATGAAAACATTTTTTTTTAAATCTAAACAATCAACCCCTTTACCACTGAACTGCAGCCACCTGTTGGGTAGAATGCAGCAATTGCCTTCAGTGCAAAGTAGTAATATACAAGCATTAGGCACATACGTGATTAATAAAGTATCCCATTTCAACTACCTATGGGATTTTGGGTTGGCAGAATATAACCATCCAAATTAATATTTGATAAGATATGCTTAATGCCATTACCTTGACAAAAGGATCACAAGACTTTAATAACTGCAAGTAGCTGAGAACCCCTTAGAAGGATAAGATATGCAACCGCATACAGTGATCCTTAAACCATGCATTAGGCCAGTCCTAATTCAGAAGAAAAAGCACCACATATTACCTCATCAACACCATAGGTAAATTCCTTGATTTTTTTAAAGGTGTTCAGCTTAAGTATAACTTTGACCCAACTCTACTTATCTTGTCAGCCTAAGGTGGCATTTGGCTGCATAGCTGCAGGAGGATTAGTGGCCAATGCCCTTATCTGTTCTTCCTCTGCTTTGCTGTAGTGAAGATAAAAAGGAGGACATTAAGGGCATCGGCCACCGCATGAATTTGAAATGAAGGACAAAAGTCAGAACTGAATTTGCAGTAGTACAGCACATACCACTGCGTAATGCATTCAAGGATTTTTACATTTATTTCAACTTATATTAAACAAAGAGTATTCTGTAGATGTCTTTTCTAAGAATTTAAAATACAGTCCTAAAACAAAAAGACATACATGAATTAATTAATATAGGCTGCCAATCTGTGGATGTCTTTTCTGTTTTAAGACTATATTTTTAATTTTTTAGAAAAGATATCTTATTCTCTGGATAGATATTTTTTCTGATTAAGTTATTAAGTTGGAATCATAGGTGATGCATAGGAGGGGTATGGGGGGGCACATGCCCCCCCTGAGAGCAAGCACTCTGGCTGGTAGGGGTCACGGAGAGTGCTCATGCCTCCCCTGAATTTGGCTCCACTGGCCGGCTGCTAGGGAACACCCCCCACCCCAGTCACTGCCTGGCCACTAGGGAACCGCCCCCTGGTTGTACCCCGTTGTTGCCCACTCCCCCCCAGACTCAGGAGACACCAGTCGCCCATGGCTGGAATAAATGTGAAAACCTCTGAATAAGGTAAAGATTTGCTCATGCCAGCTAGAACATATTAACAGAGACTGTACCTTCTAGCTGACATGTCAAATCTTTACCTTATTCAAATGAATAACCAACTTTCCCCATAAGCATGGACCTTCCTTACAGTCCTCTCTCCATCCTCTCCCCAACAGCAGGTGAAAAATTGGGCTTGCAGCATGTCCTGATGGTCAAAAATTCTAAGCTATTTCAGAGCAAAGGAAGCTAAGGCATAAATTCCAAAGCTGAGGCCCCTTACAGAAGCATCTTGCATCAGCTTCTTCTGTCCTGAACCATAGAGGATATTTTAACTGAATGTAGCCCTGGGAGTATTATAAAGAAAAATACATCTTTGAGCATGGTCCCCAAGCCATTTAGGGCGTAAATGTCAATGCCAAATGCAAAATTAAACATATGGTTTCCTATTCAGTTAACTAAAAAATGAAATCACTAAAACAGTCTCTATAACAGCTGCTGAAAAATAGAGTTCTGGAGCAGGGTTCTCAACATGAATATGAAAGCTATTGTTGTGATGGGATACGTATACTAAGAAGAGAGATCTGCTATTTAAATTTAAGGTGAGCCAATTTACTGCATAGCAGTTTTGTCTGATTTTTTATGAAAAAGAAAACTGCAAATACTGAGCATAGAAAGGAAAAGAAACGTGAATATGCAAGCTGTTGTATATTTCAATAATCTCTCTAAGTCTCATTTACACAGTGCTAGAAGATCACATTAGACAATGCAAAAGTGGGGGGAAAGGTAAGTAAAACTATAAAAATTGCTTGTTAACAGTTTCTTGATTACAAATGTATTCTGCTTATAAACCATCCCAAAGAGCATCCAAAAGAGTCCTCTCTAACTGTCAGTAAAGAGATTTTTCTAAGTCCTGAATGATTTATAACCAGTGTTACATGTTGTAGTTAAGCATATTAAAGGAACAGGTTCTTCATACTTGTATAGTTAGACTTCTCAAGAATTGCATTTCTCTGGAGGCTGGGGTTCAAGATTGACTTTGGTCACATGTTGTGAGGGTGGTGAACTAGTTTAGTTTATACAAACTCCAAAACTAACTTTCAAGTTCTTCCAGCCTGTGTGTCTAGAATTCATTGGTGCCTAGAATAAAAGAGGACTGCCTCATAGCTAGTCAGAAGGATAAGGTGGCTATCCTTGCTGCCTTTCAAAAGTACCAAAGCTCCAAAAAAGGTTCAGTAAAAATCCCCTTCGTTCCAAGTGTGCTACAAGAAGAAAACAACAAGATACCAACAACCATGGGACGATGATATAAGTAGCTTAAAATGGGATACCAGGAGGACATGACACATGAAAGGAGCATTTTAGAGGGCAAAGTGCCTGTATTTTTGTAGCTATGACATTTTCAAAGACCTATTATTTTTGAGATCCACATCAGCGATCTAATTCAAGCTGAAAGTTCCCAAGACTTGAAAGAGTTTTTACCATGATCCGATGTATTTTGGTAGTATAAATCATAGGTTTTCTCAATTACATACAGAGCCACATAATATAGACTCTGCATTATAATGGGAGCAAGTTAATGAACAGCTTTAATTTTATACACATCCTCAGCTATCTCACACTTCCATATGAGGCTTAATAGTCACTCAGATAAAGACTGCAGAAGCAACAAACAGAAATATTAATCATATAATTTTCAGTATGGCGACATTCTAAGAATTATATTCGTTTCCAGTTAATGGAAACTTGTATTGTATGCCTTCTTGGACAACCCCTGCTGTATATATTTAGAAAAAAAACAACTGAACTGTTGCTAATCAATGCTTCTTAAATGACTATAAACAACTTGTAAAAACAGAACTCATCACAGGATGGTTAGGTGGTTTGTCAACCAATATTTTATCAGGTAGCAAGATTCTCCCTAAATTCGAATTGAACTGTTGGATACAATATCCCCAGAGTCAATATAACTGAATTCCTAATTAATGTAAGAATGAGTGGACGTTCTTGTTATGATTCCTGTTTCTTTTCATAACCTCAAAAGACTTGTGCAAAAAAGAAGGCTCATAACTTGCATCGTGACTTGAAGGGGAAAAGTATTATTAAAATAAATAAGTTGAACAAAAGGCATATTTGTCCATTTTTACATTTCTCACACTCTGTGAGATTTTAATGGCCCCAGTTTTGTTTTTATTCTAATTTTTAAGTGTCTGATCTGATACTTGAGTTCATCAGGAGTTAAGATAGAATAATTAACGGACAAAAAATAAGTATTGAAAATCCTCATAAAAATGCAGTATTAAGCAAAAATTATCTGAGCTCCTAAATATGCAGCTGTTGCAAATCACATGGGTGATACCACTTTTACTTTATTTTCTCTATACGTAATGCTACTGGGAGCATTGATGTTCTTAAAGTAACAGACAACCACAGCTGGAATAATGCCTCCCTATCCAAAAGGGTTGCTCAATTACAGGTTGGCTGATCTCCTACACTGGGCTTTAAACTAGGTTTGTCAGGGGACAGGGATGCTGATGACAGGGAGAGGCCAGGAAACACAAACCTCAAGCCAGGTGCTGGAACAGTCCAGGTAAGAACCAAGGGCCCCGCTAAGCATCAGAATGGGGAAGGAGCAAGGGCACCTACAGGGCTTAGATGCCTCTATACTAATGCTAAGAACATGGGGAACAAGCAGGAGGAACTTGCACTCCTACTTACAAATAAAGAATTTGACTTGGTTGGGCTAACAGAAACTTGGTGGGATCCTACCCACAACTGGACAGTGGACATTGAGGGCTACAGGATGTACAGACAGGACAGAGTGGGGAAAAAGGACATGGGGCGTTGCTCTCTATGTTAAGGAGCAATATACATCTTCCATAGTTAATTTGGGCCAGGAAGAAGGGCAAATTGATGTATTATGGGTCAGGATACAGGGGGGTTGGGGTGAAAGGGACTTGATAGTGGGGGTCTACTACAGACCCCCACACCAGGGGGATGAGTTAGGCCTAGAATTCTCTAGACAACCCCCCAGAGGCAGCGCACTCAAAGGATCTGGTCATCATGGGTGACTTTTAACTTCCCAGACATCTGCTGGGAGAAACAGGCAGCCAGGTCTGCCCATTCACGAAGGTTTCTAACTTCCTTACAGGACCTTCACCTATCGCACAAGGTATGTGTTTCCACTAGGGGAAATGCCTTACTAGACTTAGTACTGGCCACTGGGGATGACTTGGTGGAGAATCTGCAGGTACAAGATAACCTAGGGGATAGTGACCATCTATTGATAGGGTTCACTATCCGGCGAAAGGTGAGGAAGATAACTAGTAGGGCTAAAGTGCTAGACTTCAGGAAGGCCAACTTCAACAAGCTCAGGAGATTAGTTAGGGAGGGACTGACGGGTAAAAGCACTGGAGAGATGGGAGTCCAGGAAGGATGGGCATTTCTCAAGGGACTGATCCTGCAGGCACAGAAAGGCAGCATCCTAGTACACATAAAGCAGGGTGAATGAGCAAAGAAGCCCTCTTGGTTGAGCAGGGAAATCCAGAAGAGCCTGGGGGGGAAAGAGAGGCCTGCAGGCTGTGGAGGCAGGGGGCAGCCATCAAGGAGGAGTATACCTGCTTGGCTCGAGCTTGCAGGGAAGCAGTGAGGAAAGCCAAAGCGGAAATGGAGCTTAGGCTGGCAGCAAAAGTTAAGGATAACAAAAAGTCATTCTTTAAGTACATAGGAAGCAAAAAGAATGTACAGGGTAACTTAGGGCCCCATTCAGGATGAACTAGGGCAACTGGTAACAGATAGGATGGCCAAAGCTGACCTTCTAAATGATTTCTTTGCATCCATGTTCCTGGACACGAATACAAACATGCATCTCACTGGGACCTTAGGTAAGACCAGTATAGATATCAACCCACCAACTGTTCATGCTGACCTAGTAAAGGGGCACCTGGAGGGGTTGAATGTATTTAAGTCAACAGGTCCTGATGATCTTCATCCCAGGCTACTTAGGGAATTAGCTGGAATCATAACGGATCCACTGGCACAACTGTTTGAGCACTTGTGGCGCTCAGGACAGGTCCTGGAGGATTAGCAAAGGGCCAATGTGGTCCCTATTTTCAAGAAGGGGAGGAAGGAGGAACTAGGTAACTATAGGCTGGTTAGTCTCACCTCTATCCTTGGCAAGACCTTTGAGGAAATTGTTAAGAATCACATTTGTGGGGGACCAGTGGGTAAAATGATGCTAAGAGGCAATCAGCATGGGTTCATAGCACGCAGATCCTGCCCGACTAATCTGGTTTCATTTTACGAACAGAGGTAGATGTTATTTATTTAGGTAGATGTGCCTTTGACATAGTGTCGCACCCAATTCTTATAAATAAACTAAACAGTTGCAATGTAGATTATTACACAGTCTGGTGGGTAGAAAATTGGCTTATGGGATGCACCCAGAGAGTGGTGGTGGATGAGTCAGTTTCTACCTGGAGAAATTTGGGCAGCGGAGTCCTGCAAGGCTCTGTCCTGGGACCAGTACTATTCAATATCTTCATTAGTGACTTGGACAAGGGAGTAGAAAGCACCCTAAGTTTGCTGATGACACCAAACTATGGGGGGAGTTAAACAAACTTGAGGGCAGGGAGCAAATCCAGGCTGATTTGGACAGGCTGGAGAAATGGGCTGAACAGAATAGGATGCAGTTTAACAAAGATAAGAGTCATGTACTGCACCTGGGGAGGAAGAATAATCAACACTCTTACAGCCTGGGAGGTACCACTCAGAGTAGCACAACTGCGGAAAGGGATCTCGGAGTCACAGTCGACTCCAAAATGAACATGAGTCACCAGCGTGATGAGGTAATAAGTAAAGCTAATTGCACCCTTTCTTGCATAAGTAGGTGCATCGAAAACAGGTCTAGGGAGGTGATACTTCCCCTCTATGCAGCATTGGTCAGGCTGCAGCTGGAGCACTGCATCCAGTTTTGGGCACCGCAGTTCAGGAGGGATGTGGATGGCTTGGAGAGGGTTCAGAGGAGGTCTACTCATCTGGTTAAAGACCTACAGAGAAAACCCTATGTGGACTGACTGGGAGACCTGAACCTCTTCAGCCTCCACAAGAGGAGGCTGAGAGATGATCTTGTGGCCGCCTACAAACTCAGCGAGGGGGCCAGCAAGAAATAGGAGATACAATGTTTAACAGGGCACCTGTCGGGGTAACTAGAAAAACCAGCCACAAACTGGAAGAGAGCAAATTCAGATTGGACATCAGGAAAACATTCTTTACAGTGAGGGATGCCAAAATATGGAATAATCTTCCATGGGAGATGGTCAAAAGGAGATTGGACAGACACCTGGCTGGGGTCATCTGACCCCAGTACTCATTCCTGCCCAGGGCAGGGGGTTGGATTCAATGATCTAATAGGTCCCTTCTGACCCTAACATCTATTAATTCCATTGCAACACACATGCAAAGCACCTACAAATCATTACCCAGTCAGAGGTAAGAAAATCAAACATGTGACACAAGCGCAACATATGTACTTCAAGTTAGTCAGAAACTGAAGTGCAGTAGCATAACTAAGGGGGGGGTGACAGAGGGGGGCAACTGCCTCAGTAGTGCAGGGAGGGCAGAGAGAAGAAAAATAGCTGCTGTCATAGCTGGTGACTGGCCATACTACTGCAGCCACCACTCCCCCATGTGCCACCACTGCCCAGGGGGAGGAACTGCCCTCCTATGCTTCTGGACAAGTGTAAACATTAGCAGATAGAAAACTAATTCTGTTCTCAGACAGTTTTATAACCACTCTGGAAGTCAAGCCCTTCTACCTGAGAATGAGAAGCAAACCCTTTTACCTGAGATTAGAATCTGGACTCTAGTCTTTCAATCCTATACTTATTCTGGCTAAATTTACTTCAGTCAAGCACATTGTTAGTAGTCCTATACTTTTCCAGAATGCAGAGGTAGAGAAAAAGTGCAGGTGTGTGGAAAGGAGAAATATACATAACAGCTATCTTTTTTTTTTTTTAAACACTTGATAACCTTTCCTTTCATTGCTGGTTAGTGTGAGGTTGGAAACATAAGTATACAGCTGGAAATACAGCTGGAATAGTATTGTAAGATAAAACCAGTTATTGCTTTTTGGGAAATACATCTACGTATTAATTTGCTCAGGCCCATTTTTTTTTCTTTTTCTTCCTGTTTGCTTCACTTTCCTTCCTTTTTCATGTCCACGTGTGACAAGGTACTTAGCAGAATTTGCAGATTCATTGGAATCCATACCGTGAGCACTTTTGCATGCATGGCTTGTTTGCTTTACCAGGAAAAAGCAAAATGCTCCAGGTATTTTTTCTTATCTGTTCCCTGCAAGTACAGCCCACCAGATGCCTAATAAAAAATCAGGACTAGATTATTTTAAGGGTTAGTTAATCCATTATTTTCAGAAGCAGTTTGTGTAGATTAGGAGGGCTTTAAACTAAGTTCACCATGTGAAGGAGACCAAACGCCTGAGGGAAGTGGGGAAACAGGTGACCTGGAGAAAACACAAACAGGACGGGGCAAGAGGAGAGGCCTTCTCATTATTCCTGAGAAAGTAGGGCAATGAACTACTTACCTCAGATATCTGTACACGAATGCACAGAGCCTGGGAAACAAGCAGGAAGAATTGGAAGTCCTTGCACAATCATAGAACGATGATGTGATTGCAATAACAGAGACTTGGTTAAAGAGCTTGCATGACTGGAGCACTGTCATGGATGTTCAGGAAGGACAGGCAGGGGAGAAGAGGAGGAGGAGTTGCACTTTATGTAAAAGAGCGATATGATTGCTCAGAGCTGCAATATGAAACAGAAAATAGGCCTGTTGAAAGTCTCTGGGTTAGGGTCAGAGGGGAAAGCAATGAGAATGGTGTTGTGGTGGGTGTGAGAGCTCATGCAAGTTTCCCAATCACAGGCCCCAATTCTCATGGGGGAATCATCTGCTGGGAGGGCAATACTCAGGGAAACCAGGGAGGCTAAAACACAATTGGAGTTGCAGCAAGAAAGGGACATGAAGGGTAACAAGAAGGGTTTCTACAAGTATGTCAGCAACAAAAGGAAGGTCAGGGAAAGTGTGGATCCCTTCCTGAATGGGGGAGGCTAGTAAGAGATAATGCAGAAAGGGCTGAAGTATTCAGTGCCTTTTTTGCCTCAGTCTTCACAAACAAGATTAGCTCTCAGACTACTTCACTGGGCACCACAGTTTGGGGAGGAGGTCAGCAGCCAACAGTGGCAAAAGAACAGGTTAGAGACTATTTAGAAAAGCTGGATGTGCACAAGTCCATGGGACTAGACACAATGCACCTGAGGGTACTGTGCTGGCTGATTTGATTGCAGAGCCGCTGGCCATTATCTTTGAAAACTCATGGCATTCAGGAGAGGTCCCAAATGATTGGAAAAGGGCAATTATAGTCCCCATTTTTAAAAAAGGGAAGAAGGAGGGGATGGAGAACTACAGACCAGTCAGCTTTACCTCACTCCTGGGACAAATCATAGAGCAGATCCTCAAGGAATCCATTCTAAGCACTTGGAGGAGTAAAAGGTGATTAGGAGCAGTCAGCATGGATTCACCAGGGGCAAGTCATGCCTGACCAACCTGATTGCCTTCTATGATGAGATGACTGGCTCTGTGGATGCAGGGAGAGCAGTGGACATGACATGCCTTGACTTCAGAAAGGCTCTGATATGGTCTCCCACAACATACTTGCAAGCAAGCTAAGGAAGTATGGGTTGAATAAATGGCCTGTAAGGTGGATAGAAAACTGGCTGCAGTATTGGGCTCAGTGGGTAGTAATCAAAGGCTCAATGTATAGTTGGCAGCCAGTACCAAGTAGAGTGCCCCAGGGATCAGTCCTGGGGCCAGTTTTGCTCGATATCAGTGACCAGGAAGATGCGCTGGAAGGCACCCTCAGGAAGTTTGCAGATGGCACTGAGCTGGGGAGTAATAGATATGCTGGTGGGTAGGGCTAGGATTTAGAGAAACCAAGACAAATTGGAGGATTGGACCAAAAGAAATCAAATGAGGTTCAGTAAGGACAAGTACAAAGTTCTGCACTTAGGACAGAAGAATCCCATACACTGATATGGGCTAAGGACTGACTGGCTAAGCAGCAGCTCTGCAGAAAAGGACCTGCGGGTTCTCAGATAAATTGAATATGAGCCAACACTGTGCCCTTGCTGTGAAGAAGGCTAACAGCATACTGGGCTGCATTGGTACTGGTGAGGTTGCACTGGTACTGGCACTGGTAAGGCCACATCTGGAGTACTGTGTCCAGTGTTGGGTCCCCCAGTACAGAAAAGCTGTGAACAGATTGGAGACAGTTCAGCAGAGGGCAATGGAAATGGTAAGGGGGTGGGGTACCTGACTTTTGAGGAGAGGCTGAGGGAACTCGGCTTATTTAGTCTGGAGAAGAGAAGATAGAGCGGGGATTTAATAGCAGCCTTCAAGTACCTGAACGGGAGTTCAAAAGAGGATGGAACTGGACTGTTCTCAGTGGCAGCAGATGACAGAACAAGGAGCAATGGGCTTAAGTTGCAACAAGGGAAGTTTAGGTTAGAGATAAGGAAAAAAATTCTCACTGGGAGGGTCGTGAAGCACTAGAACAGGTTACCAAGAGAGGTTGTGAAATCTCCACCCTTGGAGGTTTTTAAGACCTGGCTATACAAAACCCTGGCTGAGATGATTATTTGGGGCTGGTCCTTCTTTGAGCAGGGGATTGGGCTAGATGGTGCCCTGAGGTCCCTTCCAAGCCTAATTTTCTATGATTTTCTATGATTCTGTACTTCATTTATTTCCAAAGAATATTTTGAAAAATACCAACACTTCAAGGCAAGTTGTAATCGTATATATTATAGCAAGATATCTATATCCTTTTTTATTTAAATACTGGCTTACAGGCTGACATATTAAAAATGTTTGCAGGAGTAGTGTTTATTATTTTATCTTCATACTATTATTTTTCCTTCTATTTTCAATGCTGTGGCTACTGGGACTTAGACATGCTATTAATGATCTCCACTTTGTGAACTGTGTGTTGTTTTTACAAGTTACAGGGAGAAATGTTTATATTTGTAATGGGAGATTTGTAATTAAAGAATTTTAATTGGGTGGAGTGCTACTGACCCATTCCAAGTGTGAAAGAAATGACTACACAATAAACTGTTGGTACAGCTCAGGAACAAAAACAAGCTTATATATTGGTTGCTTATTAAATTCTATAGTGAAGGACAGATGGTTAGATAGATGTTTTTCTAAGTTCAGTTAAAAAGATTCAATAATCATCATTACTATGTTTTTTCTCCATCTTCCAGTTGTTTCTGTCATTATCATAAGGCTGCTTCCAAAAATTCCATTTTATTACTTGTTTTGTGATATAGTATGACAAACTCCAGCAACATTTCTGTTTAGAATTATTTCCCTATGAATCTCTTGGCATTCACAACAGGAAAAAATCAGTGCAACAACAGCCTTACAATGCTCTGCTCTTTTTTCCTACACTGGTACTTACTACTCCTACAGAAATTCATCCTAAACTCATCGGAACCAATAGAAGACCTTCAGCAGTCAGCTAATGTTACTAATGGTCACGCCATCCCCATGCAGTCAGCTAAGTGAAGTAGCAGAGATCACAAAGACAATTTGTGCCTTCATCTGAGGGGAGCCAAACATCTATAGTTCTGCTGAAGTCACTGAGAATTGTGGTTTCTTAATAACTCCTTTTGCTTGTGTTCTTGGTTCACTTGGTTGTGCTGCCTCCGATTACTGAGTTTATCATGGAAAAAGAGGAGCTTAGGCAGTGGCAGGGAACTTGTGGTAGACCCAGTGTCAATTTAATAGCTCCTGCTTTCATTCAGCAACAAAATAATCTAGGCTATAGGTAGTCAGAAAGAATCCCATTTCCCAAACTCTTTTTGCAACAAGTAGTAATAAAAAACCCTGTCACTGATATATAACACTTAATTTTAAGTTATATTAGACATTGATAAGAGTAAAAATTGGACTTGCTTCTGAAATATAAAAGTTACCTCTGCTAGGCACCCGGATTGTACAGGGTGGCACAAAGGGGAAAAATGTTTCCCTGACGTTCAGGCCCTATCTTTAATTGCAGGGCATCTGGAAGTACTGAATTCTTCAAACTCAGGTATCCTACATGGAAGGCTGCCTCAGATCTGTGATCCTTGAAAATCCTGGTGTCCCTGAACCTGTGGCAGTCTGAAAGGTGAATGGAAGCAGAGCCGTGGATCTGAGGAAGTGTGGCTGTTCCAACACTACCACAGCTCTCCAGGCACACTGCTGAGAAACCAGGGTGTTGAGCTGGCAGGAAACCAGGCTGAACACCTGCCTAGCAGGCAAGTTCTGAAATTTGCCGGTTTAATGGAAGATTTGCTGAAATTGCATCTCCAGGGGATGATTTCTTTTTGTCTAAGCAGAATTTTGCAATGGTAAAAGGAGTCAGAACTGATTGCAGAGGTGACATTTTTTATTAGACCAAGTAGATATTTGCAAAAAAATGTCTTTTTGTGTAAGCTTTCAGGCATGGTCACCCTTCCTCAGGCATAGGAGAATGCAAAGATTGTAACATTTCTCCTAGGTGGAAATGAAAATTCATTTTTCACAGGAGAGCTGAAGGTGTAAGATTTCCTGGTTGGAATAGTTAATTTTGTGCAAATTAGGCTCAGAAAAACATTAAAACAGGCTATTTACCTCACTGTTGTCTGGTGCCAAGAAGGATGTTGAACTATGTTTTCTTCTGGTTATATTTCATATTTCTCAGGAGAGTGGGTTATGGCAGAAATTCTCTTGTATTGAGGCAGCTTTGAGTGCTGTGAACATGAAGGTGTAGCTGGAATAATAGGCAGGAGCCAGGGTGTCAACTTTCAGGTTCCAAGGTGGTAAATTTGCTTCCTTTTTGTAAAATCTGAACATTTCTGTCCAGCACTGCTTAACATATCTTATCTGAACATTTCAGATATCTGTGGGAGTTTCTCCCCACTGTTTTTGCTTGATAGAGGAATGCTATGTCACAGGGAAGAACTTGTCAATATAGGGTTAAACCTGGCTCTTGTTTTCAATACTGTAGATCAACCGAAAAAACCTTACGTAGACTTTCCTGGAATTATTTTGTCTTCATCCTGATGTAACTGAGGAGTGGAATCTGGGCTGCCTGAATTGATTCAGTCTTTGCAGGTTAGTCTAACCTGCAGAGAGTGAAGCGGTTTGCAAGCACATGCCCAGTGGCTTAGGACAGAAGCCTGTGGGGGCGCTAGAGCAGCCCTCCCTGCCACAGGGAAGCTCAGCTGAGGAGGGGGGCTGTGCCCAGGTCCCGGGAGGCCCACCCCAGTGGCTCCGTGACAGACGGGAGCAATCTGGGCACACAGGGCTGCCTGGCCCCAGAAGGGAACTCTTCCCCCTCCTCCTGGCCCCATAGCAGTGGGGGAGAGGGAGGGGGCCCTATTCAATGCTATGGGGGCTCTTCTCCCTTCTCCCCCCCAGAGTGGGGATGGGCGGCCCTGTGAGACTACCTGGCCCTAGAGGGGGACTCGTCCCCCTGCTTCTCCCCCATTGCTGTGGGGTGGGGAGGGGGTTTCTATGGGATGCTGCCCAGCCCCAGAGGAGGACTCTTCCCATCCCCAGGGCAGGGAGAGGCTCTGTTCCATGCTGTGGGGAACTTTTCCCCCTCCTTCTCCACCCCTCAGAGGGAGCACGAAGCGAAGCTGGGTGGGGTGTCGGTGTGTGGGGTATGAGGGAGGATGGGGGATGTACTCCCACCCCCCACTCCCTCCATGGCGTGCAGCCCCCACTGCCTGGAAGCAGCAGCAGGTGGGGTGGTCAGGCTGCTTGTGCTCAGTGCACGTGCAGCACAGGCCAGCACTGTGCAGAAGGAGGGAGCAGAGCCTGCCTTATCCCCAAGGCTCTGCTCCCTGAGCCTCAGGCTGGAGCTCCAGCCCTCACAGCAGGGAAGCCGCACACTGGAGCCAGCTGCTTCCCCTGCTCCCTGCTGTGCAGGTCCCAGTACTCTACCAGGAGTGGAGGGAGCCTCGCCCCCTGCTACCACGCAAAGTCCAGCACAAGGCTTTCCCTCTGTGAATATGGAGCTACAGGTGTGCGGTGCAAAGCCCAATGGATAGAAGTGGCTGGGCAGGTTGCACAGAGGTGCACTCGTCACCCCCAGCGCAGTGCTGGCCTCCTCAGCGCAGGGTTTTTCCCACTGCGAGGGCTGGAGCTGCAGGCTCAGGCTCAGGGAGCAGAGCCACGGGGATAAGGTGCAGCGCTGGCCAGAGCTGTGCCTGCACCGAGCATGAGCAGCCTGACCTCCTTGTCTGCTGCTGCTGTCAGGCAGAGGGGACTGCACACCATGGAGGAGTGTGTGGGGGTCCCTACATGCCCCCCACCCTCCCTCACAACCCTGCCCAGCTGAGATCCTTATTCCCACTGCCCCTCTGGGGGGAGGAGGAGGATGGGAAAGAGTTCCCCTCCGCATGGAACAGAGCCTCCCTCTACCCCCTACCCCAGCATAGCATGGAGGACCCCCACTTCCAGCCCTGCAGCAGCAAGGCGGGAATGGGAGGAGGAGGAAGAGTCCCCATCCAGCATCTCACAGAGTCCCCTTCCCCACCCTGGGAGGAGGAAGGGGAAGAGTCCCCCCCAGCACGGAAGAAAGCCCCCCTCCCCACCCTGCGGGGCAACCTACATGGCCTCGTTAAGGTGAAGGAGGCAGGGAAAAGGGTTAATTCCTCCCTCTGTCCCTTTCCTGCAGCTCGGGCCTGCCAGCTCCAGGGGCCACTGCTGCAGCCCCTCCCCTCTGCACCCTGGCAGACAGGCTGACCCCAGCTACAGTGGGGAAAGAGCGGAAGGAGGGAAGAATTAACCCCCTCCCTGTCCACTTTGCCTTAATGGGACCATGCTGGCCAGTGTCTCTGCTAGGGCCAGTCTCTGCTCTGGCTAGAGAGCAGAGGGGTGGGGTAGGCCCTGCAGCTGGAGCAGAGAGCCCCGCCCAGCCCAGCGAGCATGCTGGGGGAGTCTAGTTTATCTTAAACCAGCAAGGAGTCTGAGACAGACATTGCATAAATCATATTGAGCCAAATCAATTAAGTCTGATACTACATTCAACTATGTTTATCTCAAACTGGTTTTGACCATTTTGAAACAGGTTTATGTGCACTGATTGTCTGTTCTGTTACAGGTTTAAACCAGTTTTTGATCACTTAAACCGGTTTATGTGTAATGTCTGTCCCTATTAGATTTTAGCTGTGCTAGAAAAATGGCTGAATAAATGACTATAGGTGTGACATATTTTATCTGGATTTCAGAAAGAGTTTAGGAAGAAATTCTACATAAGCTTCTGCTTACTCCTCTTCTGTGAGATTTTGAGTTGAGCACAAATTATCAGTTGCAATGGAAAAACAGAATGCAAATAAAAGAATCCCAACTCGGAAGGCATTGGAGCGTGGGGAAAATTTGAAACATTGACTAAGAGCCCTCATGGTATTTAAATGTACTAAGAGAGTTACAGGCATGGTTTTATGGCTCAAACAGTATGATATAATAAGCCTAACACTATAAGATGGTGGTTTCAGTACTTAAGCATTAAGAAGGAACAGGTTCTTTTCTCATTACCTCATTAGGTTCGCATGTAATGCTCCTGTCACACAGCAAGTTTGCTTGGTTTATCTCAAGGAAAGGGTATTGAAAAGCTTAGTGTTCTTTTCAGATATGTCAGTCAAAAGTACCAATAGGGCTGAACATGGCAGGCTGAGAAGAAAATTGTTCTTATCATTGGTAAAGAGAATCTTTCTGTCTCTCTTCCTTCTTCACTACTTCTGGGCGTGTGCATATTTACATGATGATATTGCTCCACTCTTCAGACAGTGCTGAGCTATCTAAAGAGGCTTAGGCTACAGTTCCAATGCACATGTCTCTATATTTGCTATTTTCTTCACTGAAGAGATACTTTCTTTAGAGCTTAGGTAAAATGCAATTAAAATTTTAATTAGCCAAACAAAGCAAGACCCTAAACATAATTTTATGTTATTTCTATGTTTGTCTATGTGGAAATTGTGGAAATTGAAAAAAGTCCCTTAGCTTATCTAAGATTCTTTGCCTTGCTACAACTATTTATATATGGATGTATTCCTTCTTTTCAAATCAGTAGCAAAATTATGAATTCCTGATAAACATTACTTCCTCTTTAAGCATCTATGTTTTTCTTATATTTGTCATGGTGCCTTCATTGAATATATTAGGGTTTTCAGGTTGAGAGATGACTGATTTCATACAGTCAGAATTTAATTTTACCGTGTACTATACAGTATCGTATTTGTCTCATTTTTTAATTATACCATGCGATTTAGTAGAGGTCTATATCTTTTAATATATTAGATTGTCAGAGTTTGTAAGAACATATGAAATGTCATACTACATCAGACAAATGGTCCATCTAGCCCAGTATCTTGTTTCCAACAGTGGCAGGAATGGATGTGTTAGAACAGGAGTGTCAAACTCACCCCAAGCACCAGATCTGCTTGGAGGCTCCTCTTGGGCCAGATTTGCATGGCCTGCAGCAACTGTGATGGTCCATGCATGGGCAGCCATGTGGGTCCACATTCAGGCAGTAATATAGGGCTGAGAGCCATATTCAAGTGGTAGCTTGGAGCTGCAGTTGGGGATAGGCCAAAAGGGCTGGGCAGCAGCATGGGGCTGCATTTGAGTGGCAGCACAGGTCTGGTCAGTGACACGGATCCAGGAGTGGGTGGCTGAACAGGCAGTGGTGTGAACCTGGAGGCCTGCTGCCAGAGGCCATTTCTATTGGGATCTATGAACCCTGAATTCTGCAGCTGGTCATGCACCCCAACTTCTAGTAGCCCGCAGGACTACTGGCAGGCCAGACTGAATGATTCCCTGGGCCATATTCAACCATAGTCAAATATGGTACAGAGGCCAAGTTGGCACCTCTGCTTTAGAGGGAGAATATTGAAATGGGTATATCTATGGAGATCATCTCTTGGTTGCTACCTTCCCTACCATCCACCATAATTGGTTTAGAGATGCCACAGGATACATCTCCAACTGCTTTATTTAATACCTATTTAACAGAATTAGTTTCCATCCAGGAAGAGCACACACTAGGCATGTGCGAATAGGCAGCCATTCGATTTGGCTTTCAATCCGGCTGCTTTGGATGCCAGGGATCCAATCCAGACCTCCAGATTGGTTTCTCACTTCGATTCGTGCAAAGCAGCTCCGAAGGTCTGGAGCCGCTTTGGAGATCTGGCTATAGGGTATAATGGGGAATCAATGACATATCTGTATCTTTGTTGTTTTTTGTCTGATTCAGATGAAACTTGCAGGGGTACTGGCCTCTGGGGAGAGCATGAAGCCTGCCAAGCTTCAAGAATATTGGTGGAGGGGCTTGGGGGGAACTGCACCCGAAATTCCTGAAAGCAAAACTCATGTCATGTGTATGTTACACCACAGCAGGATGAAAACTGCAGGGATGGTGGCCCCTGCTGAGGCCACGAAGTCTGCCAAGTTTCAAGGTGATAGGTGCAGAGGGAGTCTGGCTTCTGGGGCCGTGCACCTCTGGCTGCTAACAGGCAAAACTCGTGATATAGATGACCCTGTGTGTGTTAAGGTGCAGCAGGCTGAAAACTGCAGGGATGGCAGCTCCTGTGGAGGCTACAAAGCGTGCCAAGTTTCAAGGAGATAGGTGCAGGGATTTGGGGGGAACTGCACCTCAAGCTGGGGACAAGCAAAACTTGTGACATGGTTGACATTGTGTGTGTTAAGGTGCAGCAGGGTGAAAGCTGCAGGGATGGTGGCCCCTGATAAGTATCTGACTTTCTCTGTCTTGGGGCAGTTGATTGTCCATATTGATTCTTTCCTCTCCTTAGTCTGTGGTTTAGTAGGTGTGAATCGTTGCTAATTAACTGGTTACATTACGTAGCAACTGTGTATTGAGCTGGTGCCTGCGTGAATCATGATTGATTTGTAACTGGTAACACAGCAGCCTAGCAGCCAAGCCTGCAGTAGTCGTCCCCGCCCCATGCCCAAAGACAGACACAGTTGCAAAAGCACCCATGTCATGAGTTTTGCCTGTCAGCAGATAGGGGTGCAGGGCCCCAGAACCCAGAAGCCCAGCACCCATCTCCTTGACAGTTGGCAGGATTCATAGCCGCAGCAGGGGCTACCATCTGCGGCTTTCACCCTGCAGCGCCTTAACACGCACAGTGTCACCCACGTCATGAGTTTTGCTTGTCCGCAGCTTGAGGTGCAGTTCCCCCCAAACCCCTGCACCTATCTCCTTAAAACTTGGCAGGCTTCACAGACTCAGCAGGGGCCACCACCCCTGCAGTTTTCAGCTCGCTGTGCCTTAACACACACAGTGTCACCCATGTCATGAATTTTGCCTGTCAGCAGCTTGAGGTGCAGTTCCCCTCAAACCTCTGCACTTCTCTTCTTGAAACTTGGCAGGCTTCATAGCCTCAGCAGGGGCCACCATCCCTGCAGTTTTCACCCTGCTGTGGTGTAACATGTACACGAGACACGAGTTTTGCTTTCAAGAATTTGGGGGCTGCAGTTCCCCCCAAGCCCCTGCACTGATCTTCTTGAAACTTGGCAGGCTTCATAGCCTCAGCAGGGGCCACCATCCCTGCAGTTTTCACCCTGCTGTGGTGTAACATGTACACGAGACACGAGTTTTGCTTTCAAGAATTTGGGATGCAGTTCCCCCCGAACCCCTATATTGATCTTCTTGAAACTTGTCAGGCTTCATGCTCCCAGCAAGGGCTACCACTTCTGCAAGTTTTGTCCAAATCGGACAAAAAACAACAAAGTTATAGATATTTCATTGATTCCCCATTATACCCTATGGCTGGATCTCCAAAGCGGTTTGGAAGCTCCAAACCACTTCAGAAAGCCTAAAGAAGCCAGCACGTTGATCTGGACATGATGCTTCAGCATCTGAGGTGTCCAAATCTTCTCCAGATCCGAAGCGCAGTCCAAAGCCTCGCACAGCCCTAGCACACACCACCTGCAAATGCTTCCTCAGCCTGATGAAGGGTATTTAAGCCCAAAAGCTTGCTAAGAAGAGTTTTTCCAACTATTTGCATTGGTCTAATAAAAGATAGCAGATTTCCCCAAGGAACCTTGTCTGCCTATGTCCTTAGACCAATACAGCTATAACCTATACCCCTGTATTTATAGAACTATCATTCACAAATTTGTCTAGTCACTTTTTGAGCCTGGTTATACACTATCTGCCTCTACAACCTCCTGTAGTAATGTGTTCAGCAAGTTAACTATATGTGGCTTAAAAAAACCTAAGTGTTCTCTTGTTAGTTTCAAACCTGCTTCCTACTAATTTGCGTGGGTGTCCCCTAGTTCTAGTATTCTAGGATTTGATGAACAACAGCTCCCTATTCACTCTGTCTACTAGGGCTATGTGAAGCTTTGGTCCCTGACTCGATTCGATGGAGATTTGGCCTGATTCGGTGGCTGAATCTCTAAATCCGAATCAAATCAGAGGACCTTTAATCTCTCCAAATTGATTCGGAGAGATTTGGAAAGATTCAGCAATTCGGCCACAGACACAGCTTTAAATGTTTTTTCACATATCTCTAGGTACCAGGTGGCTCATGAATGCTGCGATGGTGGGGTAGATAGAGCATCCCACAGGAGTGTGGGGGGCTCCCCAGTGTGCTCTGCAGGAGACCCAGAAGTGGACCAGAATCACTGGGGGGCCCTCCGGTTCTTCCCTGGCTCAGTGACCGGTGCCTCCTGGGTCCAGGAGCACCCGGGGACACCTGGGGTTCCCCCCCAGCTGATCACCGAGCCAGGGGGGCCATAGAGAGGCCACCCGGCATGCTCCCCAGTGGACCTGGAAGTGGACCAGAAGTGCCACCAAGCACATGGGGACACGCCCTTGTGGGACACTCCATCTGCCCCAGCATTGCAGTGTTCACAAGCCCCACTGGTACCTCAAGGTATGTAGAAAAAAGATTTAAAGCTGTGTCTATGTTAAAATCGCTGGTTCTCTGAATCCGAATCTGAAGATTCCCCCCTCAGTTGCCTTCTTTCCAAATGGAAGAATCCTAGCCTTTTTAGTCTCTCCTGATATGGCAACTGCTTCATACCCTCCAACATTTTGATTGCCTTCTCTGTACCTTTTCTAATTCAACTATATCCTTTTCTAGGTTTAGAGTATTTTTAAACATCAGCATAAGACTATCAAGCACTTGAAGTCAAAGTTCAGTTCTAGTGGTATTGTTCCCTCTACAAAAATGTATTCAATATCAACCAATCACACAGAAATAAAGGCATTTTACATAGGTTTTAAATGCCAAGAATTGTGACCTCAAGGAACGTAGTGTTACGTCATAATAAGCAATGTGATGTTTATTAAATCTTGGGTTCTCTGCTCCAATTGTACGGTATGCTGCAGTTTTAAATTTTAAAAGCTAATGATTTTTTACCCATATAAACACTATTTGGCACATTTTCTTAATTTTGTGATGAATGTAGGTTTCTGTGTCCTACAAGTCAATTAATATAGATGTTGAGAATATATAAAATTCCAGAATATACTGCTATTAAACTTCCTTGGGGTACTGCTAATCTGCACAGTATAAGTTTTGGTTGAGAACTTACCCTTACCCTCTCTACCAGCCTCCCTACTGCTATTATATAGATCTAGATCTACTGTGCCAGGTTAGAGAATCATAAGTGACCAAAAGGCTAATTTCACAGCAGAAGACTTGCATAAACTACTGGACTTAACTAGAAGTAAAGAAGAGATAGAAAAGCTGTCTCATCAGACTAAGCCTAAAAGAGCATCTCCTGGCATCTGTGTTTATTATTCAAATAGATAACTTAGTTATTAAAAACATCAGTCAGACTGGAAGAAACATTAGTTCAAGAAAGGAAATAAGGGTTTGATGTGGTAAAGAAGTATGCCTGTCAGTCCACAGATACAGTATGAAGAGAGAACATTGTGGAACTTTTTTTTTTTTTTTAACACTACTACTACTATTTATTTGTTGTTTGTTTATTAAAAGGTGACTATGTAACAGTTGGCACTTTGGTTATTACAACTGATTACACCTAGGACTTCCAGAGTTGTGCTTGTGACTAAAATTAGTTAGATCCTAGCAGTGGAATCAGACCTGAGGTGTGCACAGCCATGACTACACATTTTTAAATGTTGGACAAAGTATTTCAACTTAAAAAAGCAAAACAGAAGGATAACAAACAACTTCTTGACTTGCTTTATATTCTAAAGAGCCCACAGACAAAGCTTTCCTTTGTCTTCTTCTCTCGCACGTTATACTCATGTTAGTTTTTAAAAGGTGACATTGTTACTATAAGACCACTGCCATAAAAATCTGTCCTGCAGTCAGCCAAGGAGTGAGAATGGCAAAGAATGAGTATAATGCAATGGGAAGGCAAGGATTTCTTATGGCGATCTCTTTTCTTGGACAAATTGCAAAGTTGCAATAGAATTAGACAAGCTTTCAAATGCAAGATATTCTTCTTCAGGTCTGAGGAGGAAAAGCAAGCCCAGAATAGTAAACAAACAAACCAAAAACATTGGAAGAGAGGGGAGAGAACTTCCCAGGGGTAGCAGACAAACAAGTAGCAGAAGAAATGAAGCTGATTTCTGTGAGATCAGGGCCTATCAAAAGGGAGGAGGGTCACTATCACTTTTCTCATAGAACAACCATTCCTTTCTCTGACCTCACTATCCTCCAGCTCAAGGGAAATCTACCTACATTTTAAATGCAAATTTTGGGGAAAAAACTCAGAAGCTGGCTGCACACAAAGGCTAGGGACAGACATTACACATAAAAGTTTAAGTAATCAGAAACTGGCTTAAACCTGTAACAGAACAGATGTTCAGTGCACATAAATCAGTTTGAAAATGGCTGAAACTAGTTTGAGATAAATCTGATTGATTTGGGTCAAACCAGTTTATGCAATGTCTGTCCCAGACCCCTTCCTGGTTTAAGTTAAATCAGAATCCTCCAGCATCCCAGTTGCTTTGCAGCCCTGAGCGGGGCTCTGCTCACTTCTCCAGCCCAGCAGGTCTGGCCCCTCCCCCCTGCTCCCTGGCTGGAGCTCCAGCAAAGACACCAAGCACAGCAATGTCTGCCTGGATTCCTCCTGCTCCCCCCTCCACCACTCCCTGCTCAAGCAGGGATTCCCCCCTCCCCTCTGCCTGACACAGACACCTCTCAGCATTAGCTAGCATACCATATGCTGGCTACGTCCATGTTGTGGGCGACAGGACAAAGGCAGACAGGACAGTGTCAGCTTAGGGCTTTTTGGAGCTAATCAACAGGTATCTGGCAATATCCTTCTGTTCCTTCCTTGGAAAAAGTTGTTGAAGAACTTGAATTAATGAGAGAGCCGTTTGTTTTGTTGATGGGGTGCTAAATGCTAACAACTTCCTGTGTAAATGCCTGCTGTGTAACTCAATGCTCTGTTATCAACACCCTGCTGGCTCCCTCCTGGTCAGGAGGGGCGGAGGAGGGGGAGGGAGAGAACATCCCTCCCTAATCAGAGCATCCTGCCAGGGCTTAGCCATGCCCCTAGTCAGCTCAGCACTACTGAAGAGAAGAGAGGGCTGCTCTAGCATCCCCCGGATTCTACTGTGAGCCACTGCAGGCATGTGCCTGTATTTCTGGAATGAAAAGGAAATGTCTATCCACCTCCAAATCAGTGCAAGCTTTGCAGGTTAGACTAACCTGCAAAGAGGGAATCAATTCAGGCTCAGGCTTTTTGAATGTCTGTCCCTAACCTAAGAACCAAAGACTTAACACTGATATTGGTTTTATGGCACGTTTTAACCTACCTGAGTCCTGAATTCTCCCCACATATGAAAGGTGGCAGCCACTGCAGCTCATCAAAACCAAGACACACAATGATGCATGACACAATGTTCGAACTGAGCTAAATCTACTGTATTCAGATTTTACCTCATTTCCTCTAGTAATTCAGATTCTCCTACTCAATAACAGACAGCCACAACCAATTGCATACACTTTTCTTAAATCCATACAGCCAATTTTGCTTCAAGTATGTGGCATGTCATGGAAGAGAACATTAAGGTATATTTAATGAAAACAATGTGATTTTGACCAAACCTATCGGAAGGTCACAGAAAATATCTGAGGAACACCCAGGAACAGACCTCAAATCTATAGATTCCCTGTACCACACTTCAGCTACAGGACCATACTTCCTCTTGATCTACCCTATGTAAGCCTCAAACTACCTACTACATTAAATGACATGCATTAAGTTCAGATTCTTTAAAACACCTTGATGAGTTACTGGACCTCAGGTGCATATCGACAGATGAAAAAGCACACTGTACTACTCACACATGCTTCAAATAACAATATCCAACCCTAAGGATAAAGTAATATACTTTATTGATATGGTAGTTAGAAAGAAACCTGTCTTTTAATATTCTGTTTAATGTTCAAAGATTTGCCCCTACTTAGCAAAATACCACTCAGTAAAGTTTAATCACATTTAAGTATTACAATATGTACAGAATTTTGTGCCCTAATTTACCTAAGGAATAACTCTCATTTGGAACTTTCAACTTCCTGTCTACTAGATGAATAGAAGTTGAATAGATATAATACCCATGCACATTTTACTGATTAGAAATATTTTTCAAATGAATTTAAGCCGTAATAAAACTCCTCTGCCTTGTTACACTGATATATATTTCTCATTAGTACCCGATGAAATTATTACTACTAGCATGCTACAAATTATCATCTTTACTCTCAGTTGCACAATATAAGGATTATTTCTTCTTCCTATTCAGATCAAAAATGGATATGCAGTAAAGTGAGCAATAGCAGCATAAAACGGAATCTTCAAACCTGAGCTGACAAGTTAGTTACATAATTTAGCACAAGTACTAACACAGATGAGTTTTGCATACCAGTGTTGAGAGATATCGGCAGCCACAGTTAAATGCCCATGCAATGCCTAACTACCTTGAATTTTTGTTTTTTAGTAGTAGAAGCAATGTTTTCACCAGAACCTGTTTTCCAGTCTATCCTGCCAGAATATTATCCATCAAATATTGGTACCATTGAAGTTGATGGCAAAAGTCCATAGTCATCTATTAGTCTGGGAAATTATCTTGTGTAAATTTTATATATGTCAGCACTAATTTTGTAAGAGACAACTGTTACAGATTTTTTAATTCAAGCTTCTACCCCTTTCTCAATAATAAGTACCACTTTGAAGCTTTTCATTTTTCCAATAGGGAAAGTGAATCACAACATTTAAAAATCAAAAAGGAAGTCAGCTGGGATCAGGCACATATTTTACTCTCATTTCTGGCTACAAAACTAAGGGTATTTGTCATTTCCCAGGAGAGTGCAACCCTCCTGGGAATTACTTAATTGTTAGTAATCCTCTACAGAATATGAGCAGAAAGGAGAAGGATGAAGGGAAAGAAATACGAAGAATGGAAGTTGCTGATAGCTTTCACTCCCCTCCCTCCCCTCCCCCCCACCCCACAAATGATATGTAATGTGTTTGCAAATGCTGCAAAAACAGAACACAGAAGCAAATAAGGGGATGTTTCTACTAAAATACCCAAAGGACATAACTCAGACAGGCTCCTCCCTGCCTGCTTTCATTCATTTCTTATCCCACCTACTTCAAGAAAACTAGAACACAGTGTACCATGACAACACAATCCAAAAAATACTATAAGTTTTTTTGGCTCCTCTCTGGCTGGGTCAATGTCAGAGGCAAATTATAGTTATAGGCTATGAACATCAAGGTATATTAAGGAATAGGGAAGAAAGAGCTAAGCAGAAACTCAGTATAAGATCAAACGAATAGACCTATCAGCCTTATTGGAGCTACCTGTATAGTGTAAATGAGCACAGCTTCCAAGGTTTGCCAGTGAGTTGCTTGAGGGCAAGATCCTGATGACACTGAGGCGCAACTTAAAGTCAGTGAAAGCAACAGCAATGACACAAGGAAAAAGGGGCTCTTTTGGAAAAATCATTTCACCTAATGTATTCATCAATAAACTTAGGACAAAGTTAACTAATTAAACTTTCCCAGCTAACAGAAATTGGCTGGGCAATGAAAAGAGCAAGAATTCACCAATATCTGAAGGACTGTATTGGTCTGTAGTATGGACATCTGAGCCACAATGCGCCTTTATTCCTGGCCTATGCTGGATGTTACTACCTCAAGAATAATGATTTTTAGCAAAAAAAAAAAAAAAAAAAATCCCTTGTGTTTTTCCAAGATATTTTGCTTTCTCAGAATGCTTCCCTTGCCTGTGCTTTAATGAAGATATCATGCCGGATGGCAGATAATTAGTTCTAGAGCCGTTAATGATATATAAGCAAATATATACCCCGATGTCCAATAGGTTATGGATAGGTTATAGTCTGCCTGTACTGTGCTCTACAGGTAGTATGGGAGAAGATATTATGAGCTGATCATCACCCACTGCCCTCACTGGCATATCTGGAGGTCTTCTGTGTTCTGATCATCCTGCCGAATTCTCTGCTTTTAACTTATAATGGCCTATCAGGGGAAATAAACTTGATGTAATGCCTCCTATGTACCATCACGTCCAGCTTGAGAAATGGCACCGCAAGTACACAACTTTCCATGTGCCAATACTACCACCACTGCCCTATTTGGCTACAGAACATGATTATACTGGCACAAAGGAACATTGTTTTTGCTGCCTGGCTATGATACAGAGTTTGCTCACTTGCCAGGCAATAAACTTCAAAGGGGGCCTGTTAGTTGTCAAGCATATCTCAAAGCAGCAGCAAAAACTTTAAAAACCTGGGGAGACCAACACTATTAGTTTCTTGCCCGCCTTCAACTTGGGTGATCTAAGGCTCTATGGCAGGATGGAAAGACTTGGGCACAAAAGGAACAAAGGGGGAATGAAGAAATCCAAGAAGCCATCTCCTCATGTATCTTTTAAGCCCTTGAGATGTTTAGTTGCAGAGGAATGTCCATGAGGGCACACATCTCAACAGGGTGAGAGCTCAAGAACCTCTCTATGTCATAGCATATTTCTTCTGGTGTATCCTTGTTAAAAACATAGAGGCCCCCTGAATGGCGAGTAGAAATTCATTATCTCCAAGTGATAGCTGTCCACACCCCAGTAACTAGTGCCAATGGCCAAGTCTTAGGGATGCATCAACTCTCCACTGTCAAAAGGCATAGCAACAAATAGCCACCTGCTGGGTGGCACGGAAGTGGAAAGGGATCTTGGAGTCCTAGTGGACTCCAGGATGAACATGAGTCAGCAGCGTAACGAAGCCATCAGAAAAGCCAATGGCACTTTATCGTGCATCAGCAGATGCATGACAAATAGATCCAAGGAGGTGATACTTCCCCTCTATCGGGCGCTGGTCAGACCACAGTTGGAGTACTGCGTGCAATTCTGGGCACTGCTCTCCAAGAGGGATGCGGATAACCTGGAGAGAGTCCAGAGAAGGGCCACTCGCATGGTTAAGGGCCTGCAGACCAAGCCCTACGAGGAGAGACTAGAGAACCTGGACCTTTTCAGCCTCTGCAAGAGAAGGTTGAGAGGCGACCTTGTGGCTGCCTATAAGTTCATCACGGGGGCACAGAAGGGAATTGGTGAGTATTTATTCACCAAGGCGCCCCCGGGGGTTACAAGAAATAATGGCCACAAGCTAGCAGAGAGCAGATTTAGATTGGACATTAGGAAGAACTTCTTCACAGTTCGAGTGGCCAAGGTCTGGAACGGGCTCCCAAGGGAGGTGGTGCTCTCCCCTACCCTGGGGGTCTTCAAGAGGAGGTTAGATAAGCATCTAGCTGGGGTCATCTAGACCCAGCACTCTTTTCTGCCTATGCAGGGGGTCGGACTCGATGATCTATTGAGGTCCCTTCCGACCCTAACATCTATGAATCTATGAAATGGCAGTGTCGAGCTCTGTGAACTAGCACCAGCTGTTATCAGCCCCTCATTCACAATATTGGTACTAATGCCAATTTTCACCTAAGCAGATCAAAAAACCCCTGAAAAAAAAGTCAATTCAAGTTGAACCAAATATTTCCCCCTCAGTTTTTCACACCTAAATGAAAACCCAAAAAGTTTCTTTTGTGTTGACTAAAATGTTCCATTTGACTGAAAATAAAAGCAAGTATTTTTTTTTCAATTGTTTTGTTCAATGCCTTCATCAACAACTTGGAAGAAGGCATAGCGTGCACCCTCAGCAAGTTTGCAGATGACACCAAGCTGGGGGAGTAGTAGATACGCTGGAGGGTAGGGTTAGGATTCAGAGTGACCTAGACAAATTGGAGGATTGGGCCAAAAGGAATCTTGTGAGGTTCAATAAGGACAAGTGCAAAGTCCTGCACTTAGGACAGAACAATCTTGTACAGGCTGAGGGCTGACTGGCTGGGCAGCAGGTCTGCAAAAAAGGCCCTGGGGGTTACAGTAGACAATAATCTGAATATAAGCCAGCAGTGTGCCCTTGTTACCAAGAAGGCTAACAACATACTGGGCTGCATTGGTAGGTGTGTTGCCAGTAAGTCAAGGGGAGTTCAGTTTTGAGTCCGTCACTACAAAAGGATGTGGACAAATTGGAAAGGGTCCAGCAGAGGGTGACAAAAATGGTGGGGGGCTGGGGGACATGATTTATGAAGAAAGATTGAGGGAACTGGGCTTATTTAATCTAAAGAAGAGGAGACTGGTAGGGGACTTAATTGTAGCCTTCAACTACTTGAAGGGGGGTTCAGGGTTCAAAAGTGGATGGAGCTAAACTGTTCTTAGTGGTGGCAGATAAAAAAACAAGGAGCAAGAGTCTCAAGTTGCAGCAAGGGAAGTTTAGGTTAGATATTAGGAATAATATTCTCAGTGGGAGGTAGTAAAACACTGGAACAGGTTATCCAGAGAGGTGTTGGAAGCTCCATCCTTGGAGGTTTTCAAAACCCAGGTAGACAAAGCTTCAGCTGGGATGGTCTAGTTGGGTTTGGTCCTGCTTTGAGCAGCGGGTTGGACTAGATGACCTACTGAGGTCTCTTTCAACCCTAACTTTCTATGATTCTAAAATAAAAAACGAGAGCCCCAAACCTGGAGGAATGGCTGGAATCTCCATCTACTCAATAGGCCAGGGAGAAGGCATTCACCCAGGATGTGGGATACAGGAGTTCACATATCTCTTTTGTCTGAAGGGATTTGAATCCACATTTCCTACTTTCTAGAATAGTGCTATAACAACCAAGCTACAGGGTACTGTGGGGTGAGGCAATTTGCTGCTGCAATTCTATTTTGAATAAATAGATGTTCATTGGAACAGAGCCTAGAACCAATGTCAGAGTCTTAATTACCTGGCTCAAGGAACACTTAACTATTTTACACAAAGTGGAATCTCTCCAACATAGACCCAAAGTCATAATCTGTGGTTAGAAAGTTCTCGTGGGAGGTGGGAGATGTGAGATCCTCTCAGGCAGAGGGAATCAAACCTTGATCTCCCATAGCCTGAATAAGCCCACTTAGTCACTGATCTACTGAGTAGAAACGAGACCCTCCAACAGCTGTTTTATTAAATTACCTCTGAAAATGGCTTTGACTAAAACTCTAAGTAAATTTGACCCTATTACCAATGAACCCTACGAGTTTTGGGATGACCTGAAACATCTTAAACATCGGGGGGAGAGGGGGGTCTGTTTTGTTTTTGCAAATATACTATTTGCTTTTTTTTTTTTTTGCTATGCAATATCTGCAGTATCAACTTGTCTCTCACACCTCCAAATTATGGCTCCAGGTTTCATTCTAGCTTTAGAGCAGACTGATCTGCTGCTCTGGGTCTGTGCACTCCTTTATTGTGTGTTGTAGATGGAAGCACGTGTTGCAGGGGACCCTTAGCTTAGCTCTAATTTGCCTATAACCTTCTAAGCAGTCATGATGCATCAATTATTGCTTTTGAACTAGACGATATTTCTGAGCTGTTCTCTCCAAGCAAAAATTCCTGGTATGTTCAGATGACTTAGGAACACCCAAACACAACTTTAAAAAATACCCAGGTACCAAAATGACATTCATTGTTCAATGAGTTTACTTACAGGATGGGACTCTCCTTTAGCATGAAGGGCAATACTGAACTATTCATATTACTATACTATGAGAAATGTACTCTCCAAAAAAAAAAAAAAAAAGTAGCAAACCAAATTCAATATTGCATAAAAATTGGAATTATACACCTGAATTCTTAAAGTTTGTTTGTTTTCTTTTTCAACTTATTCACAAAAGCACAAAACATTATTATTATTTAGAAACATTCAGGATTTGAACTAAAAAAATACAATTCCTTAAACTTCAAGGAAAACAGGTAGCAGCAGCAGATTTACAGCAAATATTGCCAAAATGGATTTGCAGATCCTGCAGCATATGTAATGACCTGCAACAGATGTATAAATCGCACAACAGTTTTACAAATCCTGCCAATAAATAAAAAAAGTTGATTAACAAATCCTTACTATGCACTGTATGGATCCAAATGGCAGTTTTATTTTGGAACGCTGTCATTAGGAACAAGATCACAAATCCAGCTCTCACGTATTGACTCTAAGTTTGGATTTCTAAATTCTGGTCAGGTTTTCCATAGCTAGTTCCTTAAAGTTCAGATTTAGTAATGAGTGCCATAAAAGGTTATGCAATTTGTTTCCCCCGTCTTCCTCTAAGGCACAAAATGAATCACATTCCACCCACAAGGCATCCTGGCTACAGTGAAGAGTGACAATACGTTGGAATTTGTTGGGTTTTAGTCATCATGCTTTGTACCATTTTATATCAATAATAATAATAATAAAATAAAGTGACTACAGAAGCCTTTTTAAATTAGAGTTGGGTGTTTAGACAGCCCCTACAGAGTCATTTTTCTACACTGCATAGACAAATAAGCTTTCTAAATGACAGATTAAAACTCTTCACCTTCTCCACATTTAACTGTACCCTACTTAATCACTACAGGAGCTGCTGGGAAGTGAGCACATTTGAAGATCTGTCCCTAATTTAGGAAGCTAAATGAGATCTGAAGTCTTTAAGGATCTGGCCCCAGTTGTAGATACTGAGAACATGAAAATCTGCTCTGCACATGAAAGGAAGCAAGTATAGCAGAGTGAGAGGAGAGAGACACCAGGTAAATGTGAGAGAAATCTTTTGCTAGAGAACTTGGTGAAAAAGGAAGACAGAAAATACATTGGAGGAACAGCATAACACATGAAGTAAGGAAAAGAGAACTCCATGAGATCAACCACAAGGTATAAGATTATGGGCACACAAACAAGTTACTCTGAGGTAAGCTAGAATGAAAATATACAGTGTATCTCTTCCATGGTAACCACCCACCTGAATACTTACAAAGGGAAATGCAAAGCAGCTTACTCTTCAGTGGGCACATCGACACACAATGCCTACTGCACATGAGCTTAATAAACACTTGTGGAGTAGTGTGGCAGTTAACAACTGTGCTAATAGCCTACTGCGTAGCAGGGCTGTGCGAAGCTTTGGGTGGTGATTCAGTTCGGAGGAGATTCGGCCCGATTCGGTGGCTGAAACTCTGAATCCAAATTGAATCAGGGGACCAATTAAAGGTCCGAATTGATTCAAAGCTCTTCAAATCTTCGGAAAAGATTCAGAGAGCTTCAAATAGATTCAGACAGCCCCTGGTGGCTGCAGCATGGAGCTGGAGCCAGACTAGGAGCTGGTAAGTAGAGGTGGGGTTGGGGAGGGGCGCATCAGGGGACCCCTGCCAGGCCCCATCCTCTCCCTGCTCCCCCAGGAATCTCCCTCAGATCTCCTGGGTGATTCGGAGATTTGGCAGCAGCTGAATCTCCAAGTCAGATTTGGCCAAATCAATTTGGGACAGTGATTTGAATCACCGAATCGAATCACTGTCCCCCAAATCAGCCAAATTTGAATCCAAAGCAAATACTAGGTGCTTCACTCAGGCCTACTGCACAGTGTTATTAGGCTAATGCACAGTAAGCGTCACAAAATAACCATGCACCGGCACTACTGCACAGTAACTCCAGTTACTGTACATTTAGTTAGTACTTTATTAAACAAGTATTAAACTAAATGTGCAGTATCTAAGGTGTATTAATGAACATGTAGATGTGCATAGTGAGAATACCCAAGCTTGCCTCATGGTAACTTGGTCATGAGCCTATGTGGGGAATGAAATCAAGACAGAAGCAGTAAGCTAAATTGTAACAAAATGTATTCAAACAGAAAATCTATAGACACATTGTTCCCATTAAATAGAGATTCAATAAAAACTACAGAACTGCAGAAGGAACATCTTTAAGGGACTTGCCATTACAAGTATTTTTTACCTTGGTAAATAGGTTTAAACCTCCAACTAGTAAGTACTAGGGACATTTGATAACATCTGATCACAGTAATCCTCACTACTAAAGTATACACATAATGAGGCATACTGTTCTGAAAGTTGCTCTGTATTCAAAACATTTCAGATACATGACTGCAGTGATAGGGATTCCCATTCCTGACTAGTCTTTGCATGTAGTAGCAGACCTCAACGCTTTATCTTTAAGTTTAGTTGCATACTTGAAGCAAGAGTAGATGATCCTCTCATTGATTTACATACATGGGAATCAGACACAGACTGACTCTGGCCCAAAGCAGTTAAATTCAGTATGAAAGCAGTGAATTAGCTTCATAGAGTAAAATGAGTTTTTTAAAAGGGATTTTAAGTCAAATACTACTAGAAAAAAATCCATTCTGCCTTTGTAATTAATCTAGTGAAAGTGTTTGTAAGTTTCCATCCTTCTAATGTGCACGAACACTGTACAACTTCAAGGTAAACAAAAATCATGGAATGTACTCTGTGCTCTTATCATTCTGGACTTTGGATGCTTGCACTGGATTTTCCACTTATTACTGCAGGTAGACATGTGGCTTTGCAAGGAGTTCTGATATAGTGAAAAAAGGGCTTGTTCTGATCTCTTTTGACAGAATGTTTCACAGTCTGAGTCTGACAACAAAAATGTTTCACCTTCAGTTCCCAAAGGTTTCACTCGTACAGTTTTTCAACATCCCAGTAAGTTCAGTTGGTCAGTCATTCACAGATAAAGAAGCAGTTCTTTTTTTAATGCAAGAAATACAAAGCCCTGGTGCTGAATTGGTATGGGGAATAGGGTTGCCAACCCAAGACTTTTTTTTTTTACTGACAATCTGCAAACTTTTTTACTGGCAACCTAACTTTTTTACTGACACATGCTTTTACTGATATATGTTTTACATAATATTAATTCAACTCTTGCGCCAGGGTATTTCCTGCTGCCAGGCCCCTGTTTGAAAGGCCTGGTTCAAATTTAGTGGTTTAACACCAGATATAGTAAAAAGGTAAAAGAGTTCAGTTGTTGGTAAAAAAATCCCAGTGGGGAAAAAATGTCTTGGGTTAGCAACACTGTTCGACTGCAGCAATGGTTTTACACCATGCTGCTTCACCACAGAGGTTCCCTACTCTGATACCTCAACTCAACCCTGCACCAAGTTGCCCCCCCCACCCGCCCAGTCTTCCCTCCCAGTCTCTCTCTCACTGATGCTGCTACCACTATCCTGACACAGACCTCCAAAGGAGGCCATCTGCAACCTAGTAGCATTATAGCACCAAACACAGCAGCAGCAGCAACAGCAACAGTACATGGTTAGAGGGGAAGGGGTCTAACAAAGTCATGCAAGAAGACTTCCAGCAGGACGCTATGCTCCTGCTCAAATGCAGGAGGTGCTGCTCTGCCACGTGTCTCTTTTAGTCAAGCTTCAGATGTCTAGTTTCTTTCCAAGAAGGATCTTCAGTCAAGCAGACCAGCAGCTTTGTGTTTTATGGATGACTTTACAGATAGATAATTTTAACCATGTGGTTCTGCATGGGTACACATTCATAGTGCTTTATAGCCCATGGATAAATAAGCATGGATCAGAAAATAAGATGTTGAACAATCCTCAGCCAGGTACTCCAGCTGAAGTCACTTTGGGGAGAAAACAGAAAATGATTTTATTCTAGTTTAAATATTACACAAGAAAATCTACTGCTGGTAGGTTTGGAGAACTTATAACCATAGGAAGACCACTAATTAATTAAGCAACTCAATCTGTCTGTTGTAATCTTCCAACAAGCTACCTTCTGTACCCCACAAAGTACTATATGGTGGCAAAACCATCCTTCTCATCTTTCCTGTTCTCTCTCTTACACTACACTTACTTAATTATTAATGAAATGGTATGTTGCTAACACACACAAATAATTATATTCTAATTAGAATGCAATTTCTTGTAAATTAGAGTGTTGTTTATCATAATTCTAATTACAAATTTAGAATATCAAATTCTATGGCCTTAGATACTTTTTTGCCTTACTTCTCCATAACATACAGTAACTTTAATTACCTCCTATGTACAATTTTGACAATTAACTTCTACAAATTAGCAGTCCTTAAAAGAAAAGGAAACTTATACTGGGAACCTAATGAGCTGAATGATTAAATCATTATGAACCGAAAGACATTTTTATTTTGCAAATGCATACAGACTTTAATAAGGTTCTTGGATTTTCAAGAAATATTTTTAAAAGACAGCCCAGAAAAATAACCAAAAACTGGTCAATAATCATGGGATTTCTGGTACCAAGTGGCTCAGAAATCTAGAAGGGAACAAAGAGCCTTTCACACTTGCAGCACTGGATTCAAGTAAAAACAATGCCAGACGTAGCCAAAGCTGATTACCTTCCAATGGATATGTGTTAATCTATGAGAAATTAGTTTAGTTGTCTAAGCCAAACTGCAATGGATAAATATTTACATCACCAAAGCTCCCTCCACAAATATTGCAAAAATGCAGCATTTTTAGCACACGAGTGAAATTTGGGGAATGCATATGTTGTTACATGGAAAAATACAGTTTAAAACTAATGGAAACTACTCAAATTCATTCCATATTTAGTGAAAAGTTTTGATTAAAAAATTGGTAAAAATGGAAAAATGTGCATACCATCTAGTTGGCATCACCATGTCAACACTGTTATTATAGTTATTCCTTCTACTTCCTAGACTGGACACTTATAGGAGTAAGTATATTATTTTCATATGTATGCAAAATAGCTAACAGAAAGTTGGTCTGCCCCTGACTTAGATAGCCAGCACCTTGCAAATAATAAAAATAGTTCAGAAAATAATTCTATTTGGAAAATGAATGCACATGAATCATACTTTGGAATGTAAATGCAGAATTGTATGGCCTCTCTCTTTAAGACTAGTTTACATGAAACGGTGAAAATTAATTAAGGATCACTCATGGCTCACAACATGTTAACGAGCTACCTTAACTGATGCATCCAACATGCAGTAGACATGACCCAAACTATACTGTAATTATATAATGCATTTCTGCTGACCTGGAAATTACTATTTGACTTACAAGAATATTTATCTGAATTGTGCAACAGGATATTCATTTGAAATGTGGGACAAATTTTATTTTTGATTTATAATGTTATTTCAACTGTTGTATCTATCACATGCTGTTTCCTTATAGGAATTCATTAGAGGAGAATGTACTTGGCTAGTTTGTGTTCCACAGAAAACAAGGGTGAATTTTCGAGAAGTGATAGGTTCAAAGCACGTTTTCCATATTAAGTGTTTCTCCTTTCCTACCTCATACCACATCGCCAAGAGCCCCTTAATGTTTTATACATGGGTGAAGTCCCATTGGTATCAACAGTAAGACTTCCATTGACTTTCACTGAAAGAAAGCTAGGATTTTAGCCTATGAATGTAAACCAATTGTCTCAGTGAATTTGTGATAATGTACTTATCCATTATTTTTGAATACTGCAGTGAGTTTCAAGGCAGGAGGGAGCTGTTACAGTTGTTTAGGACCAACAAATAACCTCCGCATCTTTGAATTTATTTCTGCCCATGCCCACAGTGGGAAAACAAACAACATTTTGTATTTCTCTCCTTGTATCAAATGTCCAAGATATAAATTAGAGTTCTGCCTCCTCCCAACCCCTGAACCCTTTCTCATATTTGTTGCAAAGGTGGAAAAGATAGTGAAGAGAAAAAAAGGCATGTAGTTACTGTTGGGAGGGGGAGTATTGTAAAGAAATAAACTGAAAAGAGAAAATCATTTCAAATTTTGTGACAGAGGTAAGGGCCTATGTGTATGACTTTTTAACACCATAAAAATCACTACTTGTTACTAAACCATGAGCAGTCACCAGAAAAATACCCCTACCACTTTTAAAAATCCCTTTCCTGCCTTTGAAATGTTCTTGGTTTTTCCTGTTCACTGACTGCATCATTGTTTGACATCACAAATGCCACTGAATCTATCAGTGACAATAATGTATGTCACTTACTGGGATATTACCAATGAACCAGGAAGCATTAAAGGACAGCTGGAGTTAGTTGTGTTTCTATGATGAATTCATTCTGTAGCCTATTATGCTGGGATGTTCAAGCACACAAGTCTGAGCTTAACTCAATTTTTTATTTCTGCTTTGCAGTTCACCGTTGCCATTTGAAAACAGCACAGCTGCTACTAGTATTCTTTAAACACCAGCGCTGCTGGTGTTTCTCTCAGTAAGGCACACCAGTCTGCCCACCCTCCTTCATCTCACAATCACCACCACCACCACTTTAGCCTCTGGACTAGCCTCTTGCCTCTGGACTAGCCTTTAGCCTCCACCAGCAGTCAAAGAACTACAGTCAAAGACCTCTGCCAATCTTACCTCCATTGTGTGTCAATTGGGAAGATGATGGATTATACCCCGTGGGCAAATCTTCCTGACATTCTTGTTGGTGATGTTTTTGAATGGTCTGATCTAGAACAAGTGGTTGTTATTCTCTAGGAGTCATTTATCAGAGGAGGCCAATGTGTTGAAGTACTGATGTGAAAAGAAACTAGCTTAACTTGGCCTAGTACAAATCACTTACAAATACCTATTTTTTTGCCCATTCACTAGTGGCTGGTCTCAATTAATTTTAAGAGCTTCTGAACTTGTAGTTGCTGAAACATGAAATAATCATCACACCTGAAAACAGAAATGATGCCCCTTTATAGATATAGGGTTGTTGGTTGTAGCCGTGTTGGTCTAAGGACATAGGCAGACAAGTTTCTTTGGGTAGATCTCCCTAAGCCTGAAGAAGGGTATTTGTGCCCGAAAGCTTGCAAAGAACAATTTTTCCAATTTATAGATCAATGCATTTTAATGACAATCCAAGTCCAGCAGGTTCTTTTACACTGCTTTACATATTGGAAGTATTTTAAAGTACTAAAAGGACAACAAAAGTATAACTAAAAGCATAAATCACAATAGTATCTCTTAAGGTCTCACAGATAATGCAGCTAATAAAATAATCCCCCCTGATTTTCTGTCTTTCAAATAGCTACATAAGTGATGCTTTAAATGGATTATATTTTTTAAGGATTGCTAAAAAAGTCATCTGCCAACTGCTCTCCTTGTCAAAGCATATAATCTAAAATCGGAGCGCATGCTGTATTCAGCAATACAGCTATATAGAGACAAAGAAGCACTTCCCATTATTCAACTGAAAATAAAGAAGTCAACAAAAGATGTTGTCTTCTTTTATGTTCATATAGCCCAATTTAGCTTTTCATAATACTTAGCACTTCCAGAGCAGAGCACTTCATCAACTGAGCCAGACTTACAGTAGTATAACTAGGAGAACTATTTGAACTTTTTTCTTTTATTTATTTATTTTGAAATAGTTTTTGGGCTATACTCCCATCTCACAGGAAATCTGGCAGAGTTCTGGTTGTACCCTATTGTTGGGGAGCAGAATATCACGTTATTTAATTCCCCAAAGGGTACAGTATTCACAAAGCAGAACAAAACCACCATCTTTATTCTGAGACACAATGAATCATATTTGCAGCTGCTGCCGCCTCAGATTTTGCACCTGCAAATAGGAGTGTGCATCTGTGTTTAAGAGCCTGAAGTCAATGACATTGTGAATAGCTGAAAATCTCCCATTTCTTTTCCTTCTATTCACATTTCATATGATGTTAAGGAATTGAGTCCGATCACAGATCAGCATAGACCAGATGTAACTACGCTGAAGTCAATGGGGTTAATACCACTTTAAGAAAGGTCAGAATCCAGTCCTTACATTTACACCACATCCGTATAATCTGACATGGATCACTAGCCATGAATTTTAAAAAGAGTGGAAATCTGAATGCCTAATAAAGGTTGCCACCTATACAGATGTGACTAAACAGATGCAACAGCAGAGCTTGTTATTTAAATCAGATTCCCCAGGAGCAAACACCCAAGAAATAAATTACAAAGAAAAAAATGATACTCAAATTTACTTCCCTATTTCTTTTTACCCATTTTCCTTACTAAATGTATATATATTTAAAATACCGATTATAAACCGGTTCCTTTAACTGATGTTTTGAAAAGCATTATTGCATTAATAGTTTGGACAGGTTTTTGGAAGAAGTGATGAATTTTAGACTGATCATTTTGTTAAATCAAAATATTACTACTCATTACCAAAAAACCTCCAACATTTCTAGGAAAAAATAATTTTGGTAGATTTTTTCCAACGATATTTTCAAGAAACATTTTAATTATTTTTTCC
>NW_005842466.1:988937-1132224 GCF_000455745.1 Alligator sinensis
TTTGGTGTTTTATAAAAAGAACAGCTTTGGGGTTAAAATGAAAAACTGAAATACTCCCAGGAAACTGAAAAAGAATACAGTCTTTTTTCTTCCCCCTAAACATCCCATATAAAGCAATTGGGATTTACAGCCAGCTTTCATCTTTTTGTTACATACTCATACAGTCAACAAGCACAATGGGGTATCTATTTCGGATTGTGAGCTCTTGGCAATACTATAATTCAAACAATATATAATAATACTTTGCAAGCCAGTTGCTTTGCTAAGTTGATAGTAGTTCCCATTTCTAACTTATTTCAAATAAACAAACCGAGAGATCATGGATTTTTATGCAGCATGCTATGTATCTGCAGTATCCATTGGAGGTACAAGAAGTTATAAGAGATGCTTCTTCAACTTAATAATAATTAAAAAAAATAAGACTTTATCAAGCAAAATGCTTTTGATCAATTATTTTTTAAAAAATCACACTGAGTACATTAATGATACAATGTGTTGGTATTAAGAAGACTACTAAGGGTGCATCTACACATGCATTTACTCTGGTGCAAACTACTCTGGAGTAAGAGGTTTTTGGCAGGTGTCTGTGGCGGGCCAGGAGGGGGCGCTCCTGCACTAAGCCACCCATCTCACTGCGCCCATCCACCTTCCAGGCTCTGAGTGCCTCCCTGGGGTACCCCTCATCCAGCCGACCCCCCTTCCTGAAGCACATCCGCAAGCCTAGGGGTAATGCTGCCATCATTCAAGAGTCTCAGTCTGTTCGTGGCTCTGTGCTTCTTGAGGTACACAGACTTTATAGACCTGTAGGGTGCTTGACCCACTGCAAAAGACTGGGGTGCTTCCTCTAGCCTGAAGCACAAAAAGCAGCCTCCCTTAGTCAGCTGGACCAAGAGAGCACAAAGGCATGACTTTCCCAACAAGTCTACCACACTTGGTACAGTGAAGAACTTTATTGGTTACAGATGGAAGGCTTGGGGAAAGTTGCAGGATAGAGAAGTATTACACAATAACCTTAGAGCAAACCGTGTGGCTAGGTAGCCTTTGATCATGCATCTACTTTACAGCAAGCTATATATCTAGATAGGTTTCAGCAGTTTACTCACTTTAGCATCTTGAGAGAGAGAGAGCTGCACGTGTTTCAGCTCCTGCGTGTGTCTTCATCATGGCTGCTCTGCCCCACTTCCTGGGCAGTCTTAGCTTATATTGACCTTTTGACATCACCTTTGGGGGCCCAATAAAGCTAGTCAACTGATTTGAAAAGCATCATTAGTACCTGGTGGAGTGAAAGGGTTTACTGGCCCTGCCCCCCAGGCCATGAGGTCTCTGCTTAGAACAATAGAGAGGAAGATCCACCCCCTTCTCACCTGAACCAGGTCACATAGACAGGAAAGAGACTGGGGATAGCCCCACAGTCATGGGGCTCAGGCTGGGAGATAAGGGTCTCCCATTCCCCCACTCCCTGATCACAATCTTGGGGTGGGGGCTGGGAGATAAGGATCTCCCAGGCCCCACTTCCCAACTGCAGTCTTGGAGCAGGTGGCTTGCAGCTCTCTGCTGCCAGGGCAGGTGGACATAGTCCCCTAGGCTCCTGTGGCAGAGCCCACCCCAGCAGCAAGAAGTTCCTAGGGGTAGGAAGCTATATCCTGCTCCCTCGTGGATGGCTGACCAGGAACAGATTTTGCACCTGGTTGGGCAGCTACACAAAAGCTACGGCACCATTACTAATCCTGAGCATATTTTCTACTTGCATTTGCAGGTAGCAAATTTACTTGGGATTAAGGGGGTGAACTGCGAATTAAGCATGTGCACATGTAAGCGCTTACTTCACCATAAACTATGCTAATGTGTAGTTAAGTGTCTCATGTAGATGCACCCTAAGGGTTGTAATGGTAGTCTTGCTTACAGAGTACTCTTGTCCAGTCAAGGAAACAAATTGGCTGATAATTCTCTTCCGTAGGAGTCCCAGCCTGATATTTTCCAGAGTTACATGGTTTGTAACAATCAGCAATCCTTTGAATGGTTATGCAAAATGAAGTGAAACTCATGAGGTTGGCCCATCTTAAATTCTTAAATGATAGGTGTAAACAAGTTCTTCCTCAAGTTTTGGACAGGGAATCCTGTGGATGTAGTCTCACATCCACTAAAAAAACTGTAAAAACCAACTTGAAATGAACCATTCCCAAGCCTCTTAGGATATGAATTTATAAGACTTACCCCATACCTAATCTAAAGTTTGAGATAAGCATTCATTCCTGACAAATGCTGACTTATATCAGCTTTACTGCATGTCAACTTTCATCTTATCTCGATTACACAGCTCTCATTTTCGTATTGTAAGTTTCAAAATTCTATTGAGCTTTCATCATGAATTTTGATGGATGAGCCACACTGCTCCATCCGTCCAGGCAGGTGTGAGATAAATGGCCGGACAGGCTATGATCTTTGGGCAAATTACTCTCCACAACTACAATATATATCGATGAGTTATGTCAGTATTCATACACCTACTTGTCACTTGCATTACCCAGGTGAAGAAGACACAAGTTGAGGGGGGCCATCACAATGAAAGGAGAGACTTTTGCAGTGCCAGAAGAAATTAGTGAAGGATAGCTCAAAAAAAAGTTTGTATGCATGTGATGAAGCAAAACTTATGGAGAATCATTAAATTTAAAATAGGAGCAGCCTTAAAATGTGCCACATCTTCAAGATCGCAGAGAGCTGCCAATCCTTGGAAGCAAGTTATTTTAAACAGTTTTTGGCTTTCTAGATTCTGAAGTCTGTGGTTCCTTTTTTAAGGATAAGCCCATGTACCATGGCCTGTAACATCTGATGACACCCAATGCAAAAAAGAAATGACTGTTGGTTGAGTACAGCCTTTTGCTAGCAATTCCCATTGAAAACTGACAAGCATTTCTACAAATACCTGTAAATGAAATCACAGAAGTCCAATAATATTTCAACAGAATCTGTATTTTTATAGCTCAGCACATGCCAACGCAGATACAAGTTCACCTGCTGAGATATCTAAGAAGAATACAGAGATAATGGTGTACACCATCACCTGCTTAGAAGAAACTAAGCACTTTGTGGGACTTGGAAGATATCATGGATACACACACGCACGCAGATATAGAGAGACATATCTGTCTATCTATAGATGGCATTTAAATGGAAGTTCTGCTCAGGCCATATAATAATTTTAGCAACAGCTGTCATTATTGTAACCCCAGTTCATCTTCTACACAATCCTGTTGGTTCTAGAGACAGACGAGCTAAAAATATACTTTGAGGACACTAGCATATGAGAAAGTTTGCCTCCACAATTACACCTACTGTTTTTGTGAAAAGCCAATAATACAAATGTTATGATTCAGTGAACTTAGGCATTAACAAAACCTTTATGACTATCAGAACATCTAAAAAATCAATGTAGACTTTTGTCAACAAAAAATTCAAGCATTTTTATGAAATAGAAACAATACTGGTGATTAGAACTGTGGTCATCAAGAATTCCTTGTTGATTTGACATCTTTCATTAAAAGCATCTTAGGACAAAAATCTATACCCTGTTACCTCAGGGCAAACCTGCTGTTTTCCACTGATTTGAATAACTACTCAGGACTTTGAAGATAAGGTTATTTGTTTGTGTAGTTAAAATTAGGCACCTATTTCTGAAAAGTGTGGTGTTTATCCTTAAAACTATGAAAAAGAATCTAAATTGGCTTTTATTCTAATATGTGACCTCCAATTATGAAATAGCAATAACATTTCCTTTGTGAAATACATTATTTTTTATTCTGACACAATGCTTTATAAAATAGCCTTGACAGTCAGGATGTGGAAAATGAACTGTGCCAGCCAATTAGTTGGATTAAATTTGCCTAGCTGTTATTACTGTGTGCTCTCTAGTTGCACTTTAAAAAGTGGATTTATTTGCATACTGCAAAGTAAATTCACTGCAGTCAAAATTCTTCTGTATTTAAAATTCTACCTCAGACTCAGTTTGTTTGTTTTTGGGGAAATTAGGGTTTACTTATTAATCTCTGTTTGTAATAATCTGCAGTTAATGATGCAATACTTTCCCTGTTAGAAAACCACAATAAAATAGCAGAGGATTTTATATGTTTTAAATGCGTATTAACTCCGTGAATGTCATGTCAGAAACCACACCAAAGAATATCTTGAGCATTATCTATATTAAGTGTCATAAACACTAAACTCTGACACATGGGAAATACTTTAACAAATAGGATTTTCAAAATCATAACGCAGATTTTCATTTGCAAGAATAAAGGAGACACTACCTCCCACTTTCAGCAATAAATATAATGAAGCTCATCAGCCATGTTTCTATCAATAGATGTCACTGCTGTCTATGAAAATCACCAGCTTAGGTTCCAAGATGCACAGAAGTGATACACACTAAGAAAGGGTAAATGAATTTGGTTTCATCAAACAAGGAAGAGTGGGTATATGAAAAGCGGGAAGTGATGGTCTTGATCTATTGCCGTCTCTGAAACATGGGAGGCAAGGGTATGAGGGACAGGGAAAGTGAGATGAAAATTGCATGGGGAAATAGTTCTCTTTAGTTACACTTGCAACCCAGTTCAACAGAGCAGTAGTAAACACAACAAAAGGACACCTTAAAAATAAATATTGTACTGTAGATGAATTCAGTCCCAGATTTCCAACCCACGATTGGGATGGATTTCCAGAAGTACTCAACTGAGCTTTTTAAAGACTCTTTAATTGTTCCAAAAATCTGTCCATAAGGGTTGTGCTGAACAGAACTTAACTTAAACCATTGAATGTTTTGCTGAATCTCAGCCTATGGAAGGACACACAGGGCAACTGAAGCTAGTTCAAAATAGTACAGCATATTTTTCTAGCTAATGCACCTGGCACTCAGCAAAACTAATGAGCCTGGATGGGCATTTATACACATACCTTTTTCCCCCATGACATACCGGAGACTCGATTAATTGAATCTGCTCCGCACACAAGCTGATGCAAACTGCGCTACATGCAATTGTATAAGTGTCGAAATGTCCGTCAGCTTGCAGAAAATGGCAGCGGTGTGCTTTTCAACTAAAGCACGTCTGATGTGTTTTAGTTTAAAAAGTTCTACTGCTATTTTCTCAGCACTGACGTGCATTTTGCCACTTATACAACTGCAAGTGTCGCAGCACTTGCATGTGTAAAAATGCCTGATGTGACTGTGTTGCGTCTGGTACCTGAGCCACCTTGTTCAAAGGTATGGTGTTGCATAGATATATCTTAAGTGTCTTTGCCATGGAAACTGCAATGCAAGGTACAGCAGTACAAATTAGGGTTGGTTGGGGAGCTTGGAAAACCACAAAGATCTTAACATATAAGACATGTTGAAGCCTCATCTGAAACACCATGTCTAGTTTTTAGCCCTGTGTGAAATGGCCAGTATTCAGTTTGGATTCAGCCAATTTGGGGGACAGTAATTTGATTTGGTGATTTGGAACACTGTCCCAAATTGATTCGACTAAATCAGATTCAAAAGATTTGAATATGTGATTCAGCAATTCAGCCATAGACTATCATGGGGAATCACTAAAATACCTATAACTTTATCATTTTTTTGCAGAATTGGATTAAAACAGCAGGGATGGTAGCCCCTTCTGAGGACATGAAGCCTGCCAAGTTTCAAGGAGATAGGTGCAGGGTTTTTTGTGAAACTGCTCCTCAAACTGTTGAAAGCAGAACTTATGTCACTTAAGGTCTAATTGTAGCAACACCCCGCCCAGTTTTTCTTGTTTTTGTGGTTTTTAAATGCATTCCCTCCCCTTCCCTAACCATTATTTTCTTTCTCACCTCTCTATCCCTTACAAGTAGTTAGTAGTAGTATTAGGTAAGCTAAGTTCTTATATTCTCTTATGACAAGCCCCATTTTTTTATATATTGTAAATAATGTTTTGTTAGGTTTGTATTGATTTTTACTGTTATATATTGTATTATTATCATTTTCGTATTGATTTTTATTTTTTCATATGGAGATGTATGGCTTAGGCCTGTGTTTATAAGTGAACCAAAGTAATGTCAAGTTTCCATTTTGTATGTCAAGCCTCCATCTTGTGTCCTCTGCCCGGGCATCCCCTGTGTTGTAACTGTATGACTCATGTACCCCTCCCATGTAAATTGGTTCCCGGATGAATGGGAGTGATTGGGAATGATTGAACTACAATAGTAGCAGGCCTCTACTGAATGGCCTATAATGACTGGGCCATCAGTTCGCATTGATTCATCCAGGAACCACGGATCTCACCCAGGAACAGAGACAAGAACCAGCATTTGAAAGACAAAAGACCCTGCAGAACTAGCAACTCTACCATTGTACCCCACCAATACAGACACTCAAAACTGCACATCCCTGCATGGAGCACACATGCTCAGTACACCAGGGGCTGACCCTTGCCTGGGCATGCCTCCTGTCACTAGCATCACACAAAGTCTGCCCCTATAAAAAGGGGCAGTGAAGACAGTCCCAGTGGGAACGCCATTTCTATTTGAACCAGACTAGCTCCACGTCACACTGCCTATCCACCCCAGAGGCCCTGCTGGCAACCCCCTCTGGACAACACCAAGCTGAAGGAGCCCCCGACTGGCCACTGAGGACCAACTTTCAGCCTGGGATAGGTAGATATCACCTGCACATTTCCTCCTCCAATTTGGACTCTCTCTCTCTCTCTCCTCCCAGACTTCAGCCCCTGCACCAAGCCTCTTTAACCCCTGCTGCCATTGTGTGCGTGTGTGTGTGTTTGCGTGCACACGCACACACAAAGGAACCAATAAGATATTGTGTCACCATCTCCCCTGTTCAATAAAACCACTGTCATTTGTAACCCCAAGTTGGGTTGTATTTTACTGAGCCCCGGTCCCGTCCCCATCTTAAATTACGGTCTGTCTCTCTCTCCTAGCTTCCCCCGCCCTTTTCCTGCCACCTCGCAGCTCCTCTCTGTCCTTTCTCTGTTCCCCTGCTGCAATTTCTTGGCCCTGTTGCTTTCTGCCATCTCTCAGTCCCATTCCTGCCATCCACTGCCTTCTTCCCGCGTCTTTCTGCGGCCCTTCCCACCATTTCTGCTGCTTCTAGCCTCCTGGGCCCATTTCTGCTGTCCACCACCTCCTTTTTGTGTCTTTCTGCAGCTCTTCCTGCCACTTTTAGCCTCTCAGCCCCACTCATTTCTGCCTCCTGCTGCCTCTCCCTGCTCCTTATCTCTCTCTCTCTCTCCCCACCTTCTGTTCCCAACTTTTCCTGCCCCTTTCCCCCTTTTCACTGTGTTCTCTAGCTTTCCCCCACAGTCCTCTAGCCTTCCACCAACTTCCCCGCAGCTCCTTCAGGCTGCCCCACAGGTTTCCTGACAACCGGAGCCCTTCTCCAGCTCCTGGCACTGGCAGCCTCATCCCCCTGTAGCTTCCTGAGCTCCCCAGCAGTCCCTCTCCAGCACCCCTGGTTCCCAGAGCCAGCCCCAGTTTCCTCCGCACCCTCTCTAGCTCCCCTGAACCCTCTGTCCCAGTTCCCCTCTTCCCGCTTACCTTTTGGCTCCCCTGTAGCTCTGGCTTTGGTCCCAGCCTCTGTGCTGGCTTCTCTCCAGCATCACTCCCCTGTTCTGCAGGCTTTGGGCATTGTCCTTTAATCAATTAAGGTCAATTAACCTAAAGTAACCCCCAAGCCTCAGTTCTTAAGCCCAGCTCTCTCTCGTCTACCGGTTCTAATCCCAGTTCCGGTAACTTTCACTCCCAGCAACTTTCACTCCCTACACTTCTACTTTCTTACCTTAACCTTTCCCCAGGTATCCCAAGTACACCAAGCACATACATACATACACATCACAACACCCAAGTTAGGAACTCACCTGTGTGTATGTGTAGGTGAGTGGTATGTATGTGAACTGATATACATATATGTCACTGTGTGCATGATATACGAATTAGTGATCCGTGTGTGTTTATTGGGTGTGCAGGTATTGATAATTGATTCTGGTCTATTTTTTGGTCTGTATAGTGTGTGTAGGTGTTTGAACTGGTGACAGGTGTGCCTATGCCTAGGCTGGTAATTGACTGTGTGTGTGTGTATGCACCTAATTGATTTCTGTGTTTGTGTATGTGCAATTGTACACTGCGCCCTCCTGTCTAGCAACGTAATTTTGAAATCCTGGGAGTTGGCCTGCCCCACAGGGCAACATAATTACATGGCCTCCTCATCTCACCTTTTAGCCATGCCCAAGCCTCACAGTTATTAGCAATCACTCACTCTTCATTGGGCATTAATCCCCACTGTCCAATCTGGTCAAACTCTTGTCCATGGGCTTTTGGTCCCAGTGTCAGCTCCAGTATAGGCGGGCCACTAATCCTGGAACAGTTTTCACCATTGTTGGGGCCTCCAGTCTCTGTGCCTTTAACCATCTCAGCCCCTCCTGGGTTTGGGCCTTTGTACCTGGAACAGTTTCTGCCACTAGTGAGGCCTCTGGCCCCTGTGCCTTTAACTGTCCTGGACCTCTCAGGCTGTGGGTCCCCAACCCTGGTTCTCACCCCATCATAGACTATGGGTCTCTGATTCTGCCTGCTCTCATCACTCTTTGGCTATGGCCGTGCTCCTCAGCCTTGGCCTCCTCTATCCCTTAGGCACCGGACCCACTCCTGCCCCAGTTGAGACCTCCATCACACCTACTGTCTCAATTCCTAAATCACCAGTGATTCCCCACCCTAACGATGTCTTACCCCAAACAGCTTAGATGCTTTATCAGAGGCTTCCTCTGCAGCCTGCTCAGGACCTCTTCCCTCCATGGCTCCCAGACCTGGACTGCTTTTCCAGCTCAAGTCCTGGTTTATATCCTGCAAGCCCAGACCCTTCACAGATCACGTAGCTCCCCTAATTGCCCTCTGCCTCACCTGTAACCTACTTCTCCTGCATCCTGCCTTCCCTTAAAGCAGCGGAAGCACCAAGCTCCCTGCTACAGGAGAATTTGATAACAGGCTTTAAATACAAGAAAGGTTGCTGTAAACATGATGGTGATCAGCTACTCTCTATGTCCACATGAGACAGGACAAAAAGCAGCAGCCTTAAATTGCAACAAGGGAAATTTAAGCTGGGTATTAGGAAGGACTCTCTAACTGTAAATGCAGTTAATAACTGGAACATAATACCCAGAGAGGCTGTGAGATTGCCATCCTTTTTTTAAGTTTTTACATGTAGATTAGACAAACACTCATCTAGGATGATTTAGACAGGGATGAGCCTGCCATGAGCAGGAGTCTGGACTAGCTGACTACCTGAGGTCCTTTCCTGTTGTATTTTTCTACAATTCTAGGATGAGGATACAGCCATTCTTGTTGCTGAGATTTGGAAGTATCATATTTAGTTGAATCTGAGAAAAGGTTTTTTTCCCCCCCTGTTCAACAACATGGAGAAAAAATACATTGTCTTGAATTCCAGCATGGCCTAGGGCAGGTGAATGCTGTGGCTCTGACTCTGACTCTGCTAAGATAGATTGAAAATTATAAAAAAGGCAAACATATTAATTAGTGAAACAGGTTTTATATGTTAATTGGAACCATTTGCATCAAAATCAGCTTCCCAATGGAATAAATAAATAGAGATAGTTAATTGTAATGATTTGAAGTTAGGTAGAAGCTAGGGTAGGGTTGTACCTTAGAGACTAACTCCTTTACAATAGCATAAGCTTTCACAGGTGACAGCCTACCTCATCAGATGTTATGAATGTATTTGCAGAAACCAGGGGTACGAAATAGAAAAGATTAAAGTGATTTAAACACAAAAGAATGTAGGACATCTAATGAAATAAGGTGTTGCTTACAAAAGCCTAAGCCTCTCAATTAGCAGTCTACAAGGCACTACTCTGTCCTGTTTTCTGTTTAACTTCAGACTAACATGGCTAACTACTAGGGCTGTGCGAAATTTTACTGGCTGTCTCGATTCAACACTGTTTCGATTCATTTTGAGCTTGAAATAGTGAAATCAGATTGAAACGAAGGGCTTTAAAACACCCTTAAAGCACTATGATCGGGCTAGGGAAGGGAACTGAGCCCAATCACTCAGTTCCCCTCCCCAGTCTACGTGCTGAGCTGAGTTCCCATCCCCAGTGCTAGATTGGGCTGGGGAAAGGAATGTTGCACTGGGGATGGGCATTCAGCCCAGCTGGACTGGATCATAGTGCTGGGGTAGGGAACTGAGTGATCGGGATCAGTTCCCTTCCCCAGGTCCCTGGTCCCAGGCAGCAGCACCCAGCTTCCCTCCCTCATCTGGCAGCAGATCAGGGTCCCACAGCCCTGGGAGGACTGGCACAGCCCCTGCAGCCCACCCAGGGTTGAGGGCCCCCATCTGCCTGCCAAATGAGAGAGGCTGTTTTGAGCTTCCCCATTATAGTGAATGGGCCAAACATTGAAACAGCACTGAAACAGTGTCACTGTTTTGATTGAGTGAAGCGGAATAGCAGCTTCGAATCAAAATGAAATTTGAAATGAAACACTGTTCCATCGAAATCTCAAAATTCAAGTCAAAATGGAACGGTGCTGTTTCACACAGCCCTACTAGCTATCGCTTTCTAAAAACAAAGGATAGGGAAGCAGGGAAGAAAAAATATGGGAAGGGGGCACTGTGGAAAAAAGGGAAGGTGGGCCAAGGTGATAAAAAATAACAAATAAAGCAGTAAACCCATTGAGGAGCATAAGGGTTATAAAAGCTAGTCCAGGTAATGGGATAAGAATCCAGGAGAAGTGCAGACATTTGGGAAAGTTAGAAGTAGGTCAGATCACGTTAAAAATAGCCACCTGATCTATGGTAAGTCAGAATGGGAGGGGCCTAGCAAGGAGGGTTAGAGGATGGGGGGCAAGCAGGCTGGGGTGGGGGCTTGGGGGTCCATGGGGAATTGGGGGGCAAGCAGGATTTATGGGAGTGATCACAGGGATGGGGGGGCAAGCAATGTCTATGAAGGGATTGGGGGACAGGTGGGATCTGCAGGAGGGGTGAGGGGCAGGTAGGATCCATGGGAGCGACTGCAGGGGATCAGAGGGTGTGGGCAGCATTCACAGGAAGATGGGGGTACAGGCAGAATCTACAAGAGCAGTGGAAGGGATGGTGGGATCCACAGAAAGAATGGAGGGTTGTGGGAACAGGCAGCCTCTGCAGGAGGATCGGGGGGAGGGGGGTAGGTGGGATCCAGGGGAGTGATTGGGTGATTGAATCATAGAATTATAGAAACAAAGGACCAGAAGGGACCTGCAAGATCATCGAGTCCGGCCCCCTGCCATGGGCAGGAAGTTATGGAGCTCAGATGATCTCAACAAGGAGCCCCATCTTGAGCACACCCAAGGATGGTGTCTTCATCGCTTCTGCTGGGAGTGTGTTCCAGATTCTGGTGACCCTTATAGAGAAAAGGTTTTTTCTTATGTCCAGCCTGAATTTAGCCTCTATTAGCTTATGCCTATTGGTCCTTGTCCTCCCATGAGGTGCCTTCCTGAAGAGTTTCTCCTCTAGATCTTGATGCTCACCCCTGATGTACTTGTAGGCAGCTCTCAGCCTTCTCTTACTCAGACTGAACAGGCCTAGTTTCCAGAGTATCTCCTCATATGGTCTATCCTCCATGCCCCTAATCATAGAGGTGGCCCTTCTTTGTACCCTCTCAAGCTTATCCACATCCTTCTTATCCACATCCTTATCTAGCACATTTGGGGAGGATTGTGGATCAAGCAGGATCTGTGGAAGTGATCTGGAGGATGGGCTGGCAAGTGGCATCTGTGGAGATGGGTCAGGAGGGCAGGCAGGGTCTGTGGGAGTGACTGGTTGGATGAGGGGCGGGCAAATGGGATCCATAGGGTAAATGGGGGAGCAGGCAGAATCAATGAGAGTGATCAGGGGTGCAAGAAACATCTGCAAGGAGATTGGGGGGCGAGCAGGATCCATGCGGGAATCAGGGTGGCAGGTGAGATCTGGGGGGTTGTGGGGGATTGAGGGGGCTTGGGAGGGACCAGGGACAGGAGGTCTCTGAAGGGACCAGGGGCTATCTTTAGCCCCCTGACAAACCTACATCCCTATCCATCCCACTCCTTCCGCACTGGGACTTAATACCTTGTCTCCCAGCACCTGCGAATGCTGATAAAACTGGCACCTGGAGCAGTTTGTGAGATGGGGGGTTTGGAGGGGCTGGGCTAGGGTGGCTGGTTCACGGGTAGAGGAGGGGCCAGTGGGGCTAATAATAGCCCCGTGGCAGGGGAATGGGTAGGAAATGCACAGCCCTGGGACTGGGGCCAGCAGCTAGGCTTTCCCAGGCCTGGGGCTGTGCAGATAATTGTACTGAAGTTCCATTCACCCGTCTATCCTAGACTGATTATGTTTGAGGGTACATCAATCCAGGTCTCTTAGACCAGATCCTGCCATTTGTAGACTGGTCTATGCGTGCAGAACTTCTGTACTGTTATGGGTTTAGATCAATGTCCAATCACTGAGACCAGGTTTTAGTGACCTGGATGAACTAAGTTAGGTCAGGTGGCCATTTTTAACTTCTCTCTAACCCCCAAGAGCATCTGCACTTAGCTCCACAGCCTTTATTCAGAACATAACTAACACAGTCTAGTCTGTGGATGATTTGTTGTTCCATTTCCCTATCCTTTGTATCTAAAGTACTTTATTCTTTCTATTTAGTACCCTTGCTCTCTGTAAGTCCATTCACAGCATCTGGCAAAGACGACTGTGGTCCAGAAAAGCTTATGCCTTTCCAAACAAGTTGGAAGGTGCCACCCTGCCCAACCTTTTGCAATGAAATTAATGGAATTCTCTGTCTTAATGCATCTTAATAAAAGTCAACATATCAGAAGACCAAAATGTTACAAAATAACTAGGAAGGAAAAAGACCCTGTCAGACAGGACACAGCTTTCTCTATCTTTATCATTGTAGGTACATGCCCCAACTGAATATGTATCATGTGTAATGATACATATGTATCACTTAAATGACAAAACTGCTTAGGGTGAGACTTTGAAGTACCCAGCAGGCACCACTGGAACTGATGAGAAAGAGTTCATCTCCAGTTTAGCCACCAGGCAAAGATGCTCACAAGCTCCCATTGTGATATTTATGGTAGGGATATGGAAGATAGTGGTGAAACATACAGCTCTTTTGAAAATCTAGATAGCGTTCTACCTTTCTGGCAGCTGAGGGCCAAATTTACAAAGGATGTGCGCATTTTCACTGGGACTTATATACCTAATATCTTGTATCTTTAGGAATCCAAATGGCTTTGTAAATGTGGTTCTGAGTTATGTTCAAATTCTTGGTCAGAGATGTCACCTCGAAGAGAAAAAGATCGCAACTCCATTGCTTGTAGACTGAGCACATTTTAAATATGGAGGAAAGCTTCTGCTCACATTCACCCTAGTATAACAAGGTTCAAATTGTCATCTTTCAATGCCACTTCCTATGTGCAATGAAAATGCCCAATCCAATTTGTCATCATTAACTACCTGACAAATATAGAGCTGACAGCAGGTAGCTGAGTGACTACCCACTTTTGAATCAGCACATTTTAAGAGTCTTCTAAGCTTCAATAGTTTCACCATTGCTCTTTGTCACCCACTTTATATTTATGGGTAATGGAGATAACCTCCAATATTATTGAAAAAGGCTGCCTATATGACTAATAGTGCAAGCAATCTAAGGAGTGAATCAGGGAACTGCTTTTTATATTCATAGCTTTTTAAAAATGAAACTCACCAGAAAGCACATCAACCCACAGTCACCACCGTAAAAAAATACGCAAATGCTAGTTTAAAAATGACATGGCATCCTGGATGGTGATGGCACTTTAAAGAACATGCTTGTATGTTTTTTTTTTTAAATGAAGCCATCAGATAATTTGCAAAAGCCTTATTCTCCCCTGGTTTATGCTAATATGAATCAGGCAAACTCCACTCAAGTCCATGAAAAGCTGGTGTAGATAGGAAGGAAGTTTAACTTGAGACCAGTGGTTCCCAAACTTTTTCGTACCAAGATCTGCTTGTAAACATCAATGGCCAGTTCTGATCCAGTGCCCCTCGCTCCCAACCTGCTGCCCCCTGCCTCCAGGCCCCAATCCTCCAGTGTGGGGGGGCTCCAAGCAGCCCTTTGCAGGCTGCAAGGGAAAAGCCATGGTTTCTCACATTTTTCTCCCTTAAAGGTGAATGCATTTTTAAAGTTTGTTCATGACCCTTTCATATATTCCTGTGACCCACAGGTTGAGAAGCACTGCTCTAGACCACATTAAAAGGACATTAGGAATGAATGAGAAACCATCCTAGGCTAAGGAATATTTTAATGGCCTTCAGAAAAGCCTGGTGCATTTTCTTTCAAGAAGCTGAGTTTGGTAAAGGAAAACTTCATCTCCCTTGCTGATTTTCTCTAAGCAGATAATAGTATGATATTGTAGGATTTATTTTTGTCTCTGCATGATGAAATATTTCAGGTAATGCAGAAATAAGAGTAAACTGAATATTACCAGGAAGAAGAGATTATAAATTTAAAAAAATGCATCATTTGTTTATTGTGAAAAAGAAGAGCTTTTTAAACAGAAAATTAAATGCAAGAATTTTAATTGGATTCTTTGCCTGTTCCTTGATGTTAATGAGAGGGTAGTTTTACATATGGCTGCATTTCACTCTGATCTTTTGAACTACTGCTATGAAAACTAACCACTCAGCTTAACAGTTTGAATCATTAAATGGAATTATTATTCACATTGCTTTAGATTATGACAGATATTCCAGACATTACAAATGACATTTATACTCACCATTCTGTAAGTTTTAAAGCACTCTGAATTATACAGGTTTCTACAGGTCTTTAACAAAGCATAAAACATAGTGCCGTCTCTAAATTTGAGTCCACAAACTACTGAAGGATGGCAGAAGAAGCAGCTACAACTGGTATTTTGGAGTTTCACATGTGAATAGAAACATCAGTGGGCATTTCAAAATTAACATAGTCCTTTCATTGAGATTTTTCATCAGTTAGGGCTAAATTTTAGACCTGGATCCACACACAATATTGCCATTCACATTGATGGGCATTTCATACAACGATTGAGGTCAATAATACAGAATTAACACATAAATGGATGGATCTGAAGTTTATGCTATTCATCTGAGAACTGATCCTGCTCTCAGTCAAGCCCAAAAAATTCTACTTGATTAGTCCAGGATTAACCTCTGGGAAGATAAGCGAATCAACATGCTAATTTGGAAACTGACACTTTCAGAATCAAATCTTTAAGTCTGAACAATGAAAGAGCTCAGTTTGTCAGACAAGTCACTCATTATGAAGACTTCATTTATGAATATAATAAATCATACTGAATCTCTTTCAGACTAGATTACCACAGTAAAGGTAAGCAGCAGAGAGAATGGCACATGTAGACAGAAAAACTAAAGTCCAATTGATACCAACTGGCAGGGTCTATGGAAAATGAATATTAAATAATGGCAACTACAACTCACCCCCAACTCCTGACCAGAGTTTCCAGACTCAGTACCCACAGTTGTGGCTGAATCTCCATTAAAGCTCAGCTGCCATTTAGGCACCCAAAATGGGAAGATTTTTTTAAATAGCTCTGGGTATCAAGTATTGAGGTCTCTTGAAATTCTGCATATATCCCAATGGGAGGCGCTGGCCTCAAGTGCCTAAAAGAAACTACACTCTTTTGAAACAGTGACCCCAAATACTGCTCTGAGCACTTGCAAATCACTTCCTAAAAACCTAACCCATATGTTTAAGGCCAGACCATGGAAGAAAAACAAGTTTTGAATATTATGGCATTCCTTATAGCAAACTGAGGATTTGTTTGGTGTCAAGCATGCACTGACATTTTCCCTTCAGAACTTATAATTTTTTTCTTAGAGATTGTTTGGCTCAAACAACAGAATTAATTAAGAACACTGGCTTTAATGTACCTTAGCACCCTTTATATATATGCTTAACTATAAGCATGTGCTCAAGTCCACTTGTATTTGGTAAAGCGCTTAAGTACATCATTCAGATACATTGACTGTCTCATCTTCACACATTTGTCACCTGTTTGCCAACAGTGTTTATTATCTTTGCAAAGCACTTTGAGATCCACATGTGAAAAGTTTTATTATACTGAATAAAGTGTCCCCATTGGACATGTTCATAAATCACAGTACTGTCTGGATCCCTAATTGGAGCAGAGGGCTCCAATTAGGGATTGGGATTAGGGCTATATTTGTTACCACACTGTAACATTAATTAAACATAATAACTGCACTATAGAAAATGGAAATGCTAGCACTCACACTTGGGAAAGAAAGAGGTAAGCAATGAGTTAAAAAATCCTGATGGTATTTTTGAGCCGTTGGTGAATTAGGAAACATACCATTAAAGTAACACCTAAAATACTGAAGTGTGATTTTTTTTAAGTTATCTCCTTTGCACAGCCACCAAACTCAGTCAGTGTGTGCCAAAAATGAGGATTGAGTCTTTGCCAACTGAATTACTTCATTGGCCAAAAATAACTGCTCCTGGCAGGGCTGATACTAAGGAATGGGTTAATGAAATGCTACTTTTGAAGTTTGATTCGGTAGTTAAACACGTGCAGAATATGTCAATAGGAAAAAGGTAACGGCTAGAATAACCCAAAGCATATTCTTCAGTTCTTCCCATTAGGATAGTAGGCCCCATGTTTGTTCTTCAGCTCTTGGATGAGACAAGGTCTATATTGCTGGTGCTGTTACTGTCACTGTCCAAAATTCATGAAGAAGTCCAACCATGAAATATTTCTAATGACAGGCTGATGCTTGTAAAAGAACTATTGTGGTATGGGCCTCAATATTGTTCATATATTTAAAAGAACAGAAGCAGGAGCAGTAATCCAAAGAGACAGAGGGCACATCTACAAGAGATATTTACTCTGGAGTAAACTAACTAGCTCTGCAGTAAACCTCTTGGCGTCTACACCTGTGGCTCTGTTAGGCCACAGTAAACTAATAAACTCTACAGCAGATTAGTACTTACAAATACAAGTACTATCCTGCTGCAGAGGTTTTTTTTGTGATCAGAAAACACACGTGTAGACATTGACCTGACTGGCTGGGGCACAAGGGTGCTTCCGTGCAAGAGCTGCCTGCCAGCTAGTCCTGCACTAGAGCACCCTCATGACCCAGCCAGCCTCTCTGTAGCACAATGAGCAGGGTCGGAGCAGCCCTGGGCTGGCAGGCTGACCCCCCCTGCCAGCTGGGGCTGCTCCACCCTGGCTGAACGCGCTGCAGTCCCAGGCACACATGTAAACACGGTGCCTGGAAGCAATAAATGCTGGCATGATTCACATTGGAGTTTACTGCATCGTATTAATATGCACGTATAGACATGTCCACAGTAGAAGTAAAATATTCCTACCATTTAGTATATCTCACAATTTGAAAAGCACCCTTTGGAATCCATAGTGGCCCTGGCTCTTTCAAACAAATACACACTGATACCTTTTTGTATTGCAACAACGAACAAAGTACAGCAGAAAAAGACACACATGCACTGGGGGTTTTTCTCCACCTCAGCCACAAGTGGCCTGTTGCTGGCCTAACTGCACCACTGCCAACTCTTAGCATAGCTAGAGAAACTACTGTAACACAGGAGGTACCTTCTTTTTTAGCAGAAGTAAACTCCATTGGTGCAAGCAGCCATTTTTTTTAATGGACTATAAACTCAGGCTGTGTGAAATTTCGCTGACCGTTTCGTCCCGACACTATTTCGACCAATATCGATGCAGCGCGAGGCATTGGGCTGCTTTCTGGGGCCCGCACTACATTGTGATGTAGTGTGTGACACCGGAAAGCAGCCCAGCTGGGCTGTCCCCCACCCACAGCGTGATGTAGCGGGGGACCCTAGAAAGCAGGCCAGCTGGTCTGTCTCCTACCCCGGCATGATGTAGTACAGGGCCCCGGGAACCAGCTCAGCTGGGTTGTCTCCCACCCCCGGCATGATGTAGCGCGGGGCCCCGGAAAGCAGCCCAGCTGGGCTATCTCCTTCCCTCAGCATGATGTAGCACAGGGCCCCGGAAAGCAGCCCAGCTGAGCTATCACCCACCCCTGGCATTATATAGCGTGGGGCCCTGGAAAGCAGCTCAGCTGGGCTATCTCCCGCCCCTGGAATGATGTAGCATGGGGCCCTGGGGAGCAGCCCCACTGGGTTGCCCCCACCCCCAGACTGATCTAGCGTGGGGGATAGGAAAGCAGCCCAGCTGGGCTGCCTTCCGCCCTGACACAATGTAGCACTGGGGATGGGAAGTCAGCCCAGTTGGGCTGACTTCCCATCCCCAGCAAAACTCGAAACACTATCAAAACAGCCTTTCTGTTTCAATGGAATGGAACGGAACAGTTGTTTCAACTCGAAATGAAACTCAAGATGAAACACTGTTCCCTCGACCCATCGAAATTAGAACTGTGCCGCTTTGCACAGCCCTATTATACACTTAAGGTTTTATCAATTATACCTGTGATTGGCTGCCAATAGCTGTAATTAGGTCAAATGTCCACTATGTAGACAATGGAGTGAAAAATCAAATGGTTCAGGTTCAGTCCCTAGTTATGCCACAACTTTTCAGTTTAACTTTAGTTAGAGGTGCAGTCTTTTAGGTGACATCTGCCCATAATGAAATCAATGGGAGTTTTGCTAATTAGTGGCAGGTTTGCATCCTTTGTTGCTCACTTTCTTACGTGTAAAATGGGGACAATACTATTCATTTTCACTCTCACTCCATCTCTTTTGACCAGAGAGAGGTAGTTACCTATGTTAGTTTATGGTCAGGCAGCTTATGCCTATAAAATGGTACTTTATAGAATTAATCTATAAAGTATCACTCTCTTCTGAATTCTGTTTGTCTCCCTTTTTTTTGAACAGGTAAATAATTCAAGGTATAGAATGTTACCATGCTTACATACAATGCCAATTTTAGCTGAGGCCTCAAGGTACTATGATAATTACATACATATACACACAAAACAATTATATTCTATTTTGATCAGATAAGCAGGAGTTGATGTGTATCTGCTGCTTCTAATTAAATGGCAGTTCTGCTTTGAAAGTGACTCACCAGACATTGCTTGTTTTGTCTTAATGATGCCAGATGGAATTAGTTCACTGACGCATGTACCTTCAGAACAAAACAAGCAATGTTTGGAACCAGAGAAAAACAGGGATTTTGGAACTCTAATATTTTAAACCCAGATCCAATGGCCTACATTCTGAGACCCTTTGGCTAAGTACAGGCAGGCCCAAGGCTGAATCAATTCAATTTTTGCAGGTTAGTTTAGGCTGCATAGATTGGATCGATAAGCAAGTGAACAGGCATTTACTTTTGATTCCAGAAAAGCAGCCACACACTTGCAGCTGACCAGGCCAGAAGACGGGGGTACTAGAGCATGCCTCCCTGCTCAGCTGGAGCAGACCACTTGGGCCATGGCTAGCCCACCCACCCTGCAAGGGGGGCGGGGCATGGGGGCAGTTGCAGGGGAGGTGCAAAGCATCCTGGGATGCTTGGGGGCTGTGAGTTAACTTGAATCTGGAAGGCATCTGGCACAGAAGTTGAAAAAACAGGTTTAACCTAAATCAGTTAGATCAGATACTGATCTATCCAGATCCGACTGATCCATCCAGATCCATCCAGGTTTATCTTTAACCAGTTTCAGCCATTTTGAAAGTGGTTTAAGTGCACTGAACTTTTGGGCTAGGGACAGGCATTATACATAAACTAATTTAAGTGATCAGAAACTGCTTAAAACCTCTAACAGAACAGTGCACATAAACCAGTTTGAGAATGGCTGAAACCATTTTGAGATAAACCTGATTTAATGTGGTATCAGGCTTACCCCCAGCATCCTGACATGCTCTCTGGGTTGGGCTGGTTAGGGTTGGCTCCATAGCACGGCTGGCCCCTCCCCTTTGCATCCTGCCTGCAGCTCCAGAGATTGACGACTGCTTCTCCCTTCTCCTCACCACTCTCTGCTAAGCAGGAATTCCTCCCTACCCTCTGCCTTGTGGAGAGGTGTCTGTGTATTAGCTAGCAGACCACATGCTGGCTATGGTCCGTGCTGAATCAACAAGCAGAATCAAAAAGTAGCTGGTAATGTCCTTCTGTTGTTTTCTTAATTGGGTGATAAATACTGTTACCAATTCCCTGCTGGGCTAATCAGAGCTCCTGCCAGAGCCTGGCCATGCCTCCCTCAGCTCCATGCTGCGGAAGGAAGGGAGTGCTGCTCTAATGTCCTTCAGATTCTAGCCTGAAGCACTGCAGGCATGCAGTTGAATTTCTGGTATGTCTGTCTGGTTACAAAACTGATTTAGCTTAGCCAGGTTAAACTAACCTGCAAAGACTGAATCAATTCAGGCTCAGGAGTTTTTTTGTATTACGGAACCAGTTTCAAATGACTTATACCAGTTTATGTGTAATTCCTGTCCCTAGCCTTTGTCAAGAAGAACTGTGGCTAGTAGAAACCTGCTTAGGGATTATACAAGTCTGCTCTAATACCTGAGAAAGAATGGAAGTAACTCTTTAAAAAAAAAATCACCTGGGAACTGGAACATTCGAGCCTTTCATGACTTAACCAGCAAAGAGGCCTCTTTCACATATGATGTGATAAAGCCACTAGACAATTTTTCTTTTGAATGGTGTTATTTCCGTATTCATTACAACTAATACAGCATCCTAGATGAGCTGAAGATACAGCATTGGTTCACATTATTAGGCTTGCCTCTTGGTTTTATTGTTGCTGACAATAGCTACAGAATAAGGTATACATTGTCAGAAGGGAGCTTTGTGCAGAGTTCTTATTTACCCACTGCTTGAACTGGATTATGTGCTCTTCCATGGAGAAAAGCTAGGGAAAAACAAAAGCTCTTACTTGTGCACCTGAGAGAATATGTGCTAAACTTGAGCCATTCCAGTGAAACATGATTGTACTTCTTTGCAGAAAAAATAAAGTCTGCCTTTGTACCAGCTCAGCCAGATTCTCACTGCAAAGGATACTTTTACTGTGCATGTCTTAAACACCATTAAACCACAACTAAGCTGTAAAGCACTTGTGATGGATAATGTAGGCCCAGATTAGAAAAGGCTCAGAAAACAGGAAAAGGGTGATGCCTTCATGTATGGTGAGACTATGCATCTGGGAAACAAAGAGTTGGGCCTACTCCACACTGCTAAGTATCTATCAACTCAGTATGCATTTGAGCCCTGCTGGAAAACCTGAACCTCTATTGTTATAAAATGAACATTGTGATTATATGTGAGAGGAAAGACTGGGCACAAGGAATCTTGCAGTGTCTGAGGCAACAAATACTAAACCTTGCATGAGCAATGAAGCAAAACACCCAGCACTGTACTGCATGGACAATAATGCTTCCTTCCTGGGCTGCAACTCCCCCACAGCAATAGCTCCCTTCATGAGAACAGAAAAATGAGCAATAAAAGAAGCCAGCTAAGTGCTTTATGTGCAATACCACAGCATATGATACTGCTAAGGCAAGCTTTGCTCCCAAGGTTTCGTTTAGTCGCACAAGACCTGATAGGCTCTGGCAATAGGCCTTGTGTCAGGGCTTCCTGAAATATGCCAATGGCCCGATCCCCTCTCTCCTCTGCCCTGGCAGCAACAGGTCCACTCTGGCCTTTCAGACTTTATGTAATACACATCATGAAGAGTACTTGACTCGCAAAGCATGAGCATGATTAAAAGCTATTGCCATCCTCTGTGGCACAGTCATCCTGTACTTGCTTAGGTGACAATTTCATCTCTCTCTGCAGCAGGACAGATGGCCATCGTAGGGCTTGATGAACCAAGGATGCAAAGGTTGAATCGAGTCTCCAAGAATCATGACAGCCATTCTGCCACCACCAATGTGAAGATGCAGATGTGGGAAAAATGTCCCTACATGAAGCTTTAAAAAAAAAATCTTTATTCTTCTCTTTTCTCCGGATTTAACAGCACTATGGTCTCTCATTGTTTTCCCTTAAAGAACAGTTGTGGAGCTTATCCTCCAACTTTTGGAAGAAGCCTTTCTAAGAAATGTTAACTAAAGAAGCGGGAGGGTTATGGTGTTGTAGATGTGATGACTTAGGGAATATGTCGAAGAGCAAGGTATGTTTGATAATATCTTTCATTGGACAAATGCTATAGCTGGGAGAGATGTTAGATAAGCTTTCAGGCACAGAATGTCCTTCCTTAGGTGTGGAAAAACCTAAAGTGTGTGCAATGCTACCGGCAGTTTTTTTGCAAAATATTTCCTTTGTTTAATGGTTTCAAACAAAGTTTAAACAAGCGCATTGTGTTGTTGAATCAAAGTTGAATGAAAATTTCAGAGCAAGTTTTTGACTGCCTGCAGTGAGCTACTATGCCAAGTTTATGGGGAACTATGCAGGATAGTCAATAAAGTAAAGATGAAATAGGGACATAGCATGTTATAAGCTAATAGCAATGCTGTGAGCCCCTTGTTATAGGATGAAAAAACTCCTACAGTGAACCACTATTGGTTTTTCTCAATCTTTTTGCATGCAATCAACCAAAGTATATGTGCAACTATAACTAAAGAATGGTTTACCTGCCATATATATAAATGTAATTTGCTGGTGATATCCTATCAAATACAAACAAGGAAAGTAGAATAAGGAGCCCTAATTACTCAGTGAAATACTCTCTAATAATCTCTTTGAGGGTATATCCTCTTCCTCTGCTACACAGGTCCTTCATATTCAGGGAACTGGCCGAACCTCTACCTCCTGGTATTTTTAAGAACAGCCCTTGGGTTTATGGCTTCCTGCTTTGGCCCATCTCAAACGACATCCTGAATTTTTTCCACTCTAGGACTGGTACATTATTCTGTGTACAGCAGCAATTTCTCCTCCTGAAAGTCCTGCTACTCTGCCCTTTGGGAAGTTGTCTCAGTAACAGTGACCAATAACTTTTTAGTGACGATATGCACAATTATATTTAATAGTTAGAATTTGAGAATGCTAATTTTAAAACAACAGTCTACCTACATTTCATCTCATCTAATTCTATACTTACTATAAGCAAGGCTAGATAGACACTCCTTTTAAATTACTAGAGCAGACCCAAGCTAGAAATCGATGGAAACAAAACACATTTCTCTAAGAAAATGATATTTTCGTTGCAATGACTTCACAGAAAAAAAAGGTTTAATCTCCAGGAAATTCCCATGAAAAAAGATTTTACCAAAATGAAAATATTAGTTAAAAAATAATCAAAGGGTGTTTCAAAAATATATATTTTTTATTTTAAATGGATTTTATTTTATATTATTTATGTTTTATTTTTGTATTATTTCTTTACATGGGGTGAATATAATAGCCTGTCAAATCATGTCAATGGCATATGGTGTCTCATAGGACAGTATACAAAATATGGAATTATTTTATAGAAACAAATAAGCATTACACATTGACACACCTTATTTTCTATGTCAAATTGTTTCCTGTAATGTAATGAATTGGTTTAGCACTTCTATACAAAGTGAAATGCCTTTTTCTTAAAGTGAAATGTCTTTGGAAACAGCAAAGTTTCCGAATTTTCCATATGCCTGAAATTCTAAGTTTCAAATGGCCCTGAACAGGGCTAATGCACATTCTAGATATCTGTGCTTTTTTCACACTTTTAAAGGTGATTTTGTTGTTCACCAAGAAATTAAGCTAAAGACAATAAAAGCTGCTTGTTCTGGCATTGCTTTAATGAGAAGTAGCTAGCTGTGTTAGTATGAAATCAGGCACAAGGCAGGGTAGATATACACCTTATAGACTAAATAATATGTATGTATTAATATTAGTAAGTAGTTTAATGATCCTTCAGTGTAAACTGTTAGGTCATCATTAGAAAAGGGTTCCTACTCCCACTTTAACTGTTTAAAACTCAGTTATCCTGCGAGTCATCCAAGTAAAGCATCCATTCCTTTATATGGTACAGGACCAGCTTGGTAAGGACAGATTCAGTTGCCACATGAAATACTAGAATTAATGACCTTCCTGTTCGGTATCTGTCACCCCTGTTCGAATAGGATGCTTTTCACTAAAAATAAAATAGAAGAACATAGTGCTTATGGGCCATCATATGCACTTAAGCTATTGTAGGCAGCTAGGGTTTCATTTAAATACAATGCAATGGCCCATTAGCCATTTGTTTCTCCTGGCAGCCCCACTGCTCAATCTATTTTAGCACTAACTGCAAGGTTGTTTTATTTTCAGAGCACTTATCAAGGGCTTTTTAAGTAAAAGAAATCAAACAGGAAAATACAAAATGGTGCTGCTGCTGCAGCTGCCAGCAGCTGGCTTCAGGGCTCCCCTGTCTCCCCAGGTCTCAAGAGCTTCATAGGCTACGTCAACAACAATGCCACTTTTCTGTCTCGGACGGCCAGAGCCGACTCGAGTTGTGTTAGAAATTGGTCGTACGTTAGGGCGGGCTGGTGAATGGAGAGGCAGACACAACTTATTGGTTGCAAAAAACTTTACTCACGCCGCTTGCAATCACGACGCAGGTGGTCCAGTCATCTGAACAACCACGCGAGTTGTTCCAGCTGGCGGGGCCCAAGCCAGTTAATCCGTCCGCAGTTCGAAGCCGGCAGGGAAAGGGGTACGTCGGGGTTGCGCTCGGTGACAGGAAGAAAGATCGATAGGTGATCAGTCTATCGATCGGCAGCCGCAAGTCAGATAACTTCAGAGGCACTCTGCAGCGTGCTCAAAGCTCTTCGACTTGGGCGGAAGTCGCACGGAATTTTAAACGGCCAGCAAGCCAATTACTAGCCGCCACGTGTGAATAATTTAGCACTGGCCAATAGCGGGGCACAAATTTACATTCGAATAGTGGGAACTCTTTGCACCGTGCATTTCTGTGCTGCAAAGAAGAAATGCATCCTGCAAAGGAAACTGCAAATTGGCGGGAACTCTCTCCTACACACGGGTTCTCAATTGCAGCAGAACACTCTGCCGTGCAAAGGAGCTCTCATGTGGCCAAGAAATTCCACAGTGCCGAGGCACAAAAATCACTGGGTTGTGACATTTTCCACTGTAAATAGTGGCAGTTTCTAATGCTCTGCATTAACTGTCAGTGTTAAAATATTTCCCTTCTCTTCTTCTTTTTATATTTTTTCTTGTGTTAGGAACTCATCCTTCCTGTTCAAATAATATCCAAACAGCATTCCACTTTAAATAAAAAGGAGCCTAATATAGTGTACTTGCAATATAGTTCAAGTAGTTGAGTTAAACTGCTTTGTATCATAACAATCCAGGGCCTCTTCTGGAACAAAAAAGGTGCAAACAACTTATCTGGAAACCTAATGTGTCCCCATGTGCTGGGTCTTGAGGAACAACACTCTGGTCATAAATAGGATGTAACTTCTGTGTATCTGAAGGAAAAGATGGGTGGATTTCCGCCTATAGACCTGCAATTTGCCAGTCTACAATCACAAAAAAATGCAGCTATCAGATTTTGCAAGCAGCAGAGGTAAGGGAAATTAGAGTACCTTTTTACTAGCACAGGCACATGGGGAAAAATGTAAGGAAGACTAGACTAGAAAACTACAACTTGGGAGTGTACATCTACAGGCCAAAAGACAGGCCTGGGGCAGTAGTTAAAAGGAATAGGCTTCAAGTTCAGTAGAAGGCACCAAAATATTTCGGCTAGGCACAGAAATTACACATAAACTGGTATGTGATTGGAAATTGGTTCAAATCTTTAACACAACAGAAGTTCAGTGCACATAAACCACCCCTGGATAAACCTGGATGGATGTAGCATCAGACTTAACTGATTTAGGTTAAATTGCTTTATTGAACTTCTGTCCCAGACCCCTGCAGATTCAAGTTAACTCACAGTCCCCCAGCATCTCAGGATGCTTTTCACCTCCTCCGCAAACCCCACCTTCAGGGTGTGTGAGCTAGCCAAGGCCCAAGCTGTCAGCGCCAGCCAAGCAGGGAGGCATACTTCAGCACCCCCGCAGCTTCAGGCCTCAGCCAATGCAGGAATGTGTCTGCATTTCTGGATTCAAAAGTGAATATCTGATCACCTGCTTATTGGTTCAATGTAGGCAGCTAAAACTAACCTGCAAAGATTGAATTGGGTTTTTTGACTGTCTGTACTTAGCCTTGGAATCTATTCAAGAATGAACAGCCAAGATGAACAGAATCCATACAAACTTGTATAACAGATAAGAAAAGTTTAAAGGATAGTACAATGGACATGAAAGGGATGTTAGAATGTCATAATTAAACTAGTGAATTGCCCATCAAGAACGACGGTGTGTGTGTGGTGGGGAGGGGAGGGATGGAGGGAGTAGGATAAGTTTGCTAACCTTAACCCTGCCCTGCACTGCCACCTCCCAGGATATGGGGAGGGAAGTTTGCCCCACCGCCGCCTCTGTCAGCACTCTGCGCCACCGCCGCCTCTAAGCAGCAGGGTTGGGGGGGAAGGGCAAGGCCAGAGGTATTGGACTTGCCCCCTACTCCATCCGCACCATCATGGCGGCACTCCACCATGCTGTTGCCACTGCCTCCTGTCTGTAATGCTCTTGGAGCACGTTGGTTGTTTCAATAACCAATCAGAGTGCTCCAAGAACATTACAGACAGACAGGCAGACGGACTGACTAAGCTCTTTACTATGTTAGAATAAATTCATTAATCAGTAAATTGTAAGGTGCATGGCACCAAAAGTAACTGGATAAAAAGTCATTATTGTTGAGGCTAAACTTGCAAAGATCTCGTTGGAAGTAGTCCTATAGTTTCAGTGTTTTAAAAAATGAAATCCTGACCAATGGCATTAGGGCAGGGGCAGGCAATTATTTTGGGTGGAAGGCCGCTTACAGAGTTTTGGCAAACTGTCGAGGGCCACATTTCTCTCTCCGGCACAGAGAAACAGGAACAGCCTCATGGTCCCAGGCCAGAAGTCTCTGCTAGGCAGGGGCTTCTGGTTGGGGGGGGCAGGGCTGGGCGGGCGGACCTTGCTGCTGGGTCCTGCTTCCGGCTTCCCCTGGATCTTTGACAGACAGCCAGAAGCAAATAAATATTAATTTTCTAAATTTTTTATGGGCCCCGCGGGCCAGACAGAATGGCCTGGCAGGCCACATCTGGCCTCTGGGCCATATTTTGCCCACCCCTGCACTAGGGAGAGGGGCAGTTACCACATTATTAGTTCCCATATGATTTAGGTTTTGAGGGTTTGTAGATCCAATAGGTAAAACTTAAATTTTTATTTGACATCCAGATAATTATCTTTGTTTTAGTACAATGTTGGGGGAGGGGAGGAAATACAGGTCTACTCACGCAGATGTTGATAACAACAAAACCAGAAGTTAGTAAGTAAGGAAATATTGAATATTTGCAAGCAGGGTATCATAAGCAGCATATTTTTGTTCAAGGTTTTGTTCAACCTGTACGCTCTTGGTACAAATTACATGACATTTTTCATGTGTGAGAGCAAAGAAGTTCAGTAAGTGTGGATACTTGTCTGCCCACTTATGCCTCAGAGGAAAAGGGCTGGAACATATAGGCCAAGTAAGGACACTACACTTTTACCAGTATAAATGATTGGAAACCACTCTATACCTGTGGCAGAATACCATCCCTGTCTCTCTCCAAAACTCTGCTACCTGACAGTTTGGTTACCATGGTCACTCCTCTGCCCCATCTCTTCATGTGACCCTGAGCTGTAACCTGAGCTGGATACATTCCTGAAAGAGGGGGGTAACCTGCTCCCTCTGCCTATGTGACTAGCATCACATACCTGGGTCAGGGCTTAAGCTCCCTATTGTTCTAAGCAATGCCAACCTGACTGGGAGGGGGCTAGAGACCCTGCCAGTCTACCTGGCAACCAGGGATGCATTTCAAATTGGTTGGCTGGCAGCCAACAGTTGCTGGCCTTCATTGGACCAGGTAAATGAGGTCATAAGGGCTATATAAGTTAAGGACTGCCCAGGAAGAGGGGCAGCAGCCATGATGAAAACTCAGAGACAGGAGAGCTGGACCATCTGAAACTTGCTCTCTTGAAACTCATGATCAATGAACTGGCTGCCTCCAGAAGGAATCTCCACCTGCCTCTGGATGATATTTGAGAGTGAGCTACCTGAGATCTAACTAGATATATAGCTTGCAGTAACACAGATGCGTGATCAAAGACTACCCAGCCACTCTGTTTGCTCTATGGGATTTCTCTGATATTGCTCTACCCTGTACCCTATTCCAAACCTACTCCTTCTAACCAATGAAGTTCTCCTTTGTACCTAGCATGGGAGACTTATTGGGAGAGGGTCTAGATTATGCCTTGAGGTCCCCTTGGTTTGGCTGACTAAGGGAGACCATTATTTATGCTTCAAACTAAAGGAAGCACCCCAAGTTCTTGAAGGGGCTCAAGTACCCTTAAGGACTACTAGGCCTGTGTTTCCCAGGGGGCACAGGGCCAGCATCAGTCCAGATCCTGGGTGGAGGCATCATTACCCCCAGGCTAGCAGGTGTGCTCCAGGAAGGGGGTCAGCCAGACATGAGGCACCCCCAGGCAGGCACTCGGAGCCTGGAAGGTGGTCGGGTGCAGTGAGGTGGGTGGCTCAGTGCAGGAGCACCCCCTACTGACTCTCTACAATACCCATAACAGAACAGAAGTTTGATGCACACAACCAGTCTAGACCAGTAACAAAACAGAAGTTTGGCACATGTAGACTAGTTAAAAAATGGTGGCATCCAAGCTAAGATTTTCCACCTCCCACCCACAAAGGGCAAATGTGTGTTCTGTTTACTACCGATCTAAACTACGCCACTTACAAAAACCAGATAACCTAGATCAATTCTACTTTGGGCTTTTTGGATGTCTGTACCTAGTTATATAGGGAATGTTCATGTCACTAACTCATCTATAGTGCCTGGGCTCTAAATAAAAACTAGATTTCAATTTCCAGGTCTTGCATTCAGTTAACTTGCATTCAATTCACTTTAAGGAAAGTGTTCATTTTGGAGCATCACCACTGGAGAATACTTGTATTGAACGTATCATTTGTACCTCAGTAAGAGAGTAAAACTGAACTATGTGAAAGAAAGGATCAAAAGGGATTTTCTTCTAAAAACTGAAAAGGCGAATGCTTATTACTGTTTTATTCTAGGACTTCTGAACCACATCAGTGATTAAAGTATCTAGTTTTAGTTTTTGCAGCTGCCTAATTGGAGTGTAGTGTAATCTACATCACTAACAGTTTCCTCCAGAGGTGTCTGTCAGCAGTTATAACTCATCATAAAACCAATTATGTCATTCTCTAGCACACCTTTCATCATTGGGGTCCCTGCTGAATTAAAATTGATAGAAAATTTTTATTTCTGAGAATCTGAGAACTGGCAAGTGGCCCCACTGACATTCCCTGTAGTACTGCCATGAGAGGTCTTGGAAACTCACAATTCCTAAGGAACACACAGGGATGGATCCAATACACAGTGGCACAGAGACACCCCTTCCCCGCTCCCCCTTTGATTCCTGTTCCACCCAGCAGCTGCATTAAGGGAGCTTGACCCACCTGGCACAATGCCCGGGCTGGGCTGGAGGGAGAGGAGAACGCTGGTAAAAAAGGACACCTGGGAAAGAGGCACATGGAGAGATTTGAAGGGGATAGGGTAAGCAGTGGAGAGCCCAGCCAGTCATATGCTGCTCGTGGGCAAGGTCTCATCCCTCCTTTCCCCCCCCCTCCACCTGCCTAGTGCAGCTGCTGCCATTGGGAGGAAACCACCTGGGGAAAGTCTCTTCCCCCTGTATCTCCTCCATGTTGCCAGCACTGCTGCTGCTGCAATGAGAGAGCAAACTTCCCACTCTGAAGCCATCAGGGAATGCATTAAGCAGTGTGGAGTCCAGAGCCATGCTCTTCATAGTGCAGCTATTTCCCATGCATAGCTAACTGGGCTTCACATCCCAACCTGTTGCAGCTTCACTTAAATTGCTGCATCTTAAACTAAATAATAAAGCCCTGGGCCCCTAGCATATTAGTAAAGCCCTTAGGTTTTTTTTAACTGGAGAAAAATGTGTTATTCAATGGCACACCATACCACCTCCACCCACCTTTTGAAAACCTTAGAAAACCCATGGCAATGCACATTACTTTATTAAAATTAGCCCAAAATACAAATGCATTTGCTTAGTATAGGATCCTGGGGGCCTCCCAGGGCAGCAGCAGCACCAAGCTGGCCACTTGGAGCCCCTCCAGCAGCCAGAGTGTGGCTCTGGCCAGCCAGACTCTGGTTTCTGGTGGCACAAACTGCTGCTGTGCATGCTGTGTCACTTTTGTTTTTAGCAGTGTTGTTTTTTGATCTCATGGTGTCCAAAAAAACCCAAACACTGAGCTGCAAATCAGCAGCACAGCAACCAGATGCGCGTGCATTGTGTGTGGTTTGCAGCACTTCAAACAGGTTTGAGATGCCACAAACAGCAGATGTGTGCTTGTTGGGATGCACCCAAAAGTGCTTTCTTTCAGAATTCTATCGATAACATTTATGGAAAAATTGAATAAACTGTTCTTGTACATGCTCAATAGCTGTACCATTTCACATAAGTTATACCTATGTGCGAAGAGAATCACATACAGACTATTTGCACTAATTTATGTATTTCCCTATACTAATATTGTCTCACTCAGAGAACAAAACTGATTGAATATCCATCTCTTACAGTGTCTTGAGACCCCATTTGTGCTACTCTAAAAATAAGCACTCAATTCATTCCTACCACTTTACCACCAGTTTTTCCATTTTTAGGCAGCTTGCATATTTTACCTTTTGTACAGCACCTTTTTTCTCGGACTGGACCTTTCAGCAAACTACCAGGGTCACATACATGCTAATTTGACAGATATCCTGATCCAAAAAAATCTCCTACATATCCTGCTTATACATTTACCTCATAATTTAGACATTTATTTACCATTCATTTCACCTGGCATACCCAGAAACCACCTCCTCTCCAGATAAATAAGCCCATCCATCTTATGAAAACTATAGGTTTGATTGTCATCCTTGGGACTGATTGCCAGGAGCAGTAGCTCTGGTATTTACAGCAACATCTGCAATTGCTCCATGATGTTTCAACACTGAAAACTGGCTGTTATACTCCAAGAAGCTCTCCTCTGGCTCCTGGTCTTCAATTTGTGTCCTGGCAGCAGACCTCAAGCCTATTCTCCTTGTAGGTCCCTTATACAGATACAATGAGCTGTTTTGGGTTTTTTTTTATAGAATAGCCTCTGGTAGACGTTACAGTTGTTTTAAGCATTATATAGTTGCTTAATAGCAGATAATCCACACACTATTTCACAAAGGTTCTGCTGTACTTCTGTCTGGGGTACCGAAGACTTCAATTTGCACCTTAGGATGCCCCTCTGAAAACCGTGCAAGATTTTCCTTCTTGAACAAACCCTTTATACATACACATACACCCTTTAGCTAGCAGCAGCTTATATGTCTCACTCACAGAGCACATTGCTAACTGCAAGCAGTTCAGCCCCCATGACCTAACTAGTCCATGGCTTCTTTACCTATATGACCAACATGCTAGAATAACAACTGTTATAAGGTTTCTATGCTTTGAATAGCCAGGACCTGGATTAAGATTGGCAATAAACTATCCAAGACACAACCCACGTTCTTCTGGAATCAAATAGTTTGGGTCATAAATTTTCCCATATGCATGGCTCTATACATTGATAGCACCCAAAACGAATACAATATTTCACTAGCCACCTGTATTCAATTTACCTGCAATTTTGAATTTGATAATGCATATCTTTCAATTCTACAGCATCCTCACAGCTGGGTTTGAATGGATAAATCCTGATTTAGTGAAGTAAATAGTGTTTTTATGATAATCACTATCCAGTACATGTTATTACTGAGAGTTTAACATTTTCTCTGTTTCTAAATCTCAATTTGATATGACAAAGCTACTTTGGCTTCAAGGAATATATACCAACTGTGTCCTAAAATACCGATTACTGTGAATCTTCCAAGAGACAGAATCATTCCAATCAAGCCCAAACTGGTCGCCGAGCCATGACTATAATTTAAAATGTATCTGTTCTCACAAAAGCAGCTGAAAAATAGCCTCTTTTAAGTGTAACAATGGTGTGGCATTGCAAGCCTGATGGGTTTTGACTTAGCAAGGGAGATATGTCTTTTCCCATTACAATTTGCAGAAGGAAATTAAACAATTATGCATAGAAGGAGAGATTATTGTTAAAAAAAAATGCACAACCCCCCCAAAAAAACCCCAACCAAAAACCTAACGACAATTTGAAGCACTAGCTCAGTGATTCTCAACTAGCATGCCGTGGCATGCTGGGGTGCATGGAGATCCTTTCAAAGGTGCTGGAGGGTGCCAATCAATATTAATATTGTTCAATGTGCAAACATGATTCGCAAGATAAACCCAAGATTTCCAATAGGAATTCATAGGGTCAAAAACATCCTGCCCTGTTGTGGTCTTTCTGAGTTCTTTGCAACAGAAGAATTTTTTTTATTATTGTTCTTGTAGCCAAAAAATTAGTGAAAACGAATTGCTGGCTTTTTCCAGGTGTACCTCAAATTTGAACAAGGGTCTGGAGTCTAAAAATGTTGAAAAGTAGTCATTAGCTAATGGGCACACAAAAAATGGATCAGCTGAGACTTAGAACTCTTTTAGTTTTAAATACTGTATATGGAATACTTTTCAAATGAAAGTTCAAGGCACTTGATTTAGAACATATCTAAATGAAATATTTCAATACTCTCAGAAGTCTTTCCAATTAAATTAAAATATATTGAATTTTGATGATTTTTCAAAAATGACAGGGGAACCAAAATGACACTTCTGATGGAAAAATGCTTCTGTGGAATGTCCTTGACCATCCTAAATCAGCTGTTAGCAGCCCACTTCCCCATCTCGTTTCTAACATCTTTGGACCTTCTTTTCAGGAATTTGCAGATAAGGCGAGATAATCAAACAGAAATTGTAGTTGCACTGACAGCTTATTGATAACTTATTATGTGTATACACGCATGTACATAATACATGTTCTGTTTTTATAACAGCAGATCATTAATTGGGCAATGCAGTTTTAAAACTTTGCAGATGATGTATTGATTTTTCTCACTGTAAAGTATAGCACATAATGATAACATAATTGGAGAAGCCAAAGGGATTTCTGCATTTACAAAACATACATGCGGTTTTGAAAAATGCAGTGATATTGGCAAATATATCTTTACTTTGTTTTCTTCCACTCTAGGGAGGAAACTAGGATGAGGAAGGAGGAGCTGGATGGGAAAGGAATATTATTTTTTGTTATTTAGGTTACACTTTGTCTGAGTTGTCAAACAAAGCACTGAGAGTATGTGGACTACATTTATAATGCTACTGCAAGCTGCACCCATCTAGTCACAATTAGCAATTATCGTTTTAATTACAATAGAGTAGGACAAACTCAGGATAGCAGAGGTACAAGCCCAAGATTTCCAATTCCATTCTAGTTCTACAGAAATGAGCAAAAAGGGTTCCAGCAATTGGCATTTTGTATACATCATTAATGACTATCTCTTGACTCCAGTATGCAAGGCCATTTCTTCCCATCACTCTCTGCATAAACAGGAAACAAAGTCAGGCAATATAATAACTAATATCATATATCCATGGACTAAACTGCCATACTGCCTTGAACTGAGCGTTGTTAAGGATTGAGCAAATTTTCTTGTACCTGCACCAGAATTTCTAGGGTGAGATCAAACCAGTACAATATGGGAAGGAAGGCATAACATATATGTGTTCAGTATGGGCATAGCCAGATTTAAATCATAATTACTCTGCAAGTCCAGTATGTTTGGCATACTTGTAGCCATTTACTCAGTTAATTTTTGTACAGACAAAGTGTTTTTAACATCCTGTATTATTTGTTGAAAGGTCAATTCTGATGATTAACTTCAGCTTAAATAAGGAATCAACTCTGCTGACAGTCTCATTTTGGGTAATAATGGGCTTATAAACAGCAAAAGAAGTTAACTGTATAAGACATATCTTTAGAAAGCTATAATATTTGCAAGTAATATAATGAAAAACAATAAACTACACACTCTCTGCCAGAAAATATATAGCCAGTATAAAGTCCTATTTCAGGAACTGAGGTTTCTTTGAAATTTAATTATACATTCGTGAATGAATAAAAAGGGGAACACATGTCTGTAACATATCCCTTCTGAGAAATGGGAGGTGTTTTAAAAACTTATGCCCTCAAAAATAAATTCAGTTAGTGACAATTTTATTCTTTATCAGAAACAACATTCTGAATACATTTTTAATTTTCTCGTTTCTTTGTTTTTTTACTTATTTATTATGTGAAGAAAATGCAGCGGACATCTCTCCATGGAAATACTTTGTTGTGACAATAATTCAATATTAAAATATAGACCTGAGAATATATAAAAAGACATAACTTGAGTTCATCTCTTCAGAGTACCATAATGAAAATATAAAGTATCCTTTCAGATTAAGCAGCAGCATTTAAAATGTGTAGTTAATGAAATAAATGTATAACCATCTTTCTTTACCTCCTAAATCCAAGCCATATTTCCACTTCAGAGATGCCAGCAAGGAAGTAAGGCTTGATCATTCAAACTGTAAGTTATACCGGTGTTTTCGTGGTGTTTAGAGAACTGTATCAAAATTCTATTAGCATCATGAATACAACTTCCCTTTGAAACTTAAAAGTCCAAGTGAAAGACAGATACTTTCTCTTTTTTAATTCCTAAGAAGCTACCAAACTCTATTTTCAAAGACACAAGATGAAATGACATCTCGGGAGATATCGTGTTTCTTCATTCCTATCCACTACTACTTCTATATTTTCACTGGGAAAAAATGTAGATACCTGTCTCTCTCTCTGTTTCTTTTCCAGACAGTACATTATTCTAAGTAAAACCAGCAAGCATATGGTAATGAGTAAACTAAAAAAATATGTCTAATGGTTTGCCTCATAATAGGACCAAAAAAACAAATCCAAAGCAGCACGTCACATGCAATATTCACAAGTGCAATATAATAGCTGAATTGTACTAACACTCATACAGTGACCATGGATAATTGATGAAAAATGGAATGGGACAGAATAGGTACAATTTAAATGATCTATATCTCCCATGTAACTGGAATTTCTTTTCCTTTACCAGATCAGAGATTTCCATTAAAGGCAAACTGAAATGTGTTTTTTCTTTTGAGAGAAATAAAACTTTATTGATTTTTTCTCCCTTGAGGGGATCACATTGAAAATCAATATGTATGCAGTATACAGAGGGTATTTTTTTGGAGTTAGGAACATGCAGATGATATATCAACTGAAAGATGTTGGTCTACTCCAGACTAGGAAGAGATCTGAAAAACACTGGAATGTCAACAAGTGAACAGATAATGCAATTATTCTTTCCTAGACTTTGCTTCCAGTCTATTTAATGGCTAGCCATGTATTTTAAAACGTTAAAGAAGATGAAGCAAAAAGAACATGAAACCGAATTGTGCCCAATAGATTTTCATATCAAGAATGTCTGTGAACATCAAGAAAGGACTTGAAGGTCCAACCATAAATGAAGAAGCAGTTGGGAAGTTCTTTGGAATGCTGTTGCCTCAGGTCAACTTCAATGTTTGTGCAATCCTAGATTGCTATATTTTAGCAATCCTATGTTATAGGATAGTTAAATCCTATAACCTGATGACTGTAATATTGCTCTTTCCGCTATGCAATCGTTCAAACATATTTTTTCTACATCTCCCTTGTGTTTGCATTTTTTCCTTCACTCTCTTTGGGGTTTTTTGCCTAGTATATAGGATGGTGTATTTTCATTTCTCTCATTCACATTTCAAAGTCCAGTAACTGTTCTCCCTCTATCGCTCCATGTCTGTCTTCCTCTATCTTTTCATCTATGTTGTGTTCTTCCCAGGCAGCCTCATGTTTTTACAAAGTCCTTTAGTCTTCCCCTCTTTATCCTTCTTTGTCGTCTTACATCAGTTCCTCCCCACAGTGATTGCAAAGGAAATTCTGCTTGATTGCAGAATCAGTCCTCAAGCATATAGCCTGTCTCAAGTAAACTCAAATAAGCACATGGACTAGGATATCTGTATGCATGGACTACGACATCCGTGTGTGTGAAAGTTAGTCCAGAACTTATGTCCATACTTAAAGTTCTTGAAAGTTCAGCATGCTGTGTCCTGAACACAACAAGGAATAGCATAAACACGCCAAGTGCAGGGAGGAGTGATGAGTCCTGCCTGACAAGGTTCTTTGGGTGAATCTGATATCTTTTATTAGACCAACTTAATAAAAGATATCAGATTTACCCAAAGAACGTTGTCTGCCTATGTCCTTAGACCAACACAGCTACAACCTACACCCTTGAGTCCTGCCTGATACATTTGAGATTTTCTGAATAGACTGTCCTTATTTGAAATCAGTAGTCAACAAGCATGAAGACAGTAAAGAGACTATGAGCATTATTTTCTGATCCTAAAGCACTTAACTTTTTATGCAGAATGAGCTACACGAAAAGATGCCAGCTTTTAAACTTCCGACACCCCCTCTACATGTGCCGGTAAAGGTGCGATTGGATCTAATATATGGTCCACATAATTGCATCTCCTGCCAATCGCATCTTATTGCCAGTGCAGGGGGAGTCCGATCCTCGGCTCCACCTGCATTTATAAGCAGCAGGCACCCATGGCTGGGAGAGCCCTTTTCTGAGGGGCCTCGCAGCTGTACAGGCCGTGTGCAGCTGGGACTGAGAGACCCCATAGCTCCTGGGGCTCTGGGTCCTGGCCAGAGGTGACTGGTAGGTGGGCACGAGGGGGCACGTGCCCCCCCTGACAGGGCTGTCCTTGCTGCTGATGTCACCGGCTGCTTCTGCAGGTGCTCGCCAGACCCGTCCCCACCGCCGGATTCTGCGGGTGGTCACCAGCCCCGTCCCCGCCGCCAATGCTGCTGCTGGCTTCTACAGGTGCTCGCCAGCCCTGTCCCCACCACCAATGCTGCCGCTGGCTTCTGCGGGCGCCCCCATAGACTCAGGAGGCATGAGTGGCCTATGGTCTTGGCTGCACCTCACAAGCAGCAGGGACCCAGAGACCCTGCAGCTCACAAGACTCTGATCCTGGCTGCATGCAAGATCCCTAGCTACATGTGAGGGGCAGCCAGGAGCCAGAGCTCTGTTAGGTGCAGGGCTTTCAGTCCTGGCTACAGCGGAGGCATAGCCAGGACAATGAGCCCTGTGTAGGCCCAGAGGTTTCATGTATCCCCGAGTCTTGGGTATCATAGCAGCTGCGATCCCCAAGGCTCAGGGGTTGCACCCCTGCAGCTAACAGCCCCATCAGCTAATAGATTAAAAATTTGAGCTTGATAGCACCCAGCTATAAAGTTATTACATATTTTCAAGTTCTAACTTTATAGCTGGTTGGAGCTTTTTATCATGTGAAAGCTACTTTGCATGTGTAGCTGATCTCAGGGTAACTGCACAATTAACCAGTTAATTGCACAATACCTGTAAAGTATAGAGGGGGCCCTACTGACAGGGATATTTTAAAAACAAACAAGAAGAGAATATGGGTGATTTTGATGTCTGCCATATTGCCAACATCAAGCGTTCAGAGATCATGAGACAGTACATAAAGTTCATGAGGCTGGCTTAAATTTCAAGAGATTTAGAAATTCATGAGGTTTAAAATAATAATTAATATAGGGTTCTTTTTCTTTGTCACGCTGCTTGTGGGTACTTTTGAGTCACATTTTTCAATTTTGTTTCTGCAACCAGCTTGAAACTTTAAGAAAGCTGAGGGAAACCTGAAACTATCACAATTCCAGAAGTTGGACCTTAAACAAATTTACATATATATCAAGGCTTGCAATATAAATGTGAGAGTTGGTAACACTCAAATTTCCAGTTTTCCAGGCTGTTAATACCTAGCAGGGCTTTTCATCTTCATCCATGCTTCTGCATTAAAGATTCTTAGGAACTTAACCTTTTTTCTGTAAAATGCTTTTATGACCTTCATGATATTTATTTACATGAACTTAAACTTGAATGCTCTGTATCATTTCCCCTGGAATCCAACTGCTTACATTCAGGCTTCTAGTATGACTACATCCTTTCCCCCTTCCTATTCGGTATACATATACTGTATAAAAATATACACGTAGACCTACTGCATATTCTAAAAATTGATATCACTGAATTATGTTGCAAAATGGTAGCCGAGTCAGAATACTGTACAGTACATTAATGCTACTATTTACTGCAAGCATAGTTAGAGGCTTTTTTTTCAACAGTTATCTACATTTTGAAAGGCTTTTCTTCCCTTTTCTTCATAATAACTAGTACTTTAAAATAATTAAAGAGTAGGTACCAGTAACATAATGTATAAAAAGAGCCATCAGGCAGAAGGAAGTTGGATGTATGGAAATCAGTGTCAGCAAAAGTCCAGTGAAAAAGATGCTAGATTTCATAAAGTCTTCTCAGAACCCAGACTGCATTTCTTGTTTGGACAAGCAACCACAAGTACAAAATGTATGTCTAAGAGGGCACACTTACATCTGCAAATGCTACTGGATGGGTTTACTCCAGGGTAACATACTCTAGAGTAAACACACTGTGGGTAGGCGTCTACATGTGATTTGTAGGACTGTGTGAAGCTTCGGGTGGTGATTCAATTCAGAGGAGATTTGGCCTGATTCGGTGGCCAAATTGCTGAATCCAAATCGAATCAAGGGACCAATTAAAAAGTCCAAATTAATTCAAAGCTCTCCAAATCTTCAGAAAAGATTCAGAGAGCTTCGATGATTCAGACAGTCCCCAATGGCTGCAGCACGGAACTGAAGCTGGACTAGGAGCTGGTAAGAAGAGGAAGGGGAAATGGGGGAGAGGGGAGCCTGCTCCCCCCTTACCCCTGCCTGTTCCCCAGCCCCCACATGGCTGCCCCACCCACTCCAGCTCCCGGTACTTAGAAAAAAAGCCCTACTCACCGGTGCTGCCGGGCAGGGGGCGATCCCCGCTGCCCCCACTGCCCCATGCCATGTAGGGGGCTCTGCTACAAGCTCCCCCACCCCCCACACTCCCCCAGCTTCCCCATGGCTGCACTGCCTGCCCCAGCTCCAGCCATTTAAGAAAAAAAACCCAAGAAAAACCCCATGACTCACCGCTCCTGCAGTGGCCTTGGGGCTTTGGAGGGCTCATGCAGAGGTCCCCACATAGCGTGGGGCAGTGGGGGACAGTGGGGATCACCCCCCACTTGGTAGGAATGGTGAGTCCAGGGGGTTTTCTCAGTTTTTTTTCTTAATGGGCCGGAGCTGCGGTGGGCGGGGCAGCCATGTGGGGGAGGCTGGGGCAGTGAGGGGGGCGGCCATGGGGCTCATGCAGAGCCCCCAAACAGCATGGGGCAGTGCTAGCTGCCCCTATGGTGGATCAGGGCAAGGGACTGGGACCTGCCCTGTTCCCCATAGCTCTTTCCAAGCCCTATTTCCTCAATCGCCTGATCCAAGCACAGGGCTGGGAAAAAGCAGCAGGGCTGAGACCTGTCCCAGACCGAGACAGTCCCTAGTCAGCACCAGGTTGCATGTGCAAACTTCCTAGTGCAGCCTGGGGCTGGCCAGGAATTGTCCCCATCAGGGGAAGGTCCTAACCAGCTCCAGGCTCGGAGGGGAACTCTCCCCCTGCAGGGAGCTCCCAGCCCCTGGGAGCTGCCTGCTGCCGGGGTAGGTTCCACCACCAGAGCCTGGGTGGGGACAATGCAGAGTGGAGGTTGAGAACTACATACTGCCAGGGCAGGGGGGACATTGTCCCTGCCTGGGCTCCAGTGGCGGAGCCTGCTGCCAGCTCCTGGGGCCAGGGAGCAATCTCACGGCCCCTGCTGCCTGGCTGACTGGGAGCAAATTTGCTCCCAGTCAGCCGTCTACATGTGCCTTACTTCACAGTAATTACTCGGCAGTTAATTTTCTATTTGCAGGTACCAAAGTAACTGCCAAGTAAAGCACATTACTGTGCAGTACGGGTCTACGTGTGTAGATGGTGATGCTTAGATCACAGTAATTTGCTCTACTATGCAGTAAAGTGTCTTGTGTAGATGCACCCAGAGAAGACAGGCTTGCCAAGGATAACTAAACATGCCACCTCAGACACAAATGGCAGGATTTAGTGAAAAATACAGACTTTATGATAAGTAACACAAATTTGGGGGATTTCATTATCACAGAAAACAAAAATCCTGACATCTAAGGACCCCCTTACACAGGCAGGTAAAGGCACAATTAACACATAATCCACACAATCACTCCTCCTGCCATGCTACATGTACATGGCAGGAGGCATAATCGTGGGATCTAGCATAAGATCCTATCACACCTTATGGCCGATAAAGGGGGAGCCTGGGATCACCATCTTTAGCTGCGGGACTCCCATCCCCAGTTGTATGTGGGGTGCCCCTGGAGCTGGGAGATTGCAGCAGCTGTGGTCTCTCAGCTAGGGCACAGGCTACACATGCAAATTATAGCTGGACAGGAACCAGCTATCAAGTTATTACATATTTTCCAGCATTAACCAGATATTTGGTTGGACCTTTTTAAGGCATCATAGTGAATTTGTATGTGTAACTAGTCTAAATTAGTTGCACAATTAGCAGGCAACTGCACAAGAGATGTAACATGTAGAGGGGGCCTAAAAGATTTCCTCCTTACCCACATGCTTAGTTAAAAGGAAGCTTGTACACTGAAAGAATATGACATGCAAATTTTTGTTTTTTAATAATGGAAAGACACCAAGGCTTTGTGTCCAGTGCTCCTGCCTGTCTCCACCCTACAGCCTCCAATTTGGCAGTGACAAGCCTAGAAATTCAGTGGTAAGAGAGATCTTAACAGAAGTAATAGGGAGCACTACATCAGTGAGATGTAGTGTCAACACACATATTTTTACATTTGGGTGAATTCAGCCCCTGGCCCTTCTGTAAACTGAGCCTGTCCCCATGTTGAAATCTGCGTGCGGACGAATACTCAAAGGAGGACATTCACATTCCTTATCTCTATAAAACTGCTTTTAGACACGACCTGAAACGTATAATGAAAATAAACCTTATCATTTTGCATTAAACCTTATCATTTTGCATTCTACATGACTTTTATACAAGAGGCCTCCAATGTCAATGGGAAGCTACAAAACCACAATAAAATCATGTGCAAACTTCAATATATTTAGAGGTAACTGTCATACTGAGAGACAACGGTCTTATTTCCTTATTAAATCATGTTCTTCTCTACTAATCAACATGCACTGAGGAAGTCTCAAAGGCAGATTATTCATTGTGGTCAAGGTCTACCATCTAAGTATGATTAATTAATTATCCATGTCTTCCTTCAGCCCCAGGGTTCAAGGGTAGAATTTGAGCATCACCTTTTAAGTTGCTTTAGCATCAAGAACCCATGCTATAACCATCTTTCCTTCCAGACAGGATCAGAGAGGACTTTCCTATTATTCCTGACCCTTAATCTCCAGTGCTTCTAGACTGCCAGGACTCAAAAGACTGTCTGAGATTTTTTTTTTTTTTTTGTAAATCCAGAGCAGTTACTGTCTATCTTGCCAATGCAGCTGCTCTGACTACATGCTAACTCTGTGCACTGACAATCCTCGTAATTTTGTTGTTGTTGCTGTTAAAAAAACTGTGTCCACAGCAGCTGCTTTTCTAAATGAAATAGCTCCAAATGCTCAGAGAAATCTGTTCACAAGGCCTGAATATTTGTAGCTTACATGAAATCCTGTTCTTCCTTAAGTTATCAGTGTAAAATGTGTCTGAATCCATTATGTTCAATTTGCTTGAGTCTTGCATCTTGTTAGAGCTACAGTTTATTGGACGGATGGAAGGAGGAAGGTGGAAGAGAGGACATGTGATATAAGGAGGAAGGTGGAAGAGAGGACATGTGATAGGGTCATGGGAAGCTAGCTGGGCTACACTATTGGGACACAGGACTGAGCCTCAGGCCATACTGGAGGGATGAGAGGGGAACAAGAAAATATGCGGATACTGTAGGTAATCATTGGAACTTGCCAAAAGGAAAGACAATGACACTATATGGAGAAATATTCCATCCACTGACAGCTCTGTCTATGGGCCCTCCAGAAATGAAAAGTCACACAAGTCATTGTTGGGAAGTCTTTCTGCAAGGGGAAGCTGTGTGGTCCAAGAAGCAGACAGGCTAAGTTGCCTTGGGGATATTCTAATTTAGTAGATTTCTTGAGGAGCCTCCACTGACAGAAAATCATTATGTCCTAGCCATAAATGGTAAGTATTTCCCTCTAGTAAACTCTCAGACTCCAAAACTGACAGTGATGAAAGTGCTATACCGTGCCAACGAGTGAGATCTAATTCCCTGCAAAAAGGGCAGCGATCCCCACAAAGTGTCAGCTCTGTACAAAATGCTACTGACCACCACACAGGAATTACAAAAAATATAACATTTGCAGGATACTATATTTCAGTTGTACAAGACAATCAATATACCCGGTAAAGCAAGTACCAGTGCTAATTTGAACAAAAAGCCTGTGTTAGCTTTTAAGTGGGAAACAAACAGATCACTAGGAAAGAGGTATTTCATCTTTGAAAACTACTTCTCTGATTCATGAGCATATTTTTCCCCATGGAAAAAAAATATGTAATTTCAAGTGAGATACCTCAATACCAATTACCTTAGCAATGATCTCATGAAGGCTGAAGGAAGGATCCATCTCTTCAGTTACTGGTTTATGTGCTGGAAAAAGAGCTTCAGAGAGAAAGCCTGGACCCTGTGAAAAGGCAAAGGGAAACCAATTAGGACTCCATATTGATTTCCCTCTTCAAATGCTTATTGGATTTTCCTTAAAGATTCAAAAGATTCCAGATTGGTTTCAAGTTTTTGCTGATTATTCGACTTTGTTTTACAGATCTAATTAACTCCCTCCAAGTGTCTGAAAAAGATGCCAAAGTCAGGTGTGTAAGTCCATTCCCAGAACAACAGTTGTCTTAGCAATTCTACTTGCAAACACGGCTGAGTCTTTGCATAGAAGAAGAGCTATCTTCACTGCTTTCATTTTAAACTAGCTATAACTTGACATTTGATTTGATGAATTGTGTTTATCTTTCAGATCTATTTATATGCAGCAATTATGGATATATGCATATCTCCCATGCAACTGTGCTCTGTGTGTACACAGTATTCCCATCTACATAATTTGTTTTAAATCACTGAAATAAATACCCTGAAATCTTATATTTTGATGATGAACATTATTTTAACAACAATGTCAACCTGACAGGTAATGTTCAGCATGTGAACTTCTTTTTGTGAATAAAGCTCTAAGGAGATATATGTTATCCCTTGGTTGTCACAAGGAATAACTTAAATTAACATAGATATTCTGTCTATAATAGATTGTGCTTTATGACCACAAAACCCCATACAAAATGTACAGTCTGATTTAGGACAGGTCCAGTGTAGTGTAAACATTACACAAAGCCTAGTCAGAACCAGGTTAGCCTTAGAACATAGTGGCTAGGGACAGGAGTTACACATAAACTGATTTAAGTGATCAGAAACTGGTTTAAACTTGTAACCAATCAGTGCACATAAACCAGTTTCAAAATGGCTGAAACCGGTTTGAGATAAACCTGGTTGAATGCAGTATCAGACTTAACTGATTGAGCTCAAACCGGTTTATGGAAACTCTGTCCCAGACCCCTTCCTGGTAAAAGTTAAGCCAGAGTCCTCCAGCATCCCAACATGCTCTGCAAACCTGAGCAGTGCTATCTGCTCCAGCAGAGCATGGCTGCCCCTGCCCCTCTGCTCCCTAGCTGGAGCACGGGTGGGCAAGGGTGGGGGTGTGGCCAGATGCTGGCCCCCCTAAGGCAAAAGTGGGGCAGGGAAAAGGTTTATTCCCCCTCCTCCCCTGTCCCACCAGCATGGACCTGCCAGGAATTTCTACACTCGCTGCTCCAGTGGTGGGGGCATGGCGAGCCCTGGCAGTAGCCTCAAGTGAACTGGCCAGGAAGAGGGTTTAATTCCCCGCTCCCTGTCCCACAAGCACAGACCTGAGCCAGGGTCTACCTGGCACTCCCTGCTCGCTGCTCCAGCAGCAGTGACACGGCCAGCCATAATGGCCCCTGAGGCAGAGGGGGCAGGTAGAGGCTTTATTCTTCCCTCCACCCCCTCGGCCCCCAGGGGAATGCAGCCAGGGTCTGCCAGTTTCAACCACTGCCACCGCCAATTGCTCCCTGAGTGGGGTGAGTGGTGGAATAAGCTCCTTCCATGCCCCCTCCACCAGACACCAGCAGGAGGGGGAAATAACCCCCCCCCGTCCCCTCACATAAGGGGGTCATGCCAGCGGCATTTGGCCATGCCCCTGCCCCTGCCCCTGGAGCAGCAAGGGGGTAGGGACCCTGATGGGGGCAGCACCACCTGTCATGGTTTCCAGGGAAGTAAGCCTCTTCCCAGCAGGGGCCTGTGCTGTGGGCAGCAGCAGAGTGAGGTGGGAAGGCATGGTCAGAGCTGCCGCAGACTGCATGGGGCAAGAAGCAGCACCACGGCTCAGAAGGGTGGCCATAACCCCGCAAGCTCCTCCTAGCGTGCCACTGCCACTCTCCCTGTGCAGTCTGCAGCAGCTCTGACCACCCCGCTCCACTCCTGTCCACAGTGCAGTCCCCAACCAAGAAGAGGCTTCCACTCCCAGGAAACCATGATAGGGGTGCTGCCCCTATCAGGGTCCCTGTCCCCTCACCACTCCAGCAGCAGGGACTGGGTCACAGCCAGACACTGGCTGGCATGGCCCCTTTAGGTGAGGGGGCAGGGCCAGGGGTTATTTCACTCCTCACCCTATGCAAGGAAGCGGTCAGTGGTGGTGGTGGTTGGGGCTGGCAGACCCTGGCTGCGGTCCCCCGGGGGCAGAGGAGGGAGGAATAAACCCTTTCCCTGCCCCCTCTGCCTCAGGGGCCATGCTGACTGGTGCCTGGCCATGCCCCTGCCCCTGTTGCTGCTACAGCGAGGGGGAGTGCAGAGTGGACCCCAACTTGGGTCTGTGCTGGTGGGACGGGGAGGGGGGAATTAAATTGTCTCCCTGGCAAGTTCACTTGAGGCTACTGCCGGGGTTGGCTATGCCCCCACCAGTACAGCTTCTCTGCAGCCGAGGGCATGCTCTAGCACCCCAAGCTCCTGGCCTGAGCCACTGCAGGCATTTCTTGAATGTCTGTTCACTTGCAAATTGGTACAATATGGGCAGGTTAGACTAACCTGCAAAGATTGAATCAATTCAGGTGCCGGCTGTTTGAATGCCTGTCCCTAGCCCATGGAACTAAGGCTAATTCTAAAAAAGGCTCATAATGAAGATTAGGAATATGCCTCATCTAAATAGTAACATACAGAAAAGCTTTCTAAAACAAGCATGTGTATAAGTCCATGCAGTTCTTAGCAAAAGAAACACACACAGTTGTTTTATGTTTACAATCAGCACAGTGTGTGGCAGGAAGGAAAAAGAAGGGAACTGTTAGAGTTATTATTTGTCTCATTTCATTGAATTCTGCATAATTTGAAGGTTTTCTTATGAGTCCTCTACAGAATGACAGTTATCCTATAATCCTTCATCTGACAACCCTCACAGAGTTTCTGGGAAAGTATTAATGTGCAGATCCAGTTTCTAATTAAGTATGAGAGCAGATGGAAACCATCGTTCTCTGTGAAGGACACAGTGGTCAGAGGTTTGCAGAGGCAGAGAAAGAATGACAAGTAAAATGAATCTATATGTGCTCGCTTCACATCTCAGGGTAGAGACTGTGCAAGTCTTCCTAGGGCTCTGTAGAACACACAGAAAACAGTTCAATTCTGATTGCACTTTGTGGGCATGTCCCCACATGCAGGGCTACGTGACTGATGTGACAAAAATACCAGTGGCACAAATCTGTGCCGCTACGTTTTGCACCTGTGCATGCCCCTGCACCTGGGGTTGGTGTGGGGCAAACTGCTCTTGGTGGGATACAGGAGGCTGGGGCTAGCACCTGTGCTGGTTCCAGCAGCCTTACCTGGGGTTCTGGGGGCCTCCTGGGGCAGCAGTGGCACTGATCTGGCATGGCTCTGGATGGCCAGGCTCTGTTTCTCTGCACACCACTTCTTTCAGTGGACACCAGGATCTACCAGTGTCAAAAAACCCCCTTCCATGCTGCCAATTAGCAGCATGGCAAACAGGTGAATGTGTGTGATTTGCAGCACCTCAAACTGATTTGAGGTACCACAAACCACACGTGCGCACTCAACTGGATGCTCCCTGTGTGTGCAACTATAACAACATAAGGAACATAGTAACAATCAAGTAGGGCCTTTGTCATCCCCTTCAGCATCAGAAGCACCTAAATCATCAAGCGGCACTTTGTTTGCATCTCTGTAAAATTAAAGTTGGAGAATGCCTAAATTCTTTTCAGATTAAGTTGCAAGTAAGGTCCAGCATGAACAGTTTTACCTGTTCTAGCTTCTTTTCCCAAATTAAAACAGGCCACATTGACAGATGTTACAGAAATGTTCCTAGAAGCATACTCTTTTGATTTGATGTGGGCCTAGTGCATGACCAGCCTCAGCAGCAAACATTTTTTGAGGTTTTGCCACTCTGACATTTATTGATGTTCAATAGCCCTTGCCCATATCTGCCAGAAAGCACTCAAATTTGTACACACATATAGTGAAGTCCTACCTCTGGGAATCTGGTAATCATGTTATTCTCCATTAGCCAAAAAGTTATTTCCATTTACAGATTATATGCTATGAAGTGGGGGAAGGAGGGAGGGAGAAGAAAGGTAATGCGCCCCTCTAAATTTAAACAGGATGAATGTGTAATACCAGCATTCTGCAACATTTTCACTCACTCCTGATAACTAGGAGTGAGTGAACCAGGAATGTTTTCTGAAGCTTTTATTGTTTCAAACAACAGGAAGTGAGCTGGGAGAGAGAGTGAATTGAGAGACTAAGTCCGGCTTGTGCACCCTCTATCTATGTAGCTGAGCTTAGATCTTTCACACGCTAGATTTCGGGTTTTATGAAAAATGGCATTTGGCAAAAGTTTTGATAGATTTTAAGTCAAATAAATCATTGCTCTTCCAAGATCAAAAAAATGAGCTGTAAAATACATGTGAATATATACATCCATTGGTGGTTATAGTGATAACTGTAAAATACATATTGAAATAAGGGGAAACAACAATCAGCTAGACAGGTAAAATTTTCCCACCTTTTATAATTCAATAAAACCTTGGGGCTTCAAGATATACTAGACAGACTTTATTTACAGGTGTGTATCAATTCTATATCAGTGAACACTTCCCTTTCATTCTGGAAGAACATTTTCTGCTCGTTTCCAAAACTCCCCAAACATCCCTTTTAAAAAAATGATGGAATTAGCAGAGACTCATAGAGACACATGACTGAACATAAAGATTTCGGTGTTGTATAATTTGTCATAGAAGTATCAGAATAATAAATGAGTTTATATGTTCATTGATGTGATCCTTCCCTTCAGAAGAATACCACATTTATTTTACCACATTTTTTTCAGTACATCTCAGGGACAAATACACACACAGTCATTTTTTATAAAGATAAAATACATGCTTCAGGACTGATTCATAGCACCTATTCATCTTTATTTAAATATTTACACAGGAATTGGCTAATACAGCTATACTGTTTCATTTATTGGGGCTGATACTTGTCAGTTTACTGAAAAAATGTTAATGAAGTCTATCATTAGCTCTATAGCTATAATTAATTAAAAAAACAACTTAGGAACAGTTAGATTGTTTATGCTCATTCCATTTATTTCATTGAAAGTGAAGGATTACAGTACTAACTTTGTTGAATGAGATCAGATTATTGGTCCATCTAAACCTAGAGATCTGCCTTGGGAATCAGAAATTGGATAGTTCAGACACAAAAACTAAGTTTTGTGGATGATATCTTTACTGGGCCAACTCCATGGCTGGGATAGACTTAGACAAGCCTTTGAGTATCACAGTACCCTTCCTCAGGTCTCAAGGAATACTGTGATATCCAAAAGCTTGTTTAAGTCTATCCCAATGATGTTGCTGGTCCGAAAAAAGAGATCACCCACAACAATTCTTGCCTCACATATTTTTGGACCATCAGGGATATGACATCACTTTAACGCTATATATCCACAAACACATGCAGCCTTTTCCCTGTATTTGAATCTGTTGTATAACCATTTCCCTAGAGATACAACACTCATTGATCCAACAGGTGTAATCAACATGCCCAAGACATACCACCTCTTTAAAGAGGTCAGCTAACTTCATAAATTATGTTTGCTTCTTGCTATAACATAACATCATTCACGACTGTATTCCTGCAAATATTAATGTTCATAATGCTGAGTGCAGCCACTTACACTACATCTTATTCTGCACCACTACAAATACAAAAAGAGCACTCCAAGACAAGACTTTCTTTGGGTTTACAAAGACCAGCAAGAATCTATCAGGAAGTAGAATGAGATTTTCAAAAGTAGAATCCTAAAGTTCAACATCTAAAGCACCAAGTTATTTATACTTCATCATCTAAAGTCCCACTGCTTCCACTGAAGTTAAGAGGAGCTTCTTTGAAGTCTTTGGTTTTAGAAATTGGACCAGGTACCTAAAATATAGTTAAGTTTGTACCCTTTTTTTTTTTTAATCTTGACCAGAAGTTTTACTGCTACAGAGACATCATTTTAACCTCCTACAGATTTATAAAGGTACAATTTACTTCATAAATAAAGAGAAAGCCCAGCCCAGTTTCCTATTATCACATTTTATACAATTCAAATCCCAGTGCATCTGATTTATTAAGCCCTCTCTCTGGTTATCTAATACTAGCAATTTAGAGAAAATGTGCTGTACAATATGCATTTATAAGTATTTGGAGGTTCCAAACATGGCTAAGAAAATAGGCACTTGGCATATGGCAAAGATAATTATTACCCCAAAATGAAAGAGAATCTGTCTGCTTCCCTGTTTGATGCCATAAGATCTTTCATCAGCCACCGTCGATCAAAGCTCTTCTTTCTTCAAATGGAATTACAGAAACATAACTTTCTGTCATATTACAGCTGATGCAGAACACCATATGATGGTATGATTGATATAAAGGGCTTCAAACCATTTGTTGACATATGCTACACAGCAATGGAAGCAAGGCAGCTAATTTTTGCAATATTTCCAATGTTAAAGTAAGTGATGCTTGGGCAAAGATAACAACAAAGTATACTAATTATTACCCAGATAAAAAACTGTTTTCTATCAGAGAGGTGAAAAGATTATTGGAACTAATATTTGGTTTTATGTTTCTGAAGAAGACCTTCATGTTTGACTTTGGGGATTTTAGTCATCAACTCTCACTCATTCTCTTTAAGTTTTCTCTATTTCTCATGGATCCACCCCTATAGTACAGGGGTGGCCATGGAAGCTGGTCACCGCGTGCTTGTGCAAATTTTCAAGGAAACACATGTTAACTTCTGAAGAGCCACATGTGGCTCTGGAGCCGCAGGTTGGCCACCCCTGCTATAGTATAAAGCAGTAACCTTCTAAACTGCTATTTCTCTAAAGCAGGAAGAACAAAGATATATCAATTACCTCTAACCCTGACTTTAATAGTGACTGGGCACTTAAACCATCTTCTTCCTCTTTCAAAATTTCTGGTGAAAAGGTTAAGGTTCTGCTTGTCCACCTGCCTGCAGAAAAAAGACATTATTTCTGGGAAATTGTGAGGGTCTTGTCACAGAATTTGATCTGCATTAGGTCTCAAGGAAGAGAAGATTTGATCTTTACTAGGTTGGAGCACCTAAGCACTTAGAAAAGCTTTTCATAACTTTTCTGTCGAGACTGAATAGCAATCTCTTCCTAAGGTTAAATATGAAAGAAACCCAGTGGTTACATCCGAAAATTAGCATTTGCTCACAGTTCCCAAGAAGCATGTTATCTAAAATATCTCACTGGAACCCCTATACTTGGGATAAAAATAACACAGGTATTTGTTGGCTAAGGTTGGCTTTTGAAACAGTCCGCACTGTATGACACCTAATAGAAAGAAAAAGCTTATTCTGGTGATGTTCTTAACTAAAAATAAAGCTGCATTTTATTGTCTCTCAAGCGTTGTGATCATCACCAAAGCTGCATGAACTTTCCCAGTAAAATGAAGCCCACTCTTTATTCTAAAGAGTATAGAAAGTGATTTGATCCCACAATGTTTCAGGAACACCTTTCAGCATTTAACAGCAAGGGCAATACATCCCAGCAGTGAGAGGATGAATCAGCTTTCCCATTTATTCTTTCAGCAGGCTCACAATAGCAAGATTTTTACAGCAATTTGCTAAGCAAAGATGTTTTTCTCCTCTCGTAAACACACACTAAGAAAAAAAGAGACATTAATCCACAGAGCACTAAAGAGGAGTATATTCATCTTTAATGCCACCCACATCAGGAGTTTCAGTCACTCTTTCAGATCTTCCTCTCATCCTGTTCAAAACCAGATTCACCCAATGAACCTACCTTTCTTAATTGCCAAGTCAACCACTAAGGTCATGCCAAGCAGATGATTAAAATTTTAACCTCCCACTCTTAGCGACACCATGCCAACTCCTCCCTTGCCCACCACAGACAAAGCATATTTCATGATAATTTATCTTGCATCCTGACAAAGTGGGCAAGAAATTGGCAGCAGCAAGAGGAAGCAAGTTTCATCCACCAAGTTGGTGACTAGAAAAGATGGTAAATATCTTGGAATGGACAGAGTTACATTTCAGAGGTCCCATCCTCTTGGTCTTTTCCTTCAGTGTCTGGTTAGAAATCCACATCCGCATCATAAAGCCACGAAAGGAAGTTAGGTACTCAACTGTCAATGAAATTTGGGTTTCTAACTTACATTTGTGCCTTTGACAATTTTCCCTCAGTGGTCTACCTGCTTTTTGTAAATATGTCTGCTGGTATTTAAATGAGTAGCCCAGTGAGTTAGACACTTTTCTGAGCCTGACAATGACTTTCCATAATACAATCTTAGAAACCTATACAATGGTGCTGCAAAGAGTCTTCACATTACACCCCCTGTAATGCCCTTATTCCTTTATGAATCTGTCTTCTTCCAAAAAAAAAACCCAACAGACAATGCAGTGTCAGACAGTTCACTTTCCCTCGTCTCCCATTTTGAATGAGTAGTTATTCTGGAAGACCCAGTACCCATTTAATGAAGCATTCTCTGAAATTAGAAATACATTGACGTTCCACTTTTCAAACAATGGGTTATTTCTGATTAAACTTCGATTGAACATTCAACTTTCAATCTTCAAACAAATTGCCTCCTTTTCTTTTTAATTTGGACCCAATTTCCTGCTGCCCTCAGGTCTCTTGACGGTAATTAATTGATTTATGAATCAATTAAATGGGGACTGGAAATGCAAAAAAAATTAATGTGCTTCTTTTAATTTACTTATGATGGACACATGCATTGAAATCTACTCATTGTTTACTAGGCTCATTTTCTTCTCTAATCCCATTCTTTCCAAATTAATACACTGTACAGAATGGTTCCCTATAGTTCTACAGGTACTAAATTTGTAGTCTCTTATGTACTTAGTTATAGTATACCTGTCATGTACAAATCAGCCTTCATCCAATTAATTTTAAAACATTAATTAAATCCCACAACACCTTTGGGTATTTAATTTATAATGTAGCAAATACCATGCCATATTTTAGAGTGCTGCTGTTGTTACCATTAAAAAATGCAAGGGTTTACCACGTGGTAGGTTTCCCTTCTAAAGCAGAAGAAACAGCTGTCTAGCATCTACAGCAATTTTTGTTTTAATCTATTAGAAACTGATCAGCCTGGACAATAGCATTTAACATAGCTAAATTTCTGAGATTTTAATTTTTCCTATTGCTCCTTGGGAAACATTAAAACACATTGTTATAGAACTCCAAACAGGTGTCTGACAGTCCATTACTACACTACTCAGCCATTCTACACCCAATCGCCCTTTTTGCATCATTTGATTTCCCGGTGTTATGGCACTCATTTGAAAAGAATACCACTACTGCAAATTAGTGTCACAGGGGATCAGTGGCCATACAAAGCACTCTTGGTCCCCTCCAAAAGAATAAATACAAAGTCTTCACAGAGCTTCCCATCCTTGTTTGAGAGAGAGCAGGAATCTAAGAAGACCTGCAAGGCAGCTCATTGTGCTGCCACCAGACTGCAAGAAGTTAGATGATAACAGACGGAAAAGGCAAGTGATCAAAGTGTTTAGAAAAAAAATAAGCAGCATTCAGGATCTAGATGATCCAAGGCTGAAGTAATGAGGTAATGAAATATGAAGGTTTTCACATTCAAGTTTCTTCTGGGTCACAAGCAGGACAGCCTTCTCCATCCTAGCAATGATGCTCAGTTGAGAGGAGCATGGTTTGAGTCTCTGAAGTCCACTAAGATATTGCTAACAAAGAGAAAAATCATGAAGAGTTTTGCTTTATTTTGGGTTTTCTGTGGAAACATGGCAACCAAAAACTGGAGCAACACCTCCTTCCACATAATCAGCTACATAGTTAATAGACTGCAATGACTTTCTGTTCCTACCAATCTGCGCTATATCTGCTGATTCAAATGGCTAATCTAAAGCAGTGGGGATCATGGTTTCTGCCTGGTGGGCCAGATGAATGATATGAGGTCAGGCCGTGGGCCAGATTAGGCCCTGCATCACCTTTGCCTGGACCAGATCCAGCCCCAGGGGCCCTGCTCCTGCCTTCCCTCCCTCGAGGGATGTCAGATGCCTGTGGAGGCAGTCTCCCTATTAGGAGGAAAGACTGTAATCTATAGTCACAATATGATGGATCCATATTAAATTACTCCTGCTAGGTGTTACTGACAAGAACTTCCCTTTTTGTAATATGCCAATGTGTAAATTAAAATTATATCAGGTCAGGGGAACAAAAACATGCAAGCACATACCCCTTCAATTTCTAGGCTTTAAAAATAAAATAAGCAAAAAAAATATAGCAACGATGATCTTTGAAACCAACAGAAAAGTATACTTGTGTAGCTGAATCCACCTGCATACTGCAAAGCACAAAGCTGTATCCATGCCCAAAACTTATTACCCAAAAGCACATGCCTATGACTGCATCAAGTATTGTCTTCATCTGTATTCAGGATCAGTGCCAAAGCCTGTCATAGCATGAAGAAGAAAGACACATAAGAAGAAAAGATAAAGGAAGAGCAGTGAGCAGAACAAAAATATCTCTGGAGTCTGCACTGCAGGCTCTCTCACTAATTCCTTCTGCCAACTCACCCCAAGTCAAGCAATTGGCACATGGTGTGCTGGCAGAAGACATACAATTGTACTCTTTTGTCAAACAGGTGTTTCATCTCACATCAGCTATCCAGCCAACTTTCTCCCTCGCTCTTTCTTTTTTAGGGGAGGAGAGTGAAGAAAGGGAAAACAGAAGAGTCACCTGCAGATGCTTCAAAGAAAGACAAAGGGCGCTGACAGAAGTTACATTTGTTGCACAATCGGCCCCCGGAAAGCACTCCACAGCCATGCTGTGAAACACATTAACAGCTGCAGAGCGGTATAAAAGTATGCGTGACAAATTAAACCTCATCTAATGAGGGATCAGATGAAGGTGCTCCAAAGTGGAGCACCTTAGGTAACTTCTGTCAGTCCCTGCGTGCAATCAGAGCTGGTCTGATGCAGCCCAGATCCACTCCAGTCCTGTCTGCCAGAAGGGAGGGAGAAGAAGGGAGGGGGTGGGAGCTGCGGACTGGGTTTTGCCTAGCTTGAGCTGGAGGGGGAGCAGGTGGATTGGAGCCCCCCCCCACTTCATGCCCTTCTTCCCCAGCCCACAGATCCCACCCCCTCCCTTCTCTGCCCTCCCTTCCTGCAGTTGTCCTGGAGCTGAGGGGTGGGAGGGGCCAGGGGAGAGTGGCAGGCTTCTAACCTGGATCAGCTCTAAAATGGAGCTTGATCTTACCTACCCTAATCCAACAGCGAATGTGTGTTGAGGAGGGGGTGGGGAGTTACTTTAAATCATGGCACGTTCTGTGAAGCACCCTGAGTTAGAGTGAGGAGTTGCACATCTGTCAGCCCCCAAAAACAAAGGAGCCCCAAAAACATTTCATTTTTTTTATGAGCCTTCAGACAGGCTTTGATTTTTTTTCAGAGGGGTGCTATAATCCAGGGCAACTTTTCAAATATACCTATACAAAAGTAGAATATAAACAACTGATTGTACCATGGGTCTAATTCTGCTTTTAGATATTTGGGGCCAGTTTAATTTATAGTGTAACTCCCTTGACATCAATGAAGTGATGCCACATATGAATGTATAGCATGCAGAATCCAGCCCTAGGAAAGGTCTCTGTGGTTGCAACACTGCTAGCAGCAGAAGTTACATATGTGTGCTCCACTTACACAGTGGAGTTATGGAAGGTCAGACCATACGTCTTCATTAGAGCAGACCACAGAAGATTTCTCCCAGTACAGTAAATGCTCTTTGACATTTATATAAACATGCTAGACCACTTCACTAGAAGTGAAGCATAAGGTGGTATAAATGTTGCTTTTCATATGGTTATAAACAAGATGAGGTTCAAAGCACAAAGGTATTTGTCTATAATTTAAACAAGCATAGCTTTGCAGTTGGCTGTGGTAGAATGCAGTGAGAAGGAGCCAAATATCTCACTGCACATAGTTTTGCACAGCTAGAAAAGGAGTGAGCATTCAGCCAAGCAGCTTTTCTTTGGTAATTTCCCTATTTTTTTCCCATTCTGTTAGGCACTAAATAACTTTTCATAAACAAAAAAACAAACCTATTTCTTCTTAACTTTGTATTAAAGGTATTTACTGACCTTGTGAAATCACCAAAAGCAAGTTGCAAATGATGGAAGAAATAAATATTTCCTGCCCACTCAGAGCAGAGAAAGAATACAATGCACAGAACAGCAATCACTGCTGAACAATTTGGTTTATTATTAAACTCAAATGTAGCTGGAAAACTTTGAGCCAACACTCATCAGGCAGGAAAAGAATATACGTATTTTTCACTTGTATCCCTTAATTTAATGTGTTCTTCCTTGCAGTCAGAAACAAACTGAAACAATCACTGACAAAACTATAAATTCAGACAACACGACACAGGAAGTGGGATTCTGAGCTAGTCAGATGATTTTGTTTCAGAGTAGGTGTCTCACAGACAGGGTTTACAATGGGTCATGAAGGGCCCAAGTCTGAAATATGGAACCAGACTGAAACATTAGCAGTGTCACAGGAGATCAGAAGCCTGCATACCAGTTCAGTCTCATCTCATGTTGGAAATGAAAAAAATATTTTTCCTTTGAGAAAAATAATGTTGTTAAGTGTATTCCTGCTCAGAGCCTGTCAGAATAGGTATGGCCTGCAATGTGTCAATGAATTTACAGTTGTTCTTGTTCTAGATAACTAGCATTACACCTCTGCATTTGGCCTGTTTCCTATACTTAGTATAGGTAGTACTTCAGAAAGAAACAAGTATATAATGTTAAATTTTTGAGGCAATTTTTAAATGAGAGTACTAAATATACGATCATCCTATACATATATTTAGCCATGTTGTTGGCCATGTTACATTTGTAACAGGCAGTTTAAGGGGCACTTACCTTCCAACTGTTCTACATCGGGCTCTGCCTGAACACTTGAGGGAGATTGTCCCAAGAGGGACACCATACTTGTAGTTTAGTACTATCCCCAGCAAGGGGATGCAAGATTGACCCAACAGGGACACTATTTTTGTAGTTCAGATTATCCCCAGCAAAGGGGATGCAAGATTCAAAACACAGTTAGGGAGCGTGGGAAAATTCCAGCCCAGGGATTGGCTGGGCAGCTCCCCTTAAAACCGGAGTGTCTCTCCGCCCCTGGGAGAAAGAGAGAGGTGTGCAAGATGTGAAAAGGGCTGGGACAAGCCTGCTGCAAGGTCCCATCCCACGGTTGCCTGCTGGACCCTTTGTAAGCAAGCCAGTGGCCAGTGGAGCACCTGAAGGGTCAAGCAGGAGACAGCAAACCTTTAGGCTGAGCACCAGGAGCTTGTGAGTGAGCTGAACAAATTCCTTAGGGTGGGATGTAGCCGTGGGAAGACCTGAGAGAGCAGGAAGGTGATTCCCCACTGGGCTTGGAGACTGGGGGTGGGAAGGAGGGGGGGTTGGTAAGAGTGTGATAACCCCCCTGTGTAAGTGGTTGGGGAAAGGACTGTGGTAGGACTGGGACAGCCTGGCAGAAAGAGACGCCAGCTACGGAACGTCCCCAGGATGCCTGTGGGTTGAGACCCAGGGAGGGGTTGAGACCCAGGGTGTGGGTTGAGACCCAGGGAAGCACAACCTGAGGGGAAGCCTGGGTGTCCCCGAGTGCCTGAACGGAAAGTGAACCCAGGGGTGCTGCCTGGTCAGCTGGCAGCAATTTTCTCTCCCTCTATGTGTTCAATTGCATAAACAGCTCTTTGGGCTTGGAGAGGCCGTGTCCAGGCAGAGAAGAGTGCACGGAGGTGCACAGAGAATTTGTATTTTGCATGGGCCTGAGTGGAAACAGCCTCTGCTGACTGCGAGACTCCTGGGCCTGTGTGGGATAGCCCAAGGTAGCTGGAGCCCTGCACGTGTGTGGTGAGGAATGAGGGACTGCACCTACCTCCATTCGTTGGGCATAAGTCGGGGTACCTGGCTACTAGTTGCAAATGATTAATTACAGATTGAATACAATGAGTATTTAACACAGTGCCTACGTTACTATCCTTGCATTACTGATTTGAGCATCCATTAAGTGTAAATAGTTATCAACTGTTACTCTTGTATAGACTCATCCTTGTGCATTGTAAATAGACAGTTTCAATTTTTTTATATTATTTAGGGTTCATTTACATATAACAATTATCTCCTGTATATAATTAAATTCTGTAAATAGTTATCTATGAGTCTGCAATGTTTTTACATTGTAAAGGGAGCCTCTCCTCTCAGGGAGCCTGTGATCACTCCTAGGTGTGCTGAGCAGGGGGTAGAGCTACCTGGCACCCCATGCCCGAACAAATGGACACAGCCGTGGTTAGCACTGCATGCCGAGGGTTACATATTTAGCCACAGTTATAGTGCTCATTGTGTGAGATGTTAAAAATGTCTGTGCTATTCTAACCATAGCTCGAGGAACACAAATACTTTACATGTGGAAAATCAAATAATGTTCAGGCAGAAGTTCTGCTGTGCCAGTAAGATCCTCCTTAAAATGGACTGCTATAGGCTGTGAATTTTGGAGACAATGCAGTTTATAGCCACAAATATTATAAAGCATAATACTTTTATTTCCTGGCTTCATGCATCTGGTTTTCAGTTTTTATGTTTAGTGCTCATGGAAGGTAATAAATTCATCATAGGGAAGAATTAGACTGGGGTCTAAATCACTTTGGGGAATAGTAAAAAAACCCCAAAAAACATCATTCTTTTGGTGTAGACCCAAAGGTCACATTTGGATATAGAGAGTGATCTCAGTAATAAAAGAGTAAAATACCATTGGGTACGGGTTGGCAAAATGTGTCCTGTAGAGCCACTGGCTCATAAACCCAAGGGCCTTGCTTGAACCTGTGCAGCTAAGCAGCTGTGTTGGGGCTGGGCAACTTGGGCAACTGCGTCCTGCCATTGATGCACTGTAGAAGCCAGCTGACCCACATCAGACCAGAGCCAGGTTGTTCTGACCAGCAGTTTAAAAAGGCTGCCAGCACTGCCATAAGAAATTGTTTTATTACAGACTTCACTTTTCCAGATATGAATTAGAGAGAACAAGTTCTAATAATAATGGTAGTATCTGGGTATCTCTGTTTGTGGTAGCTAACTGATATGTTTCTTCAGCAAATCGCTACTGAACCAACAGAAAATAATGATATTTTAGTCTTGGTTTTGATAAGTAATCAAGGCATTATAGAAGAGCTGATCACAGAAAATAAGCTCAGACTGAGTGATTGCAAGTTGATTCAGTTTTAATTAAAATGGAAAGATAAACAAACGTAATCCCAGAAAAAGCTTCTTGATTTCAAAAGGTACACCAAGATATACTTTAGTAAGCTAAAGGGACTAATCATCAAAGTCAACTGAACTTTGGAGCTCAAGGACTCAAATACAGAAGAGACCTGCAATTCCTTTAAATGAAAGGTGTTAATACAATCAGGTTTGGATCTCAGGCTCCAAAAAGCTTGTTGAAGAGTCTCCACACCTAGACGAATAAATAATCACTTTAAGTTTATTAGTTTATTATTATAAGTTTATCAGGAGAGAGCCTATAAGGAATGGAAAAAGGACTGCCAGCAAATAAATGTGTCTTTTATAAGTCAAGAAGTATGGGAATGACTCAAACTGAGATTGACCTTGCAAAGGTCTAACAAACAACAAAAGGTTCTTCAGCCATAGAAATAAAAAGCAAACAAAGAAAGAGGAAGTATAGTCACTACACAGTGAGAAGAAGAGACTAGGAGCAATAGCCCCAAACCAATATGTTTATCTCAGGCTCCAAAAAGGATTAAAATTCAGAGCAAAGGCAAGAGGGCTGAAAGTATGGAAATGAGAACTGCCACAATTGGGGTGAAGCAGAAATCAAATGAATTAATGTATTCCAGTCAGGAGACCAGATAATCTCCATCCATGAATTCTGATACAACTGGATTGATTTTGGCCTTAAGAAACTGCTTGTTGCGAGAAGGCAGATCCACCTTCCACCAGAGGGCTGAAATGGCAGCCAGGTACACCTTAACTGGGGGTAGGTTACCATACTTCAGGGAGAATGGCTGGGGAAGAAGAGGTGTTAAGCAACATATCTTTCTTAGAGGTTGGTTGCAGGAAATGTCCATATCCTGGAAAAGCAAGAACCAGGGCTATGTCGAGGGGGTCCAAAATTTCAAAGTCAGTATATGGGAACTTGTCCTTAAGTTAGGGTTGCCCCCTTGAGAAATGTTTACAATCGGAAAGGTCACATCAGGACGGTTGGAAAGGACCTCTAAGGCAACTAAGTTAAAAACCTGGAGACCTGTGCAGGTAGGACATCAATCCAGTATTTCTACCTTGAGGGAGTCCTATGGCCATAAAACAACAGTTTAACTCGCATCAATTTTATAAAGGTACAATTTGCTTCCTACATAAAAAGAGAGTTATGCCCAGTTTTCTAGTACGACATTCTAAAGCATTCACATTTCTATAGGGCAGATTTGTTAAGAGGGTGCTGAAAAATTTGTAAATTAAACAAATGAAGAGGCTTAACAATGAAAGTTCTATTGATGGTGCCAAGGGACCCATAACCAGAGATGAACACACTGAAGAAAATATCAGTAGATGCAGACAGAAGTGCCAATTTTCACCTGATCTGGCCACAGAAAACGGTCTAAAGCCACGACCAAACAAGTGCACAGCCGCAGACTGCTTTAAAAATGGCCACTTGGGCAAAAATCTGAACCCTCATTGCATGACGGGTCAGATGAAGATGTTTCAAAACAGAGCATCTTCTGTAACATCTGCCTGCCTGCCTGCCTGCAGTCTGTTGCTGTTTTCAGAACGGGAGGGGAAAGAGAGCAGAGGAAGTTTAGTCTGGGGATTTTTCAGCCCCAGCTGGAGGGTGAGGTGGGTGTATTGGGGTCCCCAAGAGGTGGGGGCTCCAATTCACCCACCCCACCCTCCAGTGCCAGCTGGGGAACCCCTAGAACGAGCTGCCTCTGCTCCCTTTCTCCCTTCCCAGTCTGAAAACAATGTGGGCTGGCATAGAGGAGGAGCCATACTAAGGGAAATCAGCTGCAGAATTGCAGCAACTAGATTCCCCTCCCCTCTGGAACCAAAGGTGAACTTCTGTTAGGTCTGGGATCATTGTAAGTCAAAGTGCTCTCAGTTACAGTAGGGAGCCTCACTTCTGTCTGCACCTAGCGGGTCAGATATTTTAGTGCCTGGTGCTGATGGGAGCTGGTATTGCAACAAAAATTCCAGTTATGCCTGAACCATCAAGTTTCATGGCTTGGACCTATAATAAAGATCCACAGCACAGAAGATGTTGGCACCTTTGGATAAGATGGTAGATAGGAGGCTATGGAGGTATACCATGTTTCATACAGGATGAAGAAACAAAGGCTCTCTGTGCCAGAACTTGAGCCAATGCCCATTAATGCATCCACTTTAAGCAGATGGCAAAGGTGATGCCACAGAATGTCTTTGGCATTGTTCCCTGGGCATCGCTGGAATGAACTCTTCAAAACTGGGCATCTGTTCAGAGGACTAGTAAGGAAAACCTCTTCTATAAGCTAGGAGCTCATCAGTTTTAAATGACAGAGGAGGAGGTGGACCTCAGTGTATTTGGGAATCGTGAACTGACTAAGGGCTTCCTATGAGATGCAGTCATGGAAAAGGCTAATGCAATCCTAGGATTTATCAGGACAGTAGTGACAGAGAACTATTAGTGTCATTAAAATACTGCTAAGACCTTATCTGTAACATTGTACATAGTTCTAGTTAGCCATGTTTAAGGAAGCTAAACTCACACTGGGACAGGTGCACAGAAGGGCTACTGGGATGGTGAGGGCAACAGGGAGCCTGGTATAGGAGAAGAAAATTATAAATACTTGGCTTGGCTTGTTCAGGCTAGGAAGGGATCTGATCATTGTCTGTAAGTACAGGAAGAGGGAACGTGATAAACATGAGGAGGAGGAAAATAAGAGATATTTAAGCTAAAGGAGAATATTGGTGAAATAACAAAACAGTATTAACTGGCCACTAATAAACGTAGGCTGGAAATTATGAGATGGTTCTGATGCAGTACGTCCATGAGGTTTTGAAACGGTAGTAGGGGCAAAAAACTACTTTTGAGATGGAGCATGAAAAGTTTATGAAGGGAATGATGTGATATGGTGACTGCAATAACAGGGGATTTGACTTGATGATCCAGAAGGTCCCTTCCCAGTTCCATCTTCCTCAATCCTCCTTTTATCCATAAGCCAGATAGTATGTGTGGGTGGGTACCTCGCTATGCTGCAGTACCAACCGGTTTCAGATTATGCCAAGAACAATACATATCTGTGTGGGTGACGAAATGATTCATTCCTTGTGTTCAATCATTTCTTGGCTTTTAGAGGGAGAGAAGGAAGGGAAATGTCAAAAATGTCAAATTCTGATCCTTCTCTTCCAAGTATATTTCTATGAACTTGTAATTTTCCCAGAGTTCCCTGGATGCTTCTGTCACAAAACTGCAGACGACAGATTTAATCAACTTATCAAAACAATAGCTTTGAGCTTTGGGGTTTGTTTTTTTTTAACCCACATTTTATATTTAAAAATAAAAACTTGCTGCACAGTTTACTATTAACGAGCAACGTGTGTTATAGTTTTTGGCATTTAAACACATTATTTCACCCATGGACATTTTCAGATCCATTCAAATGCTAGTGAGTTTTGCATTTTGTTCTAATGGATCTAAATAAAGTTGATTGGCATATGGAAGTTTACATATTCCTGTGATATTTAGATTAGTCCTTAATAACCTAAGTAAAGAACAAAAGGTGCTGAATAAATATTTGGAAGAGGAAATTATGTTGGTGAGGTAAAGCTATGAATAAATGCTCTTTCATTGGTCTTCTAATGTTACTATTCTTGTCTGCTGCTGGGCACATTTTTACATCCAGAAAATGTCAGAAAAGAGAACATCTTAATATGAAGCATACAGCTGCATTATAATGAACTGATGGCATTTATTTGTGTGCTATATTCATGCAATCTGGCAACTGTTGGCTTTGAGAAACATGGTGAGTTAAATTCATCTCTGTTCTAATTTCATTGGAGGGATCAATTAGTTTTATTGATGAAGAATGAATATCCACTATCTTCCAATATCATTAAGGCTGCGGATGAGTCCTATGAACGAACGAGGTTCCAGTTTCTGTTGAGACTAGTGGCAGAAAAGCTGGATTTTCCTGATGATCCCAAATTGGGAACATCCTCTGCATAACCTCATCTTTCAGCCAATTGTCTTCATCGTTCTTTTTGAACATGCTCCTTTCTAATGGAAGAGTAAGAGTTCCTGATTGCAGTGTGGAGGTGTGCACTTGTGTTTGGTCACTGCCATAGACCATTTTCTGCGGCCAGATCAGGTGAAAATTGTCACTTCTATTTGCACCCGAAGATCTTGTACAGGAATAGACTAATGTTATCTGGCATTTCTCCCCAAAGAAGAACTGCTAAGAGCCAAAGTTTGAACTGAGATATGTTAAGTTAACAGTAAAGAGCATGCCCTGCGAAATCGTCCATGCAAGAAGGACAGTAAGTGTAAACTTCCCAAATGTCAAAGGGAAGGAAGGAACTGTGAGTTGCAAGTGGGAAACCAGGTCATGAGGTGTAAGTAAGTGTCCTGCACATCCTCAGGTATACTACAGTAGTGTTAAAAGAAAGAGATCTCCATATATGGATCCCATAGATTCTTTCTGAGGTTTTACTTTCATCGTGACTAATTTCTATCTGCAATTTTCACTGAACATGCATCACCACAATTTCTCAGCAGTAATTAAAGCAAGTGCAGATTATTTAAGAGCTCATATAGAACTGCAAGAACTTTTTAATGGTGCAAAATGATTGGCCTCATGATTAATAACTATAAAGTATTTATTGAAATTATTCCCAGTTAGATACTATATATTCTGCATTTTCCCAAAGCAGCCACAGAAGTGGCAGCATAGACAATCATTGACACATCTCTGTCTCTCATACATACTCAATGTGTCCAATAACTTAGCTACTACCTCTCCATTAATTAAAACACTCCATTTGCTCTTTCTTCACCAAAAAGTAGGTACAGATAAGGGTGAAAAACTAATTACAAGAGGACTTTCTTAACTCTATGCCTTTGGTTTGCATAGATGATCCAACAAATGAGATCCTTGCCCTCACTATCAAAGTGAGAGTTGATTTTTCCTCCACAACACTGGTCAACCATAAAACACAGAAAATGCTGCAAACAATTTTCTGTGCACAGTGTTTGCAGTTCTTAATGAATTCCGCATCAGGCCAGTTCTTATCTGTACTTGTTACTTCCTACAAGTGGCTTTGCAATTATTTTGCTGATATGAACACAAATTCCCAAGTTACATGCAGAAATGTCGGGGGAAATGTAATTTGAAGTTAAGAAGTGAGAGTACTTGCATTAAAAGCATATGCGAACTCACCCAATATGCCCTTATGTTTTGAATATCAAACAGTCCAGTGATGGTGTTCAATCCATTAGCTTATATAAAATCACAAATAAAATTGGTGATGAATAAATATGAAAGAAAACCATAATAAGCATGGACGAAAAAGAAAAAGGAGATTGCAAAAAGTAATCATATAAATTATGAACGAGAAAAAAATAAAAGTTCATCTTAAAAACTAAAAAGTTCATCTTAATCATACCTCCTAAGAAGATGAATCATGTTGGGAGATGAAAAATGCATTTTAAAAAAAGGACTAAAATATCCTGGGAGGATGAGGAAAAACAGCAGCCCCTTGGAGTACAACTTTTCCCCACAACACAGTTATCTTGGCATCCAGTGCAACATGGGATAGTTCCACCCATCCTTTCATGGATCTGCAGTGCTCTGATTGAGTAGGTGCAGTTTCCTTGGACTCTCTTGTTTTTAGTCCTACAGAACACACGGTGTTTTCAGAGACATTCAATTAATATTAAAAAGATTAATGCTTGAGAATCATCTAAAACTCTAGGCAAAATTCTCTTCTCAGATCTTTGATGGTTTTTTATTTTCCTTTTGTGCTATTCTCAATTCTGCCAATGGAAGCAATACAGAATACTGTCCATCCACCACATGTATCTGAGAAGTCTTTCATACAGCAATGAGAACATTCTGGGTTTTTACAACTGGAAAGATGTATTAAAATTATATTTATAACATATATTATTAAATGTTTGAGTCTAAAGAAGTCAATGTGATATTCCTTTATCTTCAGTACGCTTTGAAAAATGCCACACCAAAAAAAGGGTATTCAGTCTAGCAAAAATGGGTTCCATTGACATCTCAGACTTCACTACATTATGAAAATTTTACAATTTGTTGAGCAACACAGGGCATAAATTGGAGATGTTTGTCAAGCAATAATATTTTTAATCTTGGTGGCCTTCTGATGGAATGACTTGTTTTAACTACCGCTGTAACAATATCAATCAAGTGTCCATCTGGTTTTCCCTATTTGCATTTATTATTTCCTTTGTACATAGAATTCATAGGTTTATCCTTTATGATAGCTCATTAAGAGCCTGCCTGCCTTCTTTAATACGTTACTCAAGGAGGGATGCTATAGATATCTATGGGACTCCTCACTGAGTGCAGGATGACCTAACATGACAGTGGCTCAGTCTGGCCATTGGTAATTTTAGCCAATGCTCTGTTAGTGTACAGAGCTGGAGATGGATTGCTTATTGGTAATGCAGTACAGTGGGAGTGGTAGAAGTTTCCATTAACAGTGAATCCCCATTAGTGCCAGTTCACAGTAATATCAACTTCAAGTTGTGGCATTCATGTAACAAATGAAAGTAAACTGTGGTCCATGTACTAAGCATGCATCTACGGTAGATGTCAGAACGTCCTCTCTTTTTCTAAAACTGTATGAAACACTTGATCCCTCAGATTTAGTCATAAAAGTGCTTATACTCCACCTTTCTCCCCCATAGCTATCAATTAACATAACTGTTCCACTAATTGTGACATTTGTTCCTTAGGCTGCATGCCTGAATTTTTACCTGTTCAGCAGCAATGAAATTACCTGTAAATCACTTCTCTCCATCACTTCACTGTAACTGAATTCCTTTCCCCACAGGATTTAGGGATAAGGCTCCCAAAATGAACAGCATCATCTGCAGCCATAGCAGCTTGGATAAAATACAAAGACTATCAATCCACATGCTTCAGGGCATGAGATAATCACCATCTAGCAGGAAGAAAACCATTCTCCCTCACTTCCCTATAATGCTGTACAAATGATCATGCACATTTGTTCTAGTTCACCCTCAGTCTCTTCTGCAATATCTAGCTTAGTCCAATGACCCCATACTAGACAAGCTGGACCATTTTTCTATTTCTCCATGGTAAGTTTTCTGTTGAGATGTGAGCTTTCAGAATAATGGAAATTTGGACACAGTGCCTTCATAAAAGGGTGGCTTATAAAATTATTTAATGCCAGGTAGGAAGAGGATGCTATCACTAGTGCTGCTATGCCATTAGTGAAATAACAAAGATGTTCTTCCATAACATTATGTAACAACGCACTCAAAATTATATGCATTGTCCAATAAAACTATACATACAATCAATTTAATCTAAAATGTGTTTTGTCTTGTAAAACACTGAGTCATTAACCTTAACAATGTCAGCATGTTCTGACTACCAAATTCAACTAAATTAGTGTCCAAGGGAGTGTTTAAGAGTACAATTTCAGGTGGAGTAATATATTAATGCAGTATAGGCTCCTATCAAAGTAAGTAGCCCTTAAATGCACTGAAAGACTTAAAAAGTCTTAATTTCTGCTAGACAGATGGACAGAAAGGCACATACTTTGGAAAAGAAAAGAGAACTCTAACATGCAAAAAAGGAATGCATGTCCATTAGAGAGACACTTTAGCCAAGGTAGGAGTAAGGGAAACTTTGTGGATATCTGCAATTCAGACCCAGAGGTAGTAAGGTAAAAAAAAGAATACTAGTTATAAGTGGCTGAACACTGGCTGGGGGAGCTTGAACTAGCTCACTTCTGAATCCAGCTATTGATCTCTTTCATTTGGACAGCTCACATGCTAGATATCTCAGCATTCTTTTACCCAAGCTGACCATTGAGTACTATTGCTATTATTCAGGAGTAAACCAAGCTGTACTGAATTTACTTATTTTCTTCCAAACGCCCCAAGGCTAGGGACAGACATTCTAAAAGCCAGAGGCTGAACTGATTCAATCGTTGCAGGTTAGTCTAACCTACAAAGCTTGAACCGATTTGGAGATGGATAGATATTCCCTTTTCATTCCATAAATGCAGGCACATGCCTGCAGTGGCTCAGGCTAGAAGCCAGGGTGTGCTACAGCAGCCCTCCCTTCCCTTCTACAGCACTCATCTGAGGGGGGGCTTGGCCAGGCCAGCAGGCCCCTCTGATTAGCCCAGCAGGGAATTGATAACAGTGTTTATCACCCCTAACTCAATGTTTATGACCTCATTAAGAAAACAATAGAGGGACATTACCAGCTACCTGTTGATTCTGCCTTTGTCAGCATGTGGTCTGTTAGCCAATACACAGACACTTCTCAGTAAGGCAGAGGGGAGGAGTGAATTCCTGCTTAGCAGGGAGTGGTGAGGGAGAGAAGGTGCAGCCTACAAGTCTCTGCCAGAGCTGCAGCCAGGGAGCAGAAGGGAGGGGCAAGCTCTGCTGTGGAGCAGAGAGCCCCGCCCAACCTAGAGAGCATGCTGGGATGCAGAGGGTGTCTGGCTTAACTTAAACCAGCAAAGGGTCTCGGACAGACATTGCATAAACTGGTTTGACCCAAATCAGTTAAGTCTGAAACTACATTCAACCAGGTTTATCTCAAGCTGGGTTCAGCCATTTTCAAACTGGTTTATGTGCACTGAACATCTGTTCTGTTACAGGTTTAAACCAGTTTCTGATCACTTAAACCAGTTTATGTGTAATGTCCATCCCTAGCCCAAGGGAACCATGCTGAGTAGCTGCTCTGGCTGGAGTGCTCAATTTGTGGTGACCTATACTTATTAATGCTTTAAATCATCCTCTTCAACACATGCACAAATCACTTTCTAGAAGTCCTTTCTGAGCTCCTGGCCACAAGGGCACACTTGGCCACATGTTAAATTAATGGCATGACAGGAACCAGCCACAAAATTATTTACACATTTTTTGTGGAATAACTTTGTAACATATTCCTTGTAATACAAGTCCTAAGCAACTCAACTCAGCTATCCCCCAAAATCTTCCAATGCCTGGAAGAAATAAATTAAAGAATGAAGATCACTCAGTTCATACTGAATCCAGAGAGAATAGAAATCAAGAGAAAGGAAAGAGGAAAAGCTTGTCAAGGCATCTATTTGTGGAGGTCTTCCACCTGCAGATGAGATGGGTAATGCGCTACATTCAAGCTCTGCAGGAGTCGTCATCACTATGGACACAGAGTGAAGCGGTGGGAAAGACTATCTTGGACTTCCTCTTGGACAAGGACTTGTCACTGTGGACAAAGGCTCCAAGACCTAATAGTGAAACAACTGGAGCTCATTCCTCCCTGAGGCAACATAAGTGCAAACTACAAGGTATTTGGCATGTGGCAGCCCACATAGCTGAAGTAAGAGCAAAGCAGAGTGACCAGACAGAAGTCTAAGACTTGGTCTGAATTACTGTCCAAATTCTGTCTGTCTTTGAACTGTTCTTTCTAAGAGGCTGCCATATTATGTATGATCTGCTGATCTGTAGGATGTTGAGCATGTTCTCAAAGCTGGAACTTGGTGAATGTAAGGCTAGAGGATACCGAATTAAGCTCTATCCTGATCTTAATCAGAACTAAATGAGTAATCTCTCACTATAGCCTTCCACTCTGGTCAGAAAAATAGGGTTAATGGGATTACTGACAAAAATGGAGGAAAAGTGAAGCGAGGAAGTGGTGGACAAGACATCATTGGAGTAGATAGAAAATGCTAAATAAATATATGTGCACAGCACGTGGATACACCAGTGATAGGCAGACAAGCGTTTTTGAGTAAATCTGATATATTGTATTAGACCAACTAAAATAGTTGGAATGTCTATTACACCACTAATAGACACTTTTGCTTAGAACACAGAATATATACAGAACACGGGCAAATAGGTCATAGACTTGGACCTACTGATGTGAGATTTAGGAAACCTTAGATGTCCTTATATTTCAACCTTCAGCATAAGGGGGCTAATTAGGTCTATTCTGACAGTAGTGAGAAACGGGTGGAACCACAGAGGGACAGGAGAGTTACCAGAATGATGTATTAGTATCAGAACATACTCAGATCTGTGTATACTTTACTAAGCATTTTTGGCTAGCAGGCTACAGAAAGAGTCTTACTCGAAATCATGTGGTAGAAAGCTTTTATAGTCATCTGTACAAATTAATCTTTCTAAGAATGCTCCACACAATTTAATTATTTAATGGTAAATACTGTGGTTGACCATCAATCCATGTTCATGCTATGAAGTGGTTTTCAGTAGATAGATAGATAGATATTAGTGAAGCAGAATTTCTTGCCATGAGTCTCAGGTGGCTTACTGTGACCACTAGACCAATGACTGTGCAGCCTTCCATAATGTCATCTTAACAGTCTATATATACACAGAAATGCTTCACAAGATCTCTGCTACATGGGAGGCATTAAAACACAAGGATTTACCATGATCACATTGGTGTTTGTTTGCAACACCTCCAGCTGTTTTCCACTAAAATATACGTTACATTTTCAGGTAAATTGCAGCTCAGATGTCACAGCTGCAAAGATAGAAGTTGTGACCATCACTGGGGAGTATATGTCTTTCTCATAAGGATGCACACTGTTTAAGAATTGCTTTCAGTTTTGAGGACATACTCACCCCATCCTGAATCAGAGGTGGAAAAAGACATCCCTGTTCAAAAAATCCAGTAACACTGGGGCACCACAAGCAGACAGACAGATGATAATAGCTAGCAGTTTACTACATTTCCACCATTTTTCCTGTATTGGAAAATGACAAGAAACAGCATTTTGGATTTGAACATCCTCCTAACTAAAAGCTTGAATAACTCTGAGGGACATAAGTATTCATTTTTTTAAAACACAGTCTAGTCAATCATCAAGTACTCTACTAAACTGCCTTCACCCCCAGGGCTACTGACCTGGTTGCATGGTTCCATGTATCCTCTCCTTTTAGCTGAAACAGACAGAAAGTGATTGCCTGCTGTTGCTACAAGCCAAGAATAAAAACTCAGCCCTGTACCAAGAAAGCAGAAAGGCTCACTAACTCCTTCTTCACCCTTAATCTGTGGTAGCTGGGGCAAAGGAATGATGTGCAAAGTACCAAAACTGACCCATAGTACACTGATTATAGCCAGCCTCAATGACAAGATTTCAGCTAGAAATAAAAACGATACTCATTCAAGGAACACAAAGCACTTTACAAAAAATTAACAGCACAAAGCACCTGTGAAGTCATTACTTTTTCCATTTTATATGACAATGCAGAGATGCCTGAAATATCTAATGTCATGTTTACTTCAGTCATCATGAATAAGGTAAGCTACTAGATGACAAGTCCACTTGGCAGCAAGAATAGGGGAGGAGATTAGCTGCCTACAGTACTGGAAGAGCAGTTTAGAGATTACTTAAAGCAGTGATTCTCAACCTTTGTTTGTACCAGAATCCATTTGTAAACACTGATGGGCAGTCCTGCCCCATTGCTGCTCACTCCTGACTCACTACCCCCTGCCACCAGGCCCCAGCCCCCCAGTGTGGAGGCAGCAGGTGGGTATATAGGGCAGCAGGGGGGGAGAAGGGGAGGGGTCAAGCAGCTCCTTGCAGGCTGGAATTGTGTCAGCCTGCAATGGAAAAGCCACGGTTTCCCACATTTTTCTACTTCAAAGAAGAATCCATTTTTAAAGTTTGTTGATCATTTTTTTAAGTTTGTGACTGTTTTCTATATGCGTGTGACCCACTTTTGGGTCCCGACCCAAACACTGACTTAAAGAACCTAGATTTTTTCAAGTCAGCAGAGCTGGATGGGATGCAACCTAGAGTACTGAAGAATTTGGCTGAGGTAATTGCAGAGCCACTAGCTATCATCTTTGAGAACTCACGGAGGTCAGGTGAGATCCCAGGTGATTGGAAAGATAGTGTCCATCGTTAAGAAAGGGAAGAAGGAGGGTCCAGAGCATTACAGACCAGACCCTTTAACCTCAGTACCAGAAAAGATTAGGGAGGAGGTAATCAAGGAGTCTATTTTTCAGCATCTGGAGGAGAATAAGGTGAGCAAGTATGGATTTACCAAGAGCAAGTCATGCCTGACCAACCTGATTTCCCTCTGCAACAAGGTGACAGGCTTTGTGAATGAGGGAGAGTAGTGTATGGTGATAATCTTTGACTTCAGCAAGACCTTTGACTGTCTTCTACAATATTCTCATTTGTAAGGCAAGGAAATACAGACTAGATCAAAATACTATTAAGGTAGATACATCAATGGCTTATGGGTGTGCGAAACGGGCCGTATTTGATTCAGATTCTGGCCAAATAGGGGACAGTGATTCAATTGGTTGAATTGGATCACTGCCATGATTCGATTCAGCCTAATCCAATCTGAAGATTCAATGCTGATTCAGAGAATCAGTGATTTGGCCAAAGACACAGCTTTAAATGTTTTTTCTACATACCTCGAGGTACCAGGCATGGCTCGTGAATGCTGCAATGGTGGGGCAGAGGGAGCATCCCACAGGAGCACAGTGGGGAGGCCCCCCATATGCTCAGCAGCAGACGCCCTCCGCGCTGCTCTGGCTAGGCAATCAGCAGCGAGGGGACCCTGGGTGCCCCCCCAGACTCAGGAGGCACCAGTCGCTGAGCCAGGGGGTGAGGGAGGGGGCCCCCATGCTCCTGTGGGATGCTCCATCCGCCCCAGCATCTCAGTATTCACGAGTCACCTGGTACCTTTAGGTATGTAGAAAAAAACAATTAAAGCTGTCACTTAGATGATTATGCAGTCCAGTGGGTGGCAAATTGGCTTGGGGGTCACACCCAGAGACTGCTGGTGGATGGGTCATTATTGACCAGGAAAGATGTGGGCAGTGGGGTTTTGCAGGGCTCAGTCCTTGGACCTGTACTCTTCAACGTCTTCATCAGTGACTCGGATGTGGGCATGAAGCAAACTCTGTCCAAGTTTGCAGATGATACTAAATTGTGGGGTAAAGTGAACACACCAGAGGATAGGGCATGATTGCAGGTGGACCTGGACAGGTTGGAAAAGTGGGCAGAACACAACAGGATGCAGTACAACAAGGACAAATGCAGAGCGCTGCACCTAGGGCACAAAAATATCCAGCACACCTACTGGCTGGGAAGTGACCCTCTCAGCAGCACAGAAGCGGAAAGGGATCTCGGAGTCATAGTGGACTCTAAAATGAACGTGAGTCATCACTGTGACAAAATCATCAGCAAAGCTAACCACGTTTTATCATGCATTAGCCGATGTATGACAAATAGAACCAAGGAGGTGATACTTCCCCTCTGTGTAGCATTGATCAGACCGCAGTTGGAGTACTGCGTCCAGTTTTGGGCACTGTACTTTAAAAAGGATGTGGATAAACCTCGAGAGAGTCCAGAGAAGGGCCACTCATATGGTTAAGGGTTTGCAGGCCAAGCCCTATGAGGAGAGACTAGGGGACCTGGATCTCTTAGCCTCTGCAAGAAAAGGCTGAGAGGTGATCTAGTGGACGCCTATAAATTCATTGGGGGTGGGTGCAGCAAGGAATCGGAGATGCTCTGTTCATCAGGGCACCTCTTGGGGTAATGAGGAACAATGGTCACAAACTGACAGAGAGGAGATTTAGGCTGAACATCAGAAACAACTTCTTTATGGTAAGGGTGGCCAGAATTTGGAATGGGCTCCCAAGGGAGGTGGTGCTCTCCCCTACCTTGGGGTCTTCAAGAGAAGGCTGGATAGGCATCTGGCTGGGGTCATCTGACCACAGCCCTCTTTCCTGCCCAGGGCAGGGGGTCGGACTCAATGATCTATTGAGGTCCCTTCTGACCCTAGCATCTATGAATCTATGTCCAAATCATCAAATCTCCCTGAATCAATTGGCACGGTTCCAATTCGATTCAGAGAGATTAAAGGGTCTCCTGATTCAATTCAGATTCAGAGTTTCAGTCACCAAATCGAAACGAATATCTGCTGAATCGAACCAGTGACCAAAACTTCATACAGCCCTACTTAACAATATCCAGTGAGGTTCCTGGGCAGCCTGTCCCGGGTCTGGTATTATTTCATATCTTCACTGATGATTTGGAAGAGTAGATTAAATGCACACATGGCAAATTTGCAGATGACACAAAAGCTGAGTGAAATCATAGGGCTAGGATTCAGCATGACCTTGATAAATTGGAGAAATGGTCCCAAACAAATCAAATGAAACATAATAAGGACAAGTGCCAAATCCAGCATTTCGGACAGAAGAACCCCATGCACAAATACAAACTGGGGGATGATTTACTAGTCTACAGTACTGCGGGAAAGGACCTGTGGGGTTACAGTGGACCATAAGCTAAATACAAAGCAACTGTGTGCCCTTGTTGGAAAAAAAAGGCCAATAGCATACTGGGCTATATAAATAGGACCATCACTTGCAAATGTAGGTGAGATCCTCTCATTCTACTTGGCACTAGTGAAGAGTCACTTGGAATTTTGTGTTTAGTTTTGGGCCCCTCATTTCATGAAAGACATGGACAGATTCCAAAGAGTCCAGAGGAGAGTGGCAAAAATTATTAGAGGACTGGGCAATATGACATATGAGGAAAAGCTGAATGAAATGAGACTTATTTAGTTTGAAAAGGAGAACATTTGGTTACAGTCCTCAAATACCTTAATGGTGATTATAAAGAGGATGGAAATAAACTATTTTGTGTGGTCACAGGGGACATAACTGGGAACAACTGTCTTAAATTGCAGCAAAGGAAATTTAGGTTGGAGATAAGAATTTCATCACTTTGGTTAGGCAGTGAAACACATGATTCAGAGAGATGGTAGAACCTCCATTCTTGGATCTTTTTTAGACCAGACTGGACAGACACTTGACTGGGATGGTTTAGTAAGGGATGAGCATGAGGTTGGACTAGATGATCTCCTGAGGTCCCCTCCAACTCTACTATTCTCTGATCCTGTATAAGAAAACTAAATGCAAGGAACTTATCCAAAATCAAATGAAGTGTGATCATTATTTTGCTAAAGGGCTCAACACGGGTATAACATTTCTGTTCTATTCCAACAGAAACACAGTAAACAGATTGCCACTCTTGGCATTCCCCTATGCTGACAAGAAAGCACCTTGCAGTGACACAGGACACATACTTTTTATTGTAGTGTGCATGGGGGTGCACAGCAGTCACGTAAAGGCTACTCTCTACCCCACTCTGCCACTTCTGTATAGCTGTTCAACATAACAGGCAAGGGAGCATCTTATTTCCTCTTACTCCCTTCCACTAACATGCAAGCCACAATCTGTCCTGGAAGTGGCAGAGCCTGGAGTCTCTCAAAAATACGGGTGACATGCAGACATAGATGACTAGAAGGGATTCCATATCCTCGCTGTCTAAGATCTGACCATTTAAATCAGGGGTGTCAAGCATATGGCTGATCTGGACCCCAAAGTTGGTTCATTTGGTCTTCAGACTTTTCCCCTGCCCCCCAGGGCTCTGGCAGTCCTGTTGTGTTGCTGGGGTTGCCAGTACCCCAGCTCTTGCTGGGACTTTGGTTGCCACCGTAGGAAGCTCCATCACCACAGCTGGAGCTCTGGCTACAGTGGTGTGGCAGGGCTTCTGTCTGTGGTGTTTCTGAGGCTGCCTATGCAAGAGCAGCAGTGTGGCTCATGGGCATGTAAAAAAGCAGGGAATACAGCCCTCCAATCAATTCGAGTTTAACATCTCTGATTTAGATGGTAATTTTCTTTCTCTATCCCTAGATTGATTTCTGTGTGCTCTGCTTTAAATAGTACATTGTCATCCACAGGCACACTACAAAAGCAAGAAATGCACGGAGGTTCAGAGACCCAACTACATATCACCCAGTGACCTTAACGGGGGTCACGCATAAAAATCCCAGCCACTGCTTTCGACCACAAGTGGATAATGTACAAGTGCTCCGTGTTGCACGCATTCTCTCCACACTCAAAAATGAATAACGCTGTTAAGACAAGAAAAACAGAACACATAACATGAAAGTTATTTTCTAGTGAACTAGACCCTAAATTCTCCCTGTCAAGGACAGCTTCTCTTTTTCTTTCATGGCAACAAAGGAACCTTGTTTTTTTTTTTTTTTTCCTTTGAAGTAGTACATTATGTGGAAGCTTAAGCATGTAAACAGTAATATCAAGGAACTGCACTGCATTTCCTCGAAGAATAGGGGAGAAGAAAATAAAGGCGAGAGAGAAAGACAGCGCTTATGTCATATATTGAGCAGGCTGCTGGGAGGGTGCAGGTAAGAGAAGCAGAGCCATGTTAACTCATTTGAGAGTTGATATTTGGTTGCCTTTGTTTTATAGCAACAGTGGAAAAAATGCTTTTAAGGTCTCTAACACACGTTGAAAGTTACCCTTAAAAAAGTTATGCATAGTTCAACAGGAATAAAAATCATTCTGTATTTTCTATAAAGAAGATACAATCGTAAACTGTCAAAATTCTAAACTCTTTTACATACATTACATATAAATGTCTTCTTTAAAGAAATGTCTTTTCATTTTTCTTTCAAATTAGCTTAGTGGGCTATGGTACTGCGCTATCTTGGTCTAGCCTGAAAATAACGTGACAGGTAATCTTTACACTTCTTCCTCCCTGTACTTAAGTTTGACTGAAGACACGGAAAACAACTTTTATGGCCTAGGTGGTAAAAGTAAATGTTCTGTAAGCCTCACATAGCCAGAACTTGGACAGCTAGCATAAAATATTTCATGCTAAATGTATGCCTATCAATAAATAATAACAAAATATCTAGGTAGATTTTTTTTAATAACATATACACAATTATTTTTTCAAAACAAACTGATAATACTAATGTTGATGTATCCTGCCACGTTATTTCAGAAAGCATACAAGGTTTTGCATTATGAGAGAACCATTATGTAACTGGATGTGCTGAAAAGGATGAATAGTAAGTAGATAACATTCAAAACTGACTAGCTGTAATTTTAAAAATTGGATTCTCTGTGAAACTGTAGAATGGTGTACTACAGAAAATGCCATAATGGTAATAGTCTATTTCACTCTCTACAAAGGATCAAGACACTCCCTCCACGCCAGCTTATGATTGCAAATGACATGAAAGGTCTTTAAAATGCTGAACAATTTAACTTTGCTTAGTTTATAATGATCATGATTAAATCTAAACGCGAACAAATCACCAACTGGAACCACAGCAAATCAAGATTCTATTTTCTATAATACCCAATCAAGAAGAAGCCAAGGCACAGTTATTTTTCTCAGTCTCCATGCTTTACCAATGTTCTGATGCTCCTATAGCCAAGCTAAGCAATATGCTAAACTAACTAGTTATAATGAAAATGAACATCTTGCAACCGCTGGTTTAGTTCCTTTGATATTACCAAGGGAGTCTTGCTAGGAAGCCTGTTAGGGCCCTCCTAACACAGATTTTTTTAAAGCTCCATTTAGCCCCCCTCCTCCTAAACAAATGAGTTTTAGAGTCTTAGATCAATTAGCCAGCAGGGACACTTAGAGTGTGGTCCTCCACAAGCTGGAAAAGAAAAACAAATCCAGCATGATCCTATTCACGCAGGAATAGCAGGAGAATGAAGCAAAGGTTAAGAAGATGAAGAGGTAAAAACGCATGAAGGATGTTAAAAAAAAAAGAAGACAGTAGCTGTAGATAAAACTGTAGGGTACCTATACATGTGCATGGAGCCTACTTCAATGCGCTGTAATTACAGTGTGTTAGAGAAGACTCGATTAATCGAGTCTTAAGTAATTACCGCGCTCCAGCAGACTCCAGCATCATGTGTATTAGCGTCCCTCTGCTGAAAAAATGGTGGCAGGAGTGCTTTAACCAAAGCTCATTTGACAGGCTTTAGTTAAAGCACCCCCACCACCATTTTTCAGCACGGGGACACTGATACACATGACACTCTGGCCACTTTAATTAGCGCGGCTCTGAGAGCCATGCTAATTAAAGCGCCCCCCCCGCCTCCCAAAGTGCATCTATAAATGCCCCTAGAATTCTGCTACATGGATTCCGTGACAATTGTTAATTTGAAGCATGATTTCTTGGAGATACCACTCAATATTTATAATAGCTAGTAAAAAAACATCCAACCTATATAAAGAGTAAAAGAATAAACTCCAAACTTCCCTGATCTAAACCTGGATTTCTGCATTTCTTTCCAAAATAACCTCTTCTCTATTAGCTAAAGTATTTCAGTACTCTTGAACATAAATTTTATACAACTTCCCTTATTTCCCTATACTAGCATGTTAAATATTGCTTACATGACTTCTCTGCCTTGCTCATGTACCAGTCAAGTACCACATGACTTTCAAAAATCCAAATGACTGATTTTAGGAACCAAATGTTAGTTCCAGTAACTTGGACTGTCTTGTAGTGAAATATGGTCTCTTGTATAACCACTTGCTGAAGGGATTGCTTCTTAGAAGCACATATGTAACCAGGGGATCACATTTTCTCTGTAAATAATACTGCTGAAAATAAAATACCAATTCTATTGACTACTCAGTGAATCTCTAGGTCATCTAAATCATCACAAGAATATGAACAAGTCAACTATGATCTCTTACATCCCTCTCTTACATTCCATGAATTGCCATGACCTTGCTAAAGGATGTCTCCATTGTATTATTTCCTCTGGGTCCAAAGCCAAATACAAAGACTTTCATAAGATAGTATTTGACACTTAATAGCCTAACTCCTGCCCATGCTTGTGCTTGCTCACTAAAATGCCAATAAAATGTGTCTTACTGAGGAAGACATTCGTACAGAGGGTTTGCAGGCTAATCTGTTCTTGTCTTTCTGCTCCTGTTGCAGACTGACCCCTTAAAAGGGGCTAATCTTGAAAAGTCACTGAACACTATTTACTTGATTTTACATGCAGATTGCCTAGGATCTGCCCTTTTCATTCACAGTCCCCATTTAGAACCTCTGGAGATAGGATAAGCTAGGAAAAGTAGCACTGCAGAAGTCTTTTAATTAATGTACGAATGAGTAACCTTGTGATATCTGACTGCAAGCTACATAAGACTGTTTTTTTCCCCTGGTAATGTTATCTATAGCTACTTTACATCTCTAACAGGAAGTGTCTGGAAACCAAGGATCTAGAGGTGTATCAAGGAAAGGACTAAACATTTACACTGTAGTAAGTCCTAACGGTCTTAATCACATCATAGTCGCATTGCATCAGGCTCTATATCAGTGATTCTCAACCTTTTGGACTTGAGGCACTCCTCCATAACTTTTGTGAGTAAGTAGCACCCCATTTCAAGAATGAATGTATTTATTACATTGTTTATCCACTTCCAGAGGGGCTGGGCAGAGGAGGCAAAGATGAGCCTGAGCCTGTATTTATCTCTTCACAGCTTGCAATACCCTTTCAAAATATCTTGAAGCACAGGATGCCTCAGCACCTTGGTTGAGTATCACTGCGCTATACAAACACCTAGGCCGTGTCCAGACGAGCACAGTTGTGTGTTATCTGGTGTTTCAGACACATCTGTCGTGCCACATACCACAAATTCAGCTGTTCTTCATGCTGGGAGCAGCACAGGGGGTGGGGGGCAGCACATGTCACTCAAAAGCCATGCTCCAGCTGCCAGTCAGACTCTGAATGGCAGGATCTCCATTGCTGCAGCCCCAGGAGGCCCCCAGGACCCCTGGTAAGGAGCCTCCCCTACACCACTTGGGGTAACCTGGCACATGCCAGAAGCACATGGGACAGGCATTCCCCAGGGATGCCCCCATTGTTCCCAGGGAACCAAACTTCCCTGCTTGTGTGGACGCAGCCCTACTACCCAATGTATTAATTCCCTGTCCTATTACTTCTTATATGTATGTGTGTTGAGTTTTAACTACTGGAAGACAAATGCTGATGAGTTTGACACTGTACTGTCACAGGCCTCACGGTTCCACATACAGGCAGTCTACAGAGACATTATAACTCAACACTTTGCACAACAAACTTTGCCTTTTCTGGGCACTCTCATTAACGGTGTTTCCTCTGAGGTCACTGCAGTCATGTTGCCCTTACACCTAACAGCAGCAGCTATTTCCTGCTGGAAAATGCAAAAAGGCTTGTCTATTTGCAATCTACCTTGCCCACACTTGACTGTAAGGACTAATGGCTTTATTTGTAAGTTTTACCAGGCTTCTTAGGTTCTCTTTCACATGTATAGAAAGCCTTCAACATTAACTAATGCACATAGCTAAAATTCTTACCAAGTATCCTACAATTTAATTTTTAAATGCAGGAAGCTATAATGTAAGAGGGGTGGTAGAGGGATCAATCTGGGTGGGTCCTCTTTCCCTTAGCATTCACTCTCTGCCATTGTGAGATACAGACTACTGGGCCAAACAGACCTGTGGAGTTTCTTATATTCTTAGGTGAAGATTAAAACTGATCATATCCAACAGCATTTTTAAACTTACTCAAACTTGTTATCATCTGAATGTCACTTTAATACTCATTTTAACTCCACTATATACACAAGTAAACATGCTATAAAGCAGGGGTGGCAACCTATGGCCCGTGGGCCAGTTCTAGTCAGTCAAGTAATTTTATTCTGCCTGTGAAGTAAGGACGTCACTGGAAATTTGGTGGCAAGGAGAATCAGCAGCAATCTGCTGGTAGACAAGGTGGAGGCTTGGTCAGAAGCACACCAGTGGCAGGGTAAATGGCAGCAGCTGGGTCACAAGCAGTTCTTAGAAGGTTGGTGACCACTGCTGTAAAGCATGGAAAATGACATAGTTTTGACATCCCTTTTCTAGGCAAAGTCAGCATGCAGACCCCTGTGTGGCAGCACAGTAGGGGGTCCCACTATGCAGAGACACCCATCTCACTGTGCAAGCACAAACCTTGTTTCAAGGGTCTCCCTTGGGGAGCCTACAGCCGGCTTTCCCATTTTCTGGAGAACCCCTGGAAGCTTAGGATAATAACGCTGCCGCAACATGGGCACTGGTCTCTGGCAGGGCTCTGTGTATCCTGGTGCACACAGAACCTGTGAACTTAGGGAGTGCTTTGCCCAGTAATATTTCTGAGTACTTCTTTCATCCCGAAGCATCCCTGGATCACATCAGGAAGAACCAAGGGAAAATAAAAATTAAAAAAAAATCGTTTGCTGGCCAGGCAGGGGGTTGTAGGCCTCTCTCTCTGTGCCCTTCTCAGCAGCCCAACAATGCAGGATATAACCCAACACCTTTATTGATCAAGAAGAGGTGGGGGGGGGGACGACATTGAACGAGGTGACTCAGAATACACTTTGAGCAAACAAAAAAACCAACTGGAGCCTGAGACTAGGTACAGTGACCCTTTTAAAACACAACTTGCCTACACATAGTTCTTGACTCCCAGCACGTTTTCAGGTTTCTACTTACAGAAATCACTAGGCTGCTGCCTGGGGTACACACTTGCAGTTTCAGGATGCCCATGCCTGGAGGAAAAGAGTACTCCCCTCTCCCCCTAGGAATGTTATCAGGTCACCTGGTTGACCAGCCTGAACCAGAAGGAGCAGGGAGGGAGAGGGGTCAATTGGGCTAATCCAAGTGAGAGTCAGAGAGAGGGGGAGGGGATTTCTTCACACCCTGCACTTTAACAAACTTGGACTAAATTATCTTCAAAGCTAAGCACAGACATTACACATAAACTCATTTAAGTGATCAGAAACTGGTTTAAACCTGTAACAGAACAGATGTTCAGTGCACATAAACCAGTTTGAAAATGGCTGAAACTTGTATGAGATGAGCCTGGTTGAATGTAGTATCAGACTTAACTGATTTGGCTTAAAACAGTTTATGCAATGTCTGTCCCAGACCCCTTGCTGGTTAAAGATAAAACCAGGCTCCCCCAGCACCCCGGCTTGCTCTCTGGGCAGGGCAGGGCTCTGTGCTCCACAGCAGAGCTCCCTGGCTGTAGCTCTGGCAGTCTCTGCAGGCATCTGCCTGGTTTCTGGTCCCCACTCTCCTCTCAGGCATTGCCCCATCCCTTACAGACACCTCTCAGCATTAGCATTAGCAGACCACATGCTGGCTACCTCTGAGGTGTGGCAGATGGGACAAAGGCAGAATCAACAGATAGCTGGTAATGTCCCTCTTGTTTTCTTAATGGGCTGATATACACTTAGTTAGGGGCGATAAGCATTCCCTGCTGAGATGCTTGGGGGTGAGGGAGACCCTAATCAGAGCATCCTGCCAGGGCCTGGCCACACCCCCACTCAGCCCAGATCTGTAGAAGGGAATGGAGGGCTGTTCTAGCACCCCCCAGCTTCCAGCCTGAGCCACTGCAGGCATGTGCCTGCACTTCTGGGATGCCTGTCTGGTTACAAAATGATTTAGGTTAGCCAGGTTAGATTAACCTGCAAAGACTGAATCAAGTCAGGCTCAGGCTTTTTGAATGTCTGTCCCAAGTCCTAGCCCAACAGATCTCTGAGAGGTGAGTAAGCATCCCATTTAATACTAGAACTAAACTAATCCCATTAGAAGAGAAGCTACAGCCTACATTTTCAACCAGATACACTGTGGGTCTGATATTTAGGGGTACTGAACACACCCACATCTTCCACTGGAACCGCAGAAGCTTAGTGCTTTTGTAAGGTTAATTCAGGGTGCCTCAAACTGGGCAACAAAAATAAGAGGTATGCAAAACCAGTGGTTCCTTTCGAAAGCTTTAACCTATACAACAATAGCCTGAGATTCTTCTCCCATGTATAGGATAGACTTCTTTCTCAAATGCATTTACTTAAAAAAAAAAAAAAAAAGAGGCAAAACTGTATTAAGAAAACTAATTCAGAGGTTGCGCCTCTTCCCCTTGCCACCATTCCCTGCTCGTTTCTCTTTCCCATTCATAGTCACAGTTATTACAGAAATTTCACGTTAATTAATGTTCACTAAAAATGAGGACTGTTTTAAGTCCAAACAGTTATCAGCTATGATTCCCTTAACTAAGGTGCTGTGTTATGAATCATATGTTCAATAGCTTTAACCAGATTTACCTAGGAAGATTATGAATGACACTCACAAGAACAGAGTTCGCCCTAAGGTGAATGCTATTTCCTGTGAAAGAATGCGAATATCAATTATTCATTTGAAGTAAACAGACTTATAATAGAACTTCTGTTACAGTGAGATTTAAAAAAAAAAGGACAGCAGAAATGGACACAGAGAGAGGAAAAGAAAGGAAGCACCCTCTAAGGGAAGAGAAAGAGGCAAAACTATTAAGTGATAAAAGGATAGCCTCCGTTATACAAGACACATGGTCTAGATGTTGCCATTCAGGAAACAGAACTATGAATAATTCTGTTAGAAAATGAATGCCCACACATGGAACCTGATTCCGATCGCTGACTATTATAACTCTAGTGCCTTTATAGCAATGGAACTGGAGGCCGAGTTAACCTCACATGCTCTTTATAGGATCATCATGACATGGCTGAAGAACACACAATTGAATCAAAATCTTTCTAATGAATACACTCACAAATAGAATCATTATGAACATGGCGGGCTGTGTTGTGTGAAATGCCATGATTTGGTATCTATGGACATGTACGTTTCAACACTTGGAGGAATATTAAACTTTTACTCACAACATGCTTTTCTTTCATTATCAAGACACAAATTCATAAAAATATTATTAATATTTTCAAAGGTATAGAATGATGCAGTATGAAGTACAATGCAAGGAATAGCACTTGATATTTTTCATTTCCAAACCTGTTTCTGCTAAATCAATGGTTCTACGAACAATGATTTTGTATTACCAGTGTAGATGTTACTATTTTACAGAAAGTTAGAACAATGGCCTGACTTACCATGGCCTAAGGTGTCTTCCCTTGTGCTTTTCTAGGATGGTGATGGAAACCTGAGCAAGGATAGTTCTGATATAGTTTCATTGTTTTCTACTGAGATAGGAACAGACAGATCTAGACACGGACCTCCACTTATTACAGAAGCTCAGATGTGACGTGCTGCATTATACCCAACTCCCTCTATAGACTTCTCTACTGTGGCTTAAGATTTCCTGCAATTATCTTGAGTAGGCTGGTTAACTATTCTACACTGTTTGCTTCTTGGCAGGATTCAAATGGGACCCATCAAGCAGGGTATTCAGTGGTGTATACAACAGCTCATTGATAGCTTTTATATTAAACATGGGCTTCTTCATGTTTGCATGTGACAAATCAGAATGTGACCCTTCAGCTGTGAGACATCCTGCAGGTAAAACTAATGCACCAGACGCTATGGATAGAGAGGCTTCCCTTGAACAGCAGCAGCAGGATCCTTAAGAAACAGGAGGAAATGATACTGTGTTTTTTTCTGCTTGAAAATTCTTCTAAGTGTATTTCCTACCTGGGGACTAAAATACTGGATATTTATGGAAGTAAATAAATTAATTAAATTTCACTTTGTACATTTTTATCATCGTGGCTGGGTATTTAGTATGCAGTCTGCTTGCTCACAGTTCTGAACACAGACATTTGCCATGGAGCTCTTACCTCCCATGCATCAGTATATTAGGTAATTTCAGATAAAATATTTTTTACTTACTATTTTGTTCGTTTCCTCTTATATTATTTTTATTTACAACTTTTCCAACTGTCTCTCTGAGGATTGGCATTCCTCACATCACACAAGAAATGTACAGCTAAAGTTGACCTGTAACTGTTGCTCTGTAGATGAAATTTCAGGGCAAAGGTTTTTGACCCAACTGCAGTAGAGAGTAGCAGTTCTTACATTAGCTGTATTAGGTTTAACAGGTAGATGCCCTTAAAATACGCTCTCTTTTTTTTTTTTTTTTTTTTGCAATTTATGAGTTGCTTTTTCCAAAACAAATTCTGTTTTGTGACAGGGGTGAGACATAGGAAAAACTATTGAAAAAACATACACAGCAGGGACTTTTTACTCAGTATTATCCATAAAGCATCACTTATTCATACAGCTTAAAAGTCCATGTTAATGGCCTGAAACCAGGTATGGAACCATAAACTCAGTAACTGGGAGGAAGAGACACAGTTTACAAATATGTGATAGGCTCAGGGCAGCAGGAAAAAGTTCAGCTACATTTTAACCCTTCAACTGCTATCAGTTATTAAACAGCACAGTGAAAATTCCCATGATATAAGAAAATGAATGAAAGATCAACATAATTTGTGACTACCCTAAAATAGTATTATCATCTTTTGGTACTTACAGCTTCCTCCAAAAATAGATTTAGTGCCCTCGAAATACTCCTGGACTGTTCAAGTTGGTTGGTATATAGCATACTATACGAGCACTGTGCCAGGTTCATAAGGAAATGTTAATGAATCTATGAAATAGCATGTAAATTATAAAAGATTAACTGCTCACATAACCAATATAATAAGTAATGAAGAGAATCCAAATGCAATCACTCTAAGTTACTTTGCTTTTAGTAAAAAAACCCATCTACCTGCCTACATAAATTTGCATATTTTGTCTAAGCGTTTTTTATTTCTCACATAAAGCAGATATCATGAGGTTCAGGTCAAGACACATTAAGAGCTGAAAGGTGCCGTACATCACCCTCCAGACAAGAGATAATACCTATCATATAATTTACTTCAAGGAAATGAATTTGCAATGCAAGAAATAAAGTAACCACATTTTCAATAGAATGTGGTGTCTCATAGGATCAAATTCACTGTGCAATAGTTAATCAAATACAGAAATGTTTTCTTCTACTAATTCAGCTATACTGCTCTTCCACTTCCAATTCTAAGTGATCATTTAGCATTGTAAGAATAAGCTAAAGATGGAAAACAAAACTTTTTATGCAGCTAGAATATGCACAATGAAAAGGAACTTTTGTGTTAAGGGTATACAAGCTGCTGGAAAAGGATTATTTTTTGATATATTGAAGTTCACAGATTCTTTCACATGCCCTATAGATACTGAATACACAGATCTGGAACAGAAACTATATAGAACAGCTGTTAAGTGACAGAAGAAATGTGCATTGGACCACCAGCCTGTCATAAACATTGCACTCCGAATCTGAAAGCATCTGCTTTCCCATTTTCTTTACAGCAACCTCTGCATTATATTTAATCTGAAACAGAATGCTTTTCCTAATAGGTGCAACGGTGCTTGCAAACTGAAAAACTTCTTATTAAAATAAAGCTCATGACTTGAGACATTTCAATTAATACAAGATCTTATAAGGAAGAAATTTGCCAACATTTGGTAAATCCATAGATTGCTCTGCATTTGTGAAATTTAATCATTAGCAAATTAGCAGTGCAGATGCCAAGCAAAGCTGAAGATGAAAAGGTTCCAGGCTGGATAATCAATTTGTGTATCTGAATTGCTCAGGAAGCATGCATAAGGATGTAGAAAGCTAAAAATGACAACCAGGGATATATGAAGTTAAAACATTTTCTTGATTAGAAAAGAAACAAACACCAGTGTTATCCAGCACTGTCCTTTCTTCACATAGTACATGTTCACTGGCACAGGCCTAACTGGCAAAATAAAGGTTTTGGGACAACAAACTTTGCCTTTTTTCAGCACTCTCATTAGCAGCATTACCTTCGAGGTCACTGCAGTCACCTTAAGGGTGTGTCATTTCCATGATCCATGGACTTGTATATGTCCAGCTTTTCTAAATAGTCCCTAACCTGTTCTTTTACCACTGTTGGCTGCTCACCTCCTCCCCAAACTATGCTGCCCAGTGCAGTAGTCTTGGAGCTGACCTTGCCTGTGAAGACTAAGGTGAAAAAGGCATTGAGCACTTCAGCCTTTTCTGCATCCTCTATCCCAAGGTGGTCTTCCCCATTCAGTAAGGGCCCCACACTTTCCTTGATCTTCCTCTTGTTGCTGACATACTTGTAGAAATGCTTCTTGCCACCCTTCACTTCCCTTGCTAGCTCCGACTCCAACTGCGCTTTGACCTGCCTGACTTCATCCCTGCATGCCCGAGCAATGCTATTATACTCTCCCCTATTTATTTGCCCAAGTTTCTGGTGTGAGGGTGCACAGCCCCTGCTTGCAGTGCCAGGACCTTGGGTGACAGCAGAAGTGGTCCACTTCTGGCTGAGGGCTCATGTGAGTGGGCCAGGCCGGCATGGCACCATGTCGCACAGGTGGCGCAGGTCGGGGCTTTGCTAGGAACCCCAATGGCTGCTGCTGCCTGAGCGTGGGCTGTGTGCTGTGCAAGGGGACCCACCCCTCCCGAGCATCCCTCCCTCCCACCCACATACACACACACACAATCCCCCCACATCCCCCCACACATCTCACACCCTGCATGCCCAGATGCCAAATGGGATGGGACAAGACCTGCTGGCAGAAACCATGGCTGCAGGGGCAACTGCTGCACTGCACCCCTGCCCACACCAGTGCTGGGACATGCAGCCCCTGCCTGAGAGGGGGTGTGATGGGCTTAGGAAGGGTGGGGGAGGTGGCAGCAGGGGTGTGTGAGAGAAAGAGATGGGGGTCAGGGGTGGGACAGCACTCCAGCTAGGAGAGGCTGCCAGAGCCAGGGTTAGAGACCTCCTGCCCTGCTACAGCAGCCTGTTCAGGGGGAGGCCGGCCTGGAAGGGAAGGGGCTTGCTCAGTCCAGTCCCTGAGCCCCAGCTGTGGTATGGGGATCACTGGGGCCTGGGCACAGGCACAGGGAGCAGAACAGCAAGGACTAGCACTGCTCAGAGCCACAAAGCAACAGGTGGAACAGCTGCAGCTGGACTCACGCCCTGGTGCTGGGACAGAGCTGCAGCCAGAAGGGCAGGTAGGGGCTGCAGGTTAGGAGTGAGAAGCACTTGTGAGGGCTGTGAGTTGAGAGTGAGTGGTAAGGCCAGGGGCAGGGGCAGGTCACCAGCATATCAGTGCTGCTTAGTGCCTCACATCCTGGTGAGTAAAGGGGAAGAGGCACCTCTGATTTTTCTATGATAGAAAAAACTAAAAGCAAACACCCAAGTGTACAGGCATTTAGAATTCATTTTATTATGATGATAGAAGCACTGGTAGGATTCTAAACTGCTTTAAAATTGTGAATATATCAATAAAACATTGCCCAACTGATCTCTCCATATATAGCAGCATTTCATTTTAATAGTGGAAGAACATGTATTTTGGGCATTTTAGTGAGAGAATTTGGGTTTCTTATCACAGAATTTTTAATTTTTAAAGAGGAAACACCAAGATCTCTGCTGGTGAGGCAAGTGGTGAGACCCAGGCAGAGGAGCCTGCCCAGGGTCAGCACCAGATGAGGTGGCTGACCTGGCCATTTGGGGCCAAGAGGACATGCTTTGCTACATCAAAGCAGGCCACCATAATGAGCACATCTTTTGGGTGACAGCTGTCCAGATGGCAGACCAGAGGCACCAGAAGACATGATAACATTGCTACCCAACTATGTAGCTACAGCCCACTGGCAGCTGGCCCAGAGGTGCAGGAGACTCTGCTGCAGTGTCCATACCGCAGCACCAGGGTCATTCATGGGGCTGCAGGTCCAAGAGAGCAAATGCTGTTTCAGGTGGCAGCAGATCAGAGCCAGGCAGCAGCCCCCACTGCCAGAATGCTGCAGTGGGTAGAGGGTGCAGAGGCCACTCTAAGTTAGGGCTGCTTCAACAGTTCAGCTGGCACAAGGGGTAGTGTCCCCAGATACCAACTGGCCAGGCCTCAGAAGCTCCTGAGGCAAGTAACAAGTGGCTCACCAGGGCAGCTTTTTATACTGCTGGGGCCAGCACAGGTGCTGGCCCCAGCCTCTAGCTCCCCCGGCTGAAGATCCTGGAGGAGCTGAGCAGTATCAGTTTGCCCCAAGTGGCACAATTTGCCGCACACCAAAGTGCATGTCCAGACACGTGTGCTGAAGCACAAATCTCCGGCACAAATCTGTGCCATTGCTATTAGAGCCACTGCAAGTGCACATGCCTGCATGTGTGGACGTGCCCACAGAGGCCAAGAACAAAACAAGATTCAAGAGAGATATGATATTAACACATATATGATCCCTATCCAGAGCTATCATAATAAAACAGAGACAAAATCATGGAATGACAATTAAAACATCTGCTTAAAAAATTCAGCCAATCCATTTTCAAGAAATGGAAGATACTTTAAGCCAGGGATGTCACCCCACATCTGCCTCATTTCCAAATTTTTGTTAGAATTAAACATAACACTCAATCTTCTTGTAAAGATAACAATCATTCCCTGCTTTGAGGAGATTCCTGGTAGCCTGATAGTCTTGCTGTCCCCTCCCCCAGGATACTGGAATCCAGAGCCTCTGTACTGAACCGAAAGCAGAGAAGTTCATCTTTCTAAAGCTTACTATGCAGATTTCACAACATGGGTAAAACTCCCTATTTTGAGGCATGGGTGACTGGTGTCACCTTAGTCAGGGGGGGCACATGCCCCTCCAGTGACCAGCCAGCAACCAGAGCCAATCTCACTGACCGGGGGGGGGAGGGGGTCCCCTGTGGCCGATCGCACTGACCAGGAAGCGGCTGCAGCACTTCATCTGGCACTCCTACTCCTCGGCCAGTGCTCACGGGGGGGCACCAGCACTCCCACCTACCCCCCTGCCCATTGCCTAAGCAGGGAGCGTGGCCTGTCAGGGGGTGCACCAGCACTCTCAGAGGGTGCACGTGCACCCCTGTGAACCCCCTATGCATCGCCACTGTTTTGAGGATTTTTAAATGGTACAGAAACCCTTGTGCAGGCAAACAAGTGAACTTTACCCAGTATGGAAGAAAAGGAATCAGGTAGTAATACAACAGTGAACAAGGCACTTTCAAGAGCAGTAAGACTCCAGTCCAAAAGAATTTACATAGTGTGAGAAATAACAAAATTCTATTCTGATTAACCACAAAGTATTATTTCAAGTTCTGGCCATTATTCTCTTTCCATTATGAAACGGTATGACAATATAAAAATGAAAAATGCTTAGCATTTGCTGCTGTACTTGGTACTGTACTCTGCATAGTGTTTATAATTGCAGCTGTTCATATTATTCCCATTTTGAAGATGACTCCAAAAATAAAAATTAAGGTCAATCAATTCTGACTGTAGGGACATATCCCCTGTTGCTACTGTGATAGATGTTCAGTAAACCAAATGCTTGTTTGGCTATATCCCTATGTCATACAAAAAAAAAAAAGATCCAAATGTCCCTTGAAGCATTTACCCAGACAAGAACATTTGCCAACTGCAGTATGTTACCCAAAGTAGACTGCCCTGAATTATTTTTAAGCTAAATAATTTTGCATATAATAATACTAATAATGATAGCTGCACTGGCAGCTTGTAGAAGGCTTATTGTTTGAAAGAGAACGACAGTACAAGTTTTGATCGCACTAACTCAAGGGTTTTCAACCAGGGATACTTGGGAAGGCCTCAGGAGGTACTCGGCAGTGGGTGCTGCTGCCATTTCCACCACCGCTGCACCACCAGCACTTCTGCCACCGGGGGACCTCCGCCCCCCCACCCCTGCTCAGCTGCTAAGGGACTACTTCCTTCCAGCCCTTGGGAGTACACTGACCAAAAAAGTTTGAACAATTCTGCACTAACTGATTGTAATTAATTCTTCTATTAACCTCCTCAGTTCCCAATTTTGTTGACAGCCCCCCCTCCTTAAAACATTGTAGTGCTAAAGTGTTCTTCCATTTTACCAACCCTCAGAATGAAATGAAAATTGACAGCTTAAGTGCACATGGGAGCAGATGTCTGGAAGGATGATAGTGGGGGTTCTCTTCATCTAAGGGTTACAGAATATTGTAGTGGGGTGTCCAAAACCACTTCCCCTATGTGCTGTGGAACAGTGGGTGCCTATACACGAGTGCAGTGGCTGCTCCGATGCACTGGATTTCCAGTGCAGCACAGCAGACTTAATTAATCGAGTCTGCTAGAGCATGCCAATTGCCTCCTGTGCCTTGTGTATCAACGTCTCCACGCTTAAAAATGGCTGTGGGGGCGCTTTATCTAAAGCTATTTGAATAAGCTTTATTTCAAACACCCCCACTGCCATTTTTAAGTGCAGGGACGCTGAAACACAAGACACAGCAGCACCTTAATTAGAGTGGCTCTCAGAGCCGCTCTGATTAAAGCACCGCCCTCCCTCTCCCCCCACCTCTGGAGCATGTGTAAAAATGCCCAGGAGTGTGCACAGGGCAAATAGAAACCTATGACTGAGAATAAAGGAGCACATTCTGCCCTCCACTCAAGTGCAGTGGAAAAGGTGTGCTGTGGGGAGCTAACTGCAATTTAATAAATGTTCATCAGCCACAAATCGAGTTAGACAAGTTGCTGGAGCAAGTCTAAGATATCATTGGAAAACCAGACATAACAGAGCCGCCTTTGCCATAGCCTCTCTCTGTTTCCTTCTAATCAGGATGCTCGCAACATGCTTCCTCTCTGTGCTTACCAGGGATATGGAGAGAGGCCAGTCTTCATGCTATGCAAGGGAACTTTAGCGAACTGGAGAATGAGACCCAGCACATAGGAATTTACATCCACCGTGCAGAGTGGAGAGCGCAATTCTGCCCATCGTCTGGATACGATTTAATATGCATTTTCAGGTTTTATCTTTTTTTTCCAGGCACAGCAATAAAAATTGACACAGATAATCATTTGTTTTCATGGGTGAAAGGCCATCTGTAAAATTGGTTTGATTAATTTGTACTGTGTAATCTCACAGATTAGATAATTCTCATGTTGTTCCTCAAAGCAAGATAAAGAGAAGCCGCATGATGGGTTGTGTGTTGCATTGAATGCTGAAGAGTCACCATTATATTTTGATGTTATTCCTACTCCTGCCCCTTTCTTGCTGTGATCTGTTCTATGACAAGAGGTAATACATCTTTTTTAATGCAATGCTAGACCACAGCAAAGAATGTCTCCAAGTATATACAGAAAGTCACCAAACACCTAAAAAAAAACCCCATCTAAAACAATTCACTAAAATGAGGTAGTTTTTTTGCTACAAGCTGTCTGAGGAAAGCCAAAATCTGTTCTATCATGGCACGTATTTCCTTTCAGAGTTACCTCTAAGGTCTTGATGTCCTCATATGAAAACTGCAAAGTAGGGATCCCAAGATGGTTGATGAAATAATCAGAATCACCCTGCATCTGCACAGAACTCACATTGGATGCTGGGCATTTTGCCTTTCCCAGACAGTTGAAGCTCTGGCTCTGAAAAGAAAAGAAATCATAGTTCTCATTATTAAGATTTGCAACCAGCTTGTAATGACTCATGATAGCATCTGGCACGTTTGAAACAACGTTCTGCCAGGAAGACCCCAAAGCATTTTTAAAAACATAGGCCAGGTTCATAAGTGGCACAACCCAGCATGTCTATTTGCACTATCTTTGCACAAATCTGAACTGCTGATACCTCTGGGGTGGAATGTAACACCCCATTAAAAGTGCACTGCAACAATGGATGATTGTTTCAGGGCAAGGAGTCAGTGTTATATTCGAATGAAAATGCAGGAAAATGGGTCAGGAAGTTGGTAGGCAGATATAATTATTCGGTTGGCCATGGCTAGGCAGTTTAGTATACTGGTAGCAACTCTTACAAAGCATGCTGTGAAATCTCTAAAGACCCTGGGGAGCGGGGACCATTTTAAAAAAATCTGATTAGTACAACGCATCTGAACAGAACAATGCTGAATCAGATACCTGATCATCGAATTTGAAGGGCTAGCATTCAGTGAATGACTGGCAGTTTAAAAAGCTGTGCTGCAATGCCTCACAAACAAGGGGTTAATATAGAAATAAAACAGAAAGATTAAAATGCACAGTACAAATTTTCTGGGTAATTGATACAAAAAAAAATTCTAGCCAATAACATGTTTATACTCCTTCCACATGAGTACTTAATGGCAAATTCTTAGCTACAGAACTGCAATAAATGAAAGCTGAAAGCTAGAAAATAAACCCAAGACAGAGTATTAGTACCACGTACTAATGTAGCTTTCAAATGCATTAGGTAATTAAGCACCTAATAAATAGTAGGCAAAAAAGGCTTTCAATGTATATTAGAGAAAATAAGCTACTTAGCTTTTCTTAAGAATGTGAAAAGGTTAAAGTACTGCACAACAAAGTTTATGTTTGGATTGTAGTCTATATAGTATATCATGTCTCCTTAATGCCCTTCTTGTAAAGAAACAACCCATTTCACGAGCAGTGAGTGTTTTACTCATACTTTAACATTAAAAAGAAAATAAATACATGCACCATACATTGTGAAAACTAGTCAGGCAGTTCAGTTTAACAATCCAGTCAATACAAATGAAGAGCCAGATACTAGTAGTCTGCTTAGCACCTGTACAGTTCCACAAATTGTGCCAAAGGGCAAGTAAGTCTGGCCCCAAATGAGCTTGAGGTAGTTTCAGGTGACATGTCTGACTTTGAGTCTGCCTACCTTTTAAAAGGGAGAGAAAGCTCTTGTATCTCCATTTTCTTTTATTCTTCTTAGGGTTGGCAAGCTGGTCAATTGACCGCATAGTTTTTGACCAGTCAAAGATGATAGCAAGCTTACCAAAAAAAACCCCCTATATTTTTTTCTATTTTCTTAGCAGAAATATTATTTTTTGTTGTTTTGACACATTTCCTAATGGAAAATGTGTGCAGTTTCTGTTTTATTTGTACCTATAGGCATTTTTTTTTTGTTACAAATTTTGACCAATATTTGACTGGTCAATTGACCAAACTTTATTTGACTGTTTAAATACCCAACCCTCATTCTTTTATTTATTAATTTTTTTATCCTTTCCTACTACCATGTGAAGACGCATCAAACAAGTAAGCCATCTGTAGCCCAAAGGAAATGGGTCTAGCTATATAGAAAGAATCCAATTCTTAGTGGCATAAACTACCCTAGCTCCATAATCAATTGATACTATATGGCCGCTTTAAAGTATACAAAGAGCCTAAACAGAGAGTAAAGGTAAAAACATAAGCATTTAATATCTGTAATCATAACTGTTACATTTCAGGCCAAAGTTTGACTGATTGCAGAATTGATGGTACCCTTTTAATTACAACTTTGATTCTTTGTGTCTTACTTAGCCACCCCCCACAATTCTTTAAATGGGAAATTTCAAATACAATAGGACAGCATTAAACAACTACATGACGGTTGAAAGACGTACAAAATGCACCCACTCAACACTGTAATGCTATCAGCCAGATCCTGTACGTTACGTGCCAGGAGAGTCTATCTGTTGATTAAAGTGTTGAGCTTTCTTATGTGATCAACAGAAAAGTGAAAAACAAGTTCCGTTTTTCAAAAACGTTGGAATCTGCAGCCAAACACAGCGATATAACATACCCTGTTCTTTTCATTCTCTCAGTTAGGTCCTACTTTTGTAACATTCACTGATGCTTAGCAGTATTTCTCTGTAATTAGTAATTAAGCTAAATAAAGTCAATAGCTTTATGCTGGAAAAACTGAAGTCATATCAAAAATAGCAAAAAACAGTATGATGCAATGCAGAAAGGTTTAAAAATAACTAATCTCATATGCCTACTTAAAAGGGGTGGATCCCGAGAGGTGCAGTGGCGTGGCTGCATCCCTCTTTCAGACTGGACTGTGCTGCTGGAGCCTTTGGATACTTTAAGAAAATCTCTAAAGTGGAAGAGAAACTCCCCTTCCCCTCCATGCTCAGAAACATGTGCCCTCCCCTCTTCTTTCTCTGTCCCCCGCCTGCCGCGGCTCATTTCCCTGCTGTCCCAGGGCAGGGGAAACCTGCTCCTGTCTACTCCAGCTGGGCTGCACAGGGGCTGGGCTCACCTAGGGCAGTAACCCCTTGCTCCTCCTGCTGTTCCCAGCTAAGCCCAGCCCCTATGCAGCCTGGCTCCATCAGGCAGGAGCTAGGAAGCTTCCCCAACCCCAGGGACAGCAGAGAAAGCAGGGCACAGAAGGGGTGGGAGGGAATGTGCCTCTGAGCACTGAGGGAAGGGGGGTGATTACCTGCTTTGGGAACTTTAAGAAGTCCCCAGAGGCTCCTGCAGCTGTCTGCCTGCACTGGTGGGTTGGGGGGAGGAGTCTGGGAGCAGGGTTGCAGCCACACCTGCCCCTGTACCTCCCTTTGCCAAATACCAGATCCACCCCTGATACTTCACATGTCTGATCAACCCACATTAAGAACATACTGTGAGATGCAAATATACATACCCAATGTTACACATGCCAAAACCTTTTAGAAGCCTTGATTGCTGAACCCCACACACAGCATACACAATTTTCTTGGCAAAGAGAAATCACATAGTAAAAATGTGTGGTTATAGGTTAAAATGGATGAATTATGTCCAACATAACTACCGTTTCTATATGCCTGTGAGCATGATAGTGTCATTGGGCATCTAGGAATTACTGGTAAATATCAGCCTATTAGTGGTTTATTTTGTTTTGTTTTAGCTTGTGAGAACAGATGATTGTTACAACCCCACTGCCCCCTATTCTTACTGCAGGGAAATAAATCTCTAATGTTTAATACTTTTACATAGTTTCTGTGTTGAACCCTGTTTTGTTTCCTGCACAAAAATAATACAGAGTAATCATCCCTCTATTTGTTAATTAGAAACTAGAATCACTTTTCATAGATTCCTATTCATAGGTTCATAGATGCTAGGTTTGAAAGGGACCTTAACAGATCATTGAGTCCAAACCTCTGCCTTGGGCAGGAAAGACGCCCCCCTGTCTTGGCAGGAAAGAGAGCTGGGGTCAGATGACCTCAGCCAGATGCCTATCCAGCATTCTCTTAAAGACCCCCAAGGTAGGGGAGAGCACCACCTCCCTTGGAAACCCATTCCAAATTTTGGTTACCCTTACCATGAAGAAATGTTTCCTCCTATCTAGCCTAAATCTGCTCTCTGTTAGTTTGTGACCATTGTTTCTTGTTACCCCAAGAAGTGCCCTGAAGAACAGAGCATCTGATCCCGTGCTGCATCCCCCTAAGGAATTTGTAGGCATCTACAAGATCACCTCTCAGGCTTCTCTTGCGGAAGCTGAAGAGGTCCAGGGCCCTCAGTCTCTCCTCGTAGAGCTTGTCCTGTAAGCCCCTAACCATATGAGTGGCCCTCTTCTGGACCTGGACCTCTTCTCGAGTCTGTCAACATCCTTCCTGAAGTACAGCATCCGAAACTGGATGCAGTACTCCAACTGCGGTCTAACCAATGCCGCATAGAGGGGAAGTATCACCTCCTTGCTTCTATTTATCATGCATCTGCTGATGCATGATAAAGTACGGTTAGCTTTGCTCATGATTTCATCACACTGATGACTCATGTTTGTCTTGGAGTCCACTATGACTCTGAGATCCCTTTCTGCTTCTGTGCTGCTGAGAGGGTCACTTCCCAGCCAGCAGGTGTGCTGGATATTTTTGTGCCCTAGGTGCAGCACTCTGAACTTGTCCTTGTTGTACTGCATCCTATTGTGTGCTGCCCACTTTTCTAACCTGTCCAGGTCTGCCTGCAATTGTTCCCTACCCTCCAGAGTGTGCACTTCACCCGACAATTTAGCATCATCTGCAAATTTGGACAGAGTACACTTCACACCCACATCCAAGTCACTGATGAAGATATTGAAGAGTACAGGTCCAAGGACTAAACCCTGTGGGACCCTACTACCCACATCCTTCCAGGTCAATACCAACCCATCTACTACCATTCTCTGTGCGTGACTGCTAAGCCAATTTGCCACCCACCAGACTGTGTAAACATCTATGTCACAGCCTTTTAATTTATTTATGAGAATAGGATGAGATACCGTATTGAAGGCCTTGCTAAAGTCCAAGAAAACAACATCCACCTCTACTCCTGCATCTAAGCATTTTGTGACCCTGTCATAAGATGAAACCAGATTGGTCAGGAATGATCTACCTGTTATGAATCCATGTTGGTTTGCCTGCTGCATTATTTTTTCCCGCTGGACTCCCACAAATAAGATCCTTCATGATCTTTTAAAAGGCTTTTCCAAGGATAGAGGTGAGACTGACTGGCCTTAACACCAGCCAATTCCTTCTGTACCCTCAGATGCAGCTTGAAAATAGGGACCACACTGGCCCTTTTCCAGTCCTCTAGGACCTGACCCAAGCACCACAAGCACTCAAGCAGCCGTGCCAATGTTTCTGCTATGAAACCAGCCAATTCCTTCAGTACCCTCGGATGCAGCTCATCCGGGCCTGCTGACCTGAACACATCCAGTCCATCCAAGTGACTCTGCACCATGTCAGTGTTGACAGTTGGTGGGCTGGTATCCCTCTGATGCCCATCAATAATCCATTAGGAGACTTATCTTGAGCCCTGTTCAGGAACACCAAGGCAAAAAATGCATTGAATAGCTCAGCCTTGTCCCCCCTCTCTGTCACTAACTGCTCCTTCTTGTTCAATAGGGGTCCTATGCTGTCAGCAGGGTCTTATGCTGCCCTCCACCTTCCTTTTACTCCCTACATACCTAAAAAAATACTTTTTGTTGTCTTTAAATTGTGTTGCCAGCCTGAGCTCTGTAGTTGCTTTGGCTTTTCTAACTGCCTCCCTGCAAGTGCGGGCCAAGTAGGTATACTCCTCCTTGGTAGCTTCCCCCTGCTTCCACTGCCTATATTCCTTCTGTTTTTCCCTTAGGCTCCCATGGATTTCCCTGTTTAGCCAAGAAAGATTTTTGGCTCCTTTCCCCCTTTTCCCTTGTACTGGGATAGTTTCCCTCTGTGCCCGAAGGATCACTTCCTTTAGAAATTACCACCCTTCCTGGAATCCCATCTCACCAATACTCTTCTCCTGCCTTAAAGCTTCAAGCTCAAAGAATGATCCAGAGGAATAAAAGGAAAACATATGCAGGGTTTATATTTTTTCCATAGATCTGCATGTTCTTAAGTAAAACAGAAATTTTGTACACGCTGGATCTGTTTCTGCCTCTTTGGGCTGTGCTACATTTTCAAATTAAAGCTGGGTAAAAAGCAGCTATAGAGGCATTACACGTTTTCAAACATTAACTTTATAGCTGGTTAGCTCCTTCTATAGCTGGATAGTCATTCGTCTCCTGTGATAGGGCATTTGTACACATGGTTACACCACAGCAGCAGGCACTTTTAAAAATGCCTGGCACTGCAGCATATGCATTTGTATAAATGGGGAAATGCACATCAGCACTGAGAAAATAGTGGCGGCACACTTTTGAACTAAAACACAACAAAGGTGCATTAGTTCAAAAGCGCACCACTGCCATTTTCTCAATGCTGGCACACATTTTGCCATTTATAAAAATGCATGCAATGCAGCGCCAGGCACGTCAGCTTGCATTAATTAATCAAGTCTGGCTCTCTGGTGCATCAGAGCAGACCAATATATGTGTATAAATGACCAAAATTACTGGAGGAAGGGTGTGCGCACCCAAAAGCTTGCAGAAAAATATATATTTTTTTGCAATTTCTTAGCTGGTCTAATAAAAGCTATTATCTCAGAACCAAGAGTTCTAGAGTTTTGCATTTCTTTGTCTCACCCCAACATAGCTACCGAATACATCCCCACAATTACTTTGGCATATGTGGCTAGTCTAAATTTATTGCACAATTAACCAGTTAATTGTAACATGTAGCAGGGGCTTCTTGCTTGCACCAACCTAAAATGGCTTTTGGAGAGTTAAATTGTGAATGGAAGCCACACATCTTTGATGGCACTGGGGAAAGTGTGTACTTAAACTAATGGGAATGGATCTGAGGAATGAATACTCTGGTGGTCCCAGAGTGACAGGGCTACAGGCAAATCCAGGATTTTGAAAAGGGAGTGGGAGGGCACACGGTGATGTGCATCATGACATGTAACAACACAGATTATTCTCCAGGTAAAAAGAAACTAGAATTTTTACTAACAAGCTGGGGGGGGGGGCGCTTAGGCTATGTTATTCAGTTCAAGATTGATGCAAAGTTAAAAAAGGGTGTGAAATAAAAGCTATATTACCAGGAGCAGCTAACAGACAGCAGAACAGGTGAAGAAAGGCTAGCTTGACTAGTGGAACATTAAGATAATTAAGAAGGAGAACAGGTCAACCCCGTGCATTGAAGAGTTTAGAAGGAATCAGGTAGCGTTTAATGAGCTATGAAGTCAACTGACTTCCTTACTGTTCCCTAAACAGAAATGCCGTTATCACTGGTAGACAATTGGTTTCAAACTTTGGGTGGAACAGAAATCAAAGGTGGGAGGATGCAAATGCACCAGTGCACCCTGCCTAGATCTGCTCCTGACTCTGGGTTTCAGCTTTAAGTGGTTGCCAGACAGCATGTCTGTACCTCAGGTACGTGCTGAATGATCCCAAGACAGACGGTGCCTTGACTGTTCAAACTTGTGAAACTTGAAGCATATAAGAAATTCAGTATCTCGTTCTTCTCTGAGGAGTTCCCAGAAAGGGAAGTCTCTGATAGGCATGTTGACAAAATGCTAATATAAAACAATGTTTGCTATTCACTACCTGATTTTAAGCCTCCTAAACACCTGCAACAGAACCTATCAGTACTTAACTCTGAAAAAACAAAGACTTTTTTTAGGTTCTCAGGCACCCAGTATGAGGGGCCATTGTACTGAATATTACAACATATAGGATGACACTATAGAGGCAGACAGACAAGAGAGACAAAGAGAAAGAGCTGTGACCTGGCATCACCAGGACCCACTCCTTCCTCCCAGAACTATTTGCCATGTCTGCAGTCAAACATGCAAATATCAGATACTGGAACTGTCATGCCCAGATCAAGGGCATTGCCAGAGCATCAAGGCCAGATATCGTCAACAACGGCAATACGAAATTTCACACTGATCTCTAATTGGGGATCCTGACACACAATAACATGTGTCATATTAATAATGCTTAACATACTGGTGCCTGCAGTTCTTGTACCTTCTTTGTCATCAAAGGACCAAACACGAAAAAAATACCATTCGTTTCCATTGGCAGGAGAATAGCAGACAGACGGTTAGCATTAATTAATTTGCCAGTGCATTTACCTTGCTTTCCAAGACATTCTTTCTGCTACATTTTGCTGTACAGCTTCCTGATTTTGCAACACTGCTGGATTTTATGAGGCATACTGTATGACAATCCATTTGTTCTATTGTGCAAATGATCTCTTAAACAGTACACACAGAGGAAATAGTTCCACTATAGGATTTCTGGATGTTACATACACATTGGATACTGTGGGTTTTATTTCCCGTTTTGTACCTCGTATAAACAATCTGATCCATTTCAGATTGACTCTGTTAACATGACTAAAGTGCAGTATAAAAGATGCTATCTCAAATTGAAGTATTATGTTATTAATTTATCTTTTCCCTTAGCTATCAGGAGGGGCCCTCTACATCCAGAGGTACATTGGGTTTTTACTGCAACTTATGTTAAATATCAGACATTTTTACTGCAATTTCGCATATAGATCTGAGCAATATCTAAACTTGGAGTAGACTCAAAATATGGCACTAGTATTCTGATCCAAGATCCTTTGAAACCTTGGCAGTCTACTGACAGGTCCTGAAATGGCTTAATGCCCCCTGGAAGACTTATTAGGAATTGCTATAAACTTCTAGAAGTCTTGTGAGGCAGGAATGGGTGGAAGCATATACTTGCGAGGAAAGAATACAATGGGAAAAAATTAAAAGGGTAACGACACAAGATGAATGACCTAAAGAACATAAAAAATGATCCACCTGTTACATGACAAGTAAGCAGCTTTTCCCATTAGCCTGTCTATCAAGAGGAATTCTTATAGCTGCCATTATGGCATCTCATCTTCACTTTAAACCTTTGTTCTTGAAATCAGGAGCATAATCCAAGTTGAATCTTTTTAGACATGCCACAACAGGCATCTGCTATAGAAAACACAACCAAGGCTCCTCAGAATCAACAAGAGCTTAACTGACCTTGACCTCTGGCCCTCTAGAGAGGGCTGGCATAGCCTACTTCAGGGGAGGAGATTGCCAACTGCAGGAAAAGCAGTGGAAAAGTTGTAGCACACATGAATTTAAAACACTTGCTATAACCTCAGAATCTGGCCCAACTGATTTGATTTGCCTTCAAATATCACTCAAAAACAACAAAGAAAGACTTTTTGGCTGTTGAACATTGATTGTACAATTTGTTAGCTTTGAAATCCCTGCCCGTCAACATACAATCCCTCAACACTCTCTATTAAATACAATGAAAGGTGGATTTTTACGGTGACTTGCTCATTAGCACAGTAAGCTTGTGACTACTTAAGAGTCAATACTCAGTGTTGATATTCACACTGTAGTTTAGTCTTTCTGCAACAAAAACTTTGAAATGGCCACTTTTTAATCTTAATCAACACAATTCTAACATGAAAAGCTTCAAGAGAGGAAGATACACTACAGTTCATCTCTCTACAAGTACCAGGGCAAAGCAACACATTTCAGTACAAATGATGTGTTCAATCTTATTGAAAAGAATATAATTTTATAAAAAAATTAAATTGGTTTTTGAGAGTCACCAGCACTACAGGTGCTGAAAGTTATATTACTCGTGACACTGGAAGAAATGGGATTTAATATCAGATCCTTAACTTTTTATCTAGTGCCACTTTAGGGAACCAGTGGGCGAGGCATATACCCCAGAGAGCTCTGCAGGTCATGAAGTGGAGAAATGGGTAAATAACACCAGTGTAGTTGTCATCTGTTGGCATTTTACCCCAGAACATCTGTTAATCAAGGCAAGGTAACCTGTGGTACAATACTAGCCTACTGTATGCAGTAATCTCAGGATGGCTGCATGCCTGTCCATGGGCAGATCTAGGATTTTGAAAAGGGAGGTACAGACGGTGTACTACAGCATCACATATAATACAACATAATACATATAACAACCCATTTGTCCCCATTTAAAAATAAACTAAAAGCTTTACTAATACACTAGGGACCCTATATTATTTAGTTTAAGATGAAAGCAAAAGAAAAAAGGTTATTGAAATGTGCATTCATTTGCAATGCCATATATTATGTATAAAAACAAAAGAAACTAGGCAAAATATTCAAAAAATGTTTTTCATTATTTCTACAGTCATTGAAATTAAATGTATGCCTCTTTTTCAGATCAGATAAAACAAGATCTAGCCTTCTTGAGAGTGCACCCAATGCTTCACTGAATGTTATCTCCACAACTGAATTAATGTTTCTAGCTAGATTCAAAAACAGTCTGCAGTGCTTTGAAATAGGAGCTACATTTCCAGGAGCAGCTAACAGACAACAGAACTACAAAAGAAAGCACTACTTGATTACTGAACCCATTAAAGAGCATTATAAAGGAGAAAGGGTAATTAACACCTATGGAATGAAGAATTTAGAAGGAAGAATTATAATTAATCATAAAGGCAACTGACTTCCTCAGTGCTGTCTGAACAGAAATGCTGCTGCCACTGACAGGCAGTTGGTCTTAAACTTTTGGGTAAATCAGAATCAAAGGAGGTGCAACTGCAACCCTCGCCTCCCAATGTGGGAGTGTGTTTGTCTGCTCCAGATCCCAATGCAATTTACATTTGTACACGAAAATGATGTATATGCACAATAATAAATATTCCATCTATTCTTATTCATGCAAGTTGTCCAAACAACTCTTTACTTGGAAATAATGAGATCTGATTCAGTTAAAAAAATGTTGTAACATTTTCTAGCATGGGGCCCACTTTATATCACCTAGAGCAGTAGTTCTCAACAGGAGGTTTGTGGTCCCCTGGGGAGCCTTGAGCAGGTTTCAGGGGATCCAATCAGTCTGGCCTGGACATGGGAGGAGACATCTCAGCCCCCACCTCCCCGCCTGCCCCCCCCCAGGCTGAGGCGACTACCAAGGAAGGGGTGAGGGTGGGCGTTGGGGTAGGGGTGGGCCTGCCCTGCCTGACCCCACCACCTCCATCTTGTGGGCAGTGCTGGTGGGAGGGCGAGGCTCCACACTTTTGCTGTTCAGGTGAGTGGGGTCTCAGGACTCCCACCGCTAAGTCCTGCCCACTGCACCTGGGACCATGCAGGTGGGTCTGGGGAGCCGGGCAGTTGTTGTGGCACAGGTGGGCCATGGAGTTTTTATAGCAATTTAGGAGGGGCCTCAGGAAGAAAAAGGTTGAGAACCCCTAACCTAGAGCTGACTGAAACTTGGAATTTCAATCAATATCATGTCAAATGGTAGGACATCATTCTCAATCAATACCATGTCAATCCCAGGACATCATTCTCCCATTGTACTTGTCCTTGGTGAGGCTGCAGCTGGAGTACTGCATCCAGTTTTGGGCTTCACAATTCAAAAAGGATGTGGAGAAGCTTGAGAGAGTCCAGAGAAGAGCCATGTGCATGATCAGAGGTCAGGAAAACAGACCTTACAATAACAGGCTGAGAGCTATGGGACTCTTCAGCCTGGAAAAGCAAAGGCTCAAGGGCGATCTGGTGGCCACCTATAAGTTTATAAGGGGTGTTCACCAGGATCTGAGGGGACGTTTGTTCACCAGAGCGCCCCAAGGGATGACAAGGTCAAATGGTTATTGTCGGGAATCAGAGCAGCCGACCGGCAGCTGCTTTCTGACCCCCCCCACCGGAGCAGTAAAACTTTCACCTGACAGGCGGGTAGTGATGGATGCGGTGAAATTAACCAGGCACAGACGCGTGTTGGTTACAGGAGATTGTTTACTTACATCACCCAGATAGTGACGTGCGATGCAGGCTGAGCCTTTGTTCCTGTTACAGTTGCTTCGGTTACAGTTGAGCGAACAAGGTCGGGTTACAATATCAAGCGATGACGAACGAAGCGCGCCGAGAACGGACTATCGAGCCTGCAGGGCTTTATTACGTCAAAATTAACGATGACGGGGAGTGATTGACAGATGATCAGACCGTCAAGCTACTCTCGTGATGGACTTAGGTTTCTCCTCAGAGATTTTTCCAGGGTTCTCCAGCTTGGGCGGAAGTTGCTAAATTATTTATAGACAGAGGTGTCTGACAGAGATACCCAATGATGAACCGTTATGTGGAATCTTTAATTTTTTGGCAAGCAGCAGTTCTTTGTGCTCTCAGGTTGCTATCAGGTTACAAGGTAGTGGGTTAGGTTTCTAGTATGTTACGTGAGAGAGGCTTACGCTTATTTCTTGACCAATTATATACAGTTTCCCCTCGCTTTTTATTTCAGCTGACCAGTTACCTACAGTTATCCCTCTGGGTTTTATTGCGGGGATTTATGGCAGGGCTATCCCCTTTTACCCTGACCAGTCTTAAGTTTCGTTTCTTGTTTGTGACGTGGGCATAAATTATATACAGCTCTCCACCAGGATTTTGTTTTAGGAGTTTCTGGCAAGGATTTCTTTTAACCCTTAGTTAACTAATTGAATGGTATCTCTTGCTAGTGGCATGGGCACTGATTAACTGGGTTGTGACAGTTATGAATTCCTCCATGACCATTTCAGACATAAGGAAGAACTTCTTTACTGTCCGAGCCCCCAAGGTCTGGAATAGCCTGCCATTGGAGGTGGTTCAAGCACCTATTTTTTATGCCTTCAAGAGAAATCTGGATGTTTATCTTGCTGGGATCCTATGACCCCAGCTGACTTCCTGCCCCTGGGGCAGGGGGCTGGACTCAATGATCTTCCGAGGTCCCTTCCAGCCCTAGTGTCTATCAAATCTATGAAATCTATGAAATGTTGACACCCTAAAAATGGTTTCCATTCCAACACAAGATGAAAACAACAGTGAAAAAAATTCCTATGGAAAAAGGTTAAAAATGTGTCTGGTCACTGATAGCATTGTGTTCAGTAAAATTCACCATATTTTCTTCTAATTTTGTTTTAATTTTGACCTTTTTATGTCACTGTATATAAAAAATAAATAATATGTCATTGTGAAATGGAAAAAGCACGTGTTCCATTCTGAGGTTAAAATAAAGCATTGCATTTTTCCCTAAATTAATGTTTGAAAATATTTACATATTCCTTCATAAAGTTCTGTATCTTAATAAAGCATATTCTAAGATAAAAGTATTCCATTATTTTTTCAAATGTGCCCCTTTAAAACTCAGCTGACCTGTCTCCTGCCCCCCTCCCCCTGTATTGGAAAAAGGCAATAATTCTATCAGGTGGGACATGACATTTTAAATTTTAAGCAGATACATTGGATCTTTGTTTATAGAATTAAATAGTAAGACATGACTTTCTCTTCTTTTTCCCCTTAATTCATTGTCCTTTATGGTAGAACATTGGTGTACTTTTGACACTAGCATTCAAGATCAATAATACTAGTAACTCAACATTCAACATTTAACTGCTTTGTTCAATTTTTACTCGACTGACATGTACCAGAATGTAAAACACCTTTAAAACATGAACCTGTAATGATGATTAACATTATATGAATGTTTCAACAATAAATATTTAACACTACACTAATAAGGGGGATTGTTTTACATGCAAGATGCTGGGCTTTTCCAATTCATCTTCATTATTAAGCAGAATCTAAACCATCAGTATTCCTTAAATGCTCTGAAATGACAGTAAAGTTCATGCAAGGTGTTTGCATTTGTTAAATAGATGAAAATGTTTCCCAAAATTAAAGGGCTATTTTAAATAAGAATAATCAGTCTTGCAAAACAGCAAAATCTCATCCATACAGCACAAACATGTATAGTACATATACAGTACAATCACTGCCCAACGTAGACAGCATGACACATGTACAACCCACATAATAACAAGAAAAAGTGTAAGAGTAGCCATCATTTGTAGCATTGTTTTTAGAGCAACCCTGTTTATAATCCCTGGGTGGGAGTTTGCTTAAAAATAAGGGACTAGCAAGGGAAGTGGAGGTGAAAAAGGAAGGTCTTGATATGGTGTAATTTTATGCAAATTACTATGGGTATGTTTATCTCAAGGTCTGTATTTTCAAATTTGCTCCTCACTTCCATGTGCTCAGGAGACAGGGGTCTTACACTAAAGGGGAGGGGAAGGGGCTAGAGGGGGAAGTTGAGAGGGCACAGGGCAAGGGAGCTACCTGAAGTCTGGGACCAGAAAAGTATTTTGCCCTTAAAGCTTCCATTTCAACATTTACTCCATTCTCCCTCAAAAGAGCTGTCCTCAAGGTTTCTGCCAAAGCCCTCTGAACTGTAGCCACTTTAATTTCATATGAAGAGATTTGCTTCAAAGCTCATGAACATGTCATTCAAGCACCAGGGATGTTGCTTCTGCCCCACTGCTGCATACTTCTTACTTGGTCCAATAGGCAAGAATTAAGGGAGGAAACTACCCCCCACAACTCCTGCTACAGTTTGTCAACTACGGTCATGTACAGATGAAACAAGAGGCATGTATGCACGACACTTTAAAGTGGGTTAAATGCTTTTGCACTGCTTTTATGATGTCGGTGTTTGCACACCTCAGTGGCATATTGAGCACTAATTCCAACAGCTGAAGGAAATTCAGTGGCATAATGCACCTTAAATGACTTGAGGCATAGCAAACTAAAACTCCTACAGCCACGAAGCAAAGCATTGGGCTCCGTGCAGCTCCACGGCTGTACAGGAAGCCATGCAGGCAGCCTGGCAGCAGCCCGAGAAAGCAGCTCCACCCAAGAAAAGCAGCGAGTCTGATTTCTCCTTCCTTCCCCCGCCCCGCCCCAAACCTGCCTGCCTGGGCAGTGTGGAAGCGCAGTGCTTCCCTCTATGGCTGCGATGCCCCCTGGGACCACCTGAGCCAGGTACCTGCAGGTGGGTGCCGCCTGGGGGGCGGGGGGGCCACTGCTGCCACGGAGGAAAGCACCAGCCTCCCTCCTTAGCCCAGGGACCACTCCACCTGACAGCAGCTTGCCCTCCCTTCCCCAGTGCCAGAGAGATAGGTAAGTCAGTGGGCTGTGTGCATGACACGGGGATTTAATCAGCCCTAAATTGAAGTGGTGTTTTTTAAAACCCACCAATTAAACTTAGGGCCTCCCTTTCGTCTCCACTGCCATGTGGTAGGAATTGACTGTAAAATCCCTACTCCCACTGGAGAAAACAGGTACCATTCCATACTGAGAATGTGTAACTGGTGGTGTGAAAACTTAGGCCTACTGGCAGAAGGGGATGTCACTCCTAAACAAAGACAACAGATGAACACTTAAGAATACTGACTGGATATGGCTACTTTAGGATCCAAAGCAAGGGATATTCACAAGGCCTACAGAATCTGCTACTCCATTTGTGATGCTTTATGCATATAAAATAAATTATCAATAACATGCTTTGTAATCACTAATCTCTTGTTTGAGAGCAGGCAGGCAAACTTCTTCAGCTGACTGGCCTTAAAGAAAACCATGTAGTCCTGAATTGTTTAGGTTTGGTAATATGAATTTACCAATGGTTACTCATGCTGATTTCCACCAGCTGGGTTAATAACCCACCAGCCTCTTCTCATGGACAAATCATGGCTAAGGAAGAGGACAATGCAGTGTCAGTTGATCCCTAAAGTGGCTCATTTCAATCCAAAGACATGATTACTGTGACTCCACCATTCTTTTTTGGAGTATATTTTACCTCCAAAACTACAGGCTGTTACAGACTCAGAGCAAGAATTAGAAACGTTATAAAAGTAGGATATGGCCTATAAACTATATCTAATTTGCATTTATGTTATAAAATTCAACAAAATGCAGAAAATATGGCTATCTAAAAGATACTCCATAGCCGACATTTATTCCACTACCAATAATAATCTATTAAAACCAAGCATTCATAGTTGTCCTTCTCTGTTAGGACTTGGTGCTAAAGACCTACATTTTTTAAATGAATTATCAATGTAATTGGGACCCTCAGTATTTTGGTGTTCTGCTAGAGATGCTTGAATTTCGGAAAGGGTGAGCCCTTCCCATCTTTAAGGTATTTTTAGTTGAAGAACCACAACTTCCAAGGGAAGTGGTGCTCATCCCTACCCTGGGGGTCTTCAAAAGGAGGCTAGACAGACACCTAGCTGGGGTCATTTGACCCCAGCATCCTTTCCTACCCATGGCAGGGGGTCAGACTTGATGATTTGCTTAGGTCCCTTCCGACCCTACCAACTGTGAAACTATGAAGTCCCACAGCTACCAGATACTTCTTAAAAACCATACCATGGCAAAATATAATGACAAGATAAAATCCTATCCTTATATGATTGTGTCATTGAGCCAAGCCTTCTGCCTACCTTAATGAAGCTCATTCTTTGACATGTTTAAAGCTACTTCCAGTGAGTGATGCAAAACGAACGTATTTAATGAATACGACCAGAGTACCTAGCTAGATAAAGAACCATAAAAGAGCTACATGAAGTCAACCAAAGACTTACCTATTTGCTATCAATTTTATGTGGAAGCCACTCAGCTATACTGATGATGGATGGCAGTAGAATGAAACCCTAAAATACACTGGAGTAGATTAGTAGGGATGTACTGATGAGTACTCCCTAATATGCCACTCTAAATGGAATTCACATGGAAACACATGGATCCCAATTCTTTAACAGTGACTGAAATAATATTTATATCACCCCTTGAAAACTATGTTTACAAATGTCCCATTCCCTATGGCATAGGAAAAGAACATGGTCCATACATCAGGATTATAACTGAACAAGAACTGTAGCATTCGTGCTACAGAAAAGAAGGCAAAGACAGATGCACTCTATACACTACCTGTGAAGGTCATAAAATTCCTAGCAAGCATTTACTCAGAAAATTCTTGGGATCTTATTTCTAGAAAAACAGGCAGTGTGCGCTAGGGAGTGCCTCTGGAGCAGAAGATAGGGATCCTCCTGCAACCAAATGCAGAGTACCAGGTGAGAATGGTCAATGGATCTGTTAAGCACTGGATTCACGGCTTTCCTCCCTTCCCGGAAAACCTTTCCTCCCCCAGTGCATGCTGGATTCAGAGCAAGGTCTTCACAAGGTCTACCATAGACAGGATGCTCTGTTTCCCTGATGCCCACATCTGGATTTGACTTTTATGGTTTGTGGGACATTGTTTATTGCTTTCTTAATACTGGAGCCAACAGAATGGGCAGAAATGTGACCTTAGGCAAGTCACAGAATCTCCCTCCCTCAGATTTCCCGCCTGTAAAATGGATATATATCCCTCACTTTGGGTGGTATTTTTTTGAGGCTCGGTTAATGTTTGTGCCCTGTGTGCTTTCCGCTTCCATGAAACTAACCTGACACGTGCATACTCGTATACGTATATAACAAAAAATAATACACCACCTGCTGTTTTTCTTCTATTAATTAAACCACAATGACAGCCACAAAAATTTAGTATTTTTCATCTACAAAACCCTTTTCAGAGCAGTAAAGGTAACTGAGGCTCACAGAAGTTTAGAGTCTAGTCCAAGGTCACACAGCAAATCAATGGCAGAACTGGAAATCAAATGCAGGTCTCCTCCCTCTCTGGGGCCTTATGATCAAAATCAAACTGCCACAATACCAATATTTTCTAAGACCTCATTCAACATTGCACTCATTCTTTCTCTGTCTGTATATCAAAAAGAAAAGAACATCTGAATGTGCATGATAAATAATAGACACATTACAGTAGAGAATAGCTGTAGTTTGTGTGGCATGGACTGTACATATTACCCTCTCTGATGTACTTCACTATGTGCACAAACAGTGCAATCATATGATTATCATCACCATCTTAGCAGCATAATAAAGAAAGGGCAGGCTATAATGATCTACTTTATAGAGCAATAGTGTAAAAATAGTCATTTCTATGCTTGTGCATGCAACACTTCTACATTTCTTTAGCCACTGATTGCAGAGTTCAAAAAGCATATACAATGCAGCGTTCACAATGAGCCATGATGTGCTGCTTTTATAAAAAACATGTAAACATAACCAAACAGCCCCATCCCATTATATGCCTTAAAATATTAATCATTTCAACCCAACTGTCTAATATTCAACCCAGATGAGGATAAATTGGTAAGATTAAAAATATATCCAAGTTAGAAGCCTTACAGGCCATTTTAATGAAGTTTATGTTTGAATGAACACATGAGTAAGAAAGAATAAGCTATTGAAACCTGAGATTTTTTTCAGTAATTTTCTCATTGCATCTCATGAATATTGTAATTCTAACATACACATATGATGTATAAAGTATACTGAAACAATCTGGAATCCTTAATGCTGCTTGTTTATTAAGGGCAGCTTGGAGCCTTTCTTAATTAAACTCCTATACACCACTGTAAAAAGGTAAACTTCTGAAAAGATCAAAAAAATCAGTATAGAATAGATATGTTTAACTCCTAGAAAATTCCAAGGTTGACTCTTCACGTTTTTCATGGTAAAAATCTTTCACAAAAGAGACTTTCCATTAAAATATGTTAATATAACTTAGCAGACCTACTGTCCACAGGGGAAAAAAAATCCTATAAAGCTAGGTACTGTTGGCTTTAAAGAGACTAGGGAGAAGGAGCTTCTCTTTGGAATTTAACGTTGCTTTCCACTCTGCAGTTATCTATCCCACCGCAGCTGAATTTCATGAAGATCGGTGTCAAAACAGCAGCCAGAAAGGCTAAGTACAGGTGTTCAAGAAGCCGGTGCCAAAAGCACTCAAACTTTCAAGCTTTAAGCACCCCTGTTTAGGTTGGGAGGAAGCAGAACATGTGTTAGTTCTTGGGGAACAAGGGGGCTCAGAGCCTGCCTGCATGGCCCAAGCATAGCAAGTACAGGAGGCTCCTGCACACCTCCCAGCATGCCCTATGGGCTCCCTGGGCTGCCAAAGACTCCCAATCAGATCTGAATGGCCAAGCCTAACTGGCTGGTGGGGGATCATGGCCGCTCATCTGGACATGATGCATCAGCAGCTCACCATGACCATGAGCTATCAGTCAGCCATCTCAATCAGCACATCCTGAGCTCACCAAGTGTATGTATGTGTGTCCTGGATGCCTGGGTTGTGTGTGCGTGTGTGTGTGTGTGTGAGGTACCTCAGTTCTCTTTGTGTGTGTGCATGTGTCCTGGATAACTGTATCCCAACCCCCCACCCACCCAGACTGGTGGCCCCAACCCCACACCACAGCATGCTTTTCAGATCTGCAAAGTCCTGGCCAAGTAGCTTCTCATACCCACGTGGACTAGGAACCCTCCCTGAATGAGTAGGCTTTGAGTGCCATGGCACTGGGCCACGGGTCTCCAGTCTTGCGCTCCTCTGGGCCCTGCATCGCAGACACCACTGCCCACAAACCACACTGTCACACTTCCCCTCTCCCTTTCCAACTCCACCACTAGGGTACACCGCCAGGGTGCTGGGGAATGCAGAGTGAGGAAGAGACATGCCTCATTTTAATCAAATGTTGAAGCTGCTAAACTTTTAGCATGTTTATTAAACAAAAAACTGTGCAACGCTGCCTACTCTGGAACTTGGAACCTTCTTCTTAGTTAACACTGAGAGTGTGGGGAAAGAACCTGGCTGCACTGGGTGGTTATGACGTGGGGGGGAAGAGGGTGGGCAGCCATGGGGTGCCCAACTTAAACATGAAACCTTGGGGTGGTAGGGAGGATACCGCACATGAAACTGCTGCCCCTCAGTTTAATTAAATGTTGCAGCTGCCAAATTTTTTTGTGTGCACAATAAAGAAATACTACAGGACATTGCCTGCTCTGGAACTTGGACCAGAGCCCAGTGGAATGCCTATCCTTGCAGAGGCTGCACTGCTCCCCTGCAGTGGCCTAGCCCGGTGGACTGGTGGCTTCCCCTCCCCCAGTTCTGAGCACTCCCACCCACTTCTGGGACTGCCCTGGAATCTCTTGGGGACCCTGAATCTGTGCCAGTGACAGCAAGTGACTGCAGGTAATGAGGTAGCCCTGGAAGATGGGATGAAGAATGCTTGCCCTGGCATCAGGTCTCAAGCAGCATGGTTCTCCTCCCTTCCCCAGAGCTGCTCCTTGGAGTGGACACCACTGGACACCTTCCTGGCTCCTTGGACCATGGGTCAGCAGCTCCCATGTGCCATATCCCCCTCACACCCCAGCATCTCCCAATCAATGTGGTTTGGAGTGTTCCCCTAGTTCTGCCATTCAGGCCCCTCTTCCCCCTCCTCTCATTGGACTCTCAGGCATGTTGACCGAGGGAGAAGTCCCTGAACTGGGGCTTGCCACATTGGGTAGGGGTAGGCAGCAGCTTACCCCACCACTCCGGACCGGGAGGGCAACTGTCTCCCTTTGGGAGGCAGCACTGATGCCACTCAGGGGTGTTGTAGCTGGACCCCAAGCAGTCTTTGACCCTGTGCATAAATTCCTTATCTTGGTACTGTGACTCTCAGCTCTGTAGCAGTGCAAGTGGCATCCCTCAGAGAGCAGCTGGCCACCCATAGACCTTGTTCTTGGACTTTCACAGCACATTCCTCGGCCTAAGTGGCTCATTCAAATGCCGTGGCACCATGGATCCAAGCAGTAGCCAACCTGTCCATTCTAATCCCTCACAGGGAGGGTCCCCTTGGATCCTCATATTACTGTCGCTGTCTAAATGTCTCCATTGCTCTGCAGGTATCCAGACAACCATCCTGGATCCAGCATTTCAGGCTCCATGACTGGGCCTCCTGCACACAAATGTAGAACCTGCAGGCAAGGGAGACACTGAGGGACCTCTGGTGAGTCCCCTGTCCAGACCCTTTCCTTTGCCTGGGACAAGAAGCCAGGTAGCTCCTCATGACCTGTTGATGACCATGGCATAGAATGCCTATGTTCCACCTCCTAGCTGGGAAAACTTGGAGGTCTGGGTTCCATCTAGATGCTTTGCCAAACAGTGCCAGAAGGATCACCAGAGAGAATGTGCTGTTTCACCTGTTGGTTACACGTCAGGTGTGGGTCTTTAAAAAAGCTTTCATTGGGCGTGTCTATACATATGTATTTACTGTGCAGTAACTGAAATTACTATGCAGTACGGGCGTACGTCTATGTGCCACCTGTACTGCACAGTAAATATGGTGACTTATGCCAACTTGCGCATAAATTTGATACCTGCATTATGCAGGTATCAAATTTACGCCCAATCAACTACTGCATAGTAATGCATGTGAAGATGCCTTACTGTGCAGTAACACTGTGTGTGTGGTCTGACTTGGGACTAACTTTAGTCCCAAGTCAGTCCACACACAGAATTAATGTGCTTTAATGCCTGCATGTGTAGACACCAACCTGTTCTGCTTACTGTGCAGTAACTTACCATGTAGTAAATTTAAGCCAGTGTAAACGCATGTGTAGACACACCCAGTATATATCAGGGTCTTTTTGGGCTAGGCTCTGTCAGGTGGATCTGGATAAACATGCTGGCCTCTCTCAGGAAAGCAATGCGACCTTGAGGAATGGAGTGGTCAGTTGTCAATTACCCATATTTATGGCCCCACTCAATGTAATATGAATTCCTAGAAGAAAGTTTTAGACTGGATATAAGGAAAAACTTCTTCATGGTTCATGTGACCAGCAGGGTTACTGCAGGCACCTATCCTGGAGATCTTCAAAAGGAGACTGGACGCACACTTTGCTGGGGTTATTTAACCCCAGCAGTCTTTCCTGCCCAGAGCAGGGGGGCTGGACCTGATGATCTCACAAGGTCCCTTCCACCTCTAAACGCCTGTGAATCTGTGATAAGTCTCCCAACAACAGTAGGGGGGAATGAGCTTGGTGCTGTACCTTTGTTCCAGGCCAGTGACATGAGGGCTGGTGGGGGGAGGGGGTTGTTTGAGAAGCACAAGTTCAGTGAGGAGCATCAATAAATCAGTATCACCAGTCTTCCATGTGGCCTATCACTGAGTCAGAGCACACAATGTCAAAGTACACGATCACAGCCTTCCCTATGAGCATATCCCAACTTACCAAGGAGTCATATTAGATTGTTCCATCACCTATAACAATTGCATCCAGAAGGTCAGCAGTAAAGTCTCTGCATGGGTAGCTACCTTAAGACAATTATCCAGCATGACATGGGGGGCCAACTTCAAAGTGCTCAGAACCATTGTACTTGCAATGGTATACGCCCCAACAGATTATTGTGCTCCTATATGGTCCAAAAGTTGTTGCATCAAAAAGCTCAAGCCTGCACTTAACAGTGAGCAGAAACTCATAACTGCACAACTTTTACACACACACACACACACACACACACACACACACACACACACACACACACACACACACACACACACACACACAGCAGGCCAAGTACTGTGGCCTTGCATATTGCATAGTTAGGTAGGGGTGGGGTGAATGGAAATGAAATAATCGCTCCAAGTAATCCAATTTGATATCTATTCCTGAAGTGTTTTATACCAAAACTAAACCAGTCCCCCACTGGGCACGGCACTTACTAGAAAGCTGCAATCTTTACAAATGCCCAGATAGGTTAGATAGTATCCGTGCATTGAGCAATGATACCAGACAGTGGCTCACAGCTGGCCAGAGGGAATGGCGGGGGGAGGGGGGCGGGGAGAGGAGAGTTGGAAATAGGGGCTTCCCTGACTCTTGTCAGTGACAGCCCAGGGGCAGGGCCAGCCCAGCTCTCAGGCAGAGAAGATGAGGTCTGGTCTAAGCTAGACCGCCTCCTTACAAGGGGGGTGAGAGCAGGGTGCCACAATGCCCCATGGGATGTTGGCAGAATGCAACCTACTGAGAGTCACAATGGGATCTGCTACAAATGTTTGTTATAGCATTCTAACCTACAACACTGAAGTCTGATACCACATCTATCCAGGGTTATCTTAGAGCAGGATCTGCCATTTTTACAGTGCTTTATGTGCCATGACTGTCTGCTCAGTGATGGCTGTAGAGTGCTTTCTGCACATGTACCATGCAATAAGCGTAATTTCTGTACCTGGCCAAAATCTCTTTTTTTCCATCTGGAATTACCATAAACAGTCTCCGCATTTCCATAGACAAATATATATTTAATTTTAAGTCACTAAAAACTCAGTTTCTCAGCCTCTGTGCAAGAAGAGTATTGTTTTAAAATGAAGCAAATTGTTTTAAAATGAAGGTTAAACAAATGATCAAATCAAAAATGAAGATTAAACTAAGGCCCAACCCTGACTTTCTTGCTTCTCAAATCTCCATTGCAGCCAGTTTGAATTGTGTTAAGCCATTACATACAGTATTACTGTAAATAAATAATACTACCCATGATCCGATTTTGTGTTTTGAAGATACAGACAAATGTTGGCCTCTCTCATTTATCCAGGTCACTTTCTTCTTTGCGTGCATAGGGGTTCTGAGGGGGGGGGGGGGGGGGGTGGTGTGGTTGATGTTCCCAAATATTTTCTTACACTGAAATCACGTGTTCAGTTTTGCTAGGAAAAAAATTACAACCAGAATAGCCCCTCTGCATGAAGTGAAACCAAAGAGAATCAAACCATATTTTAGACATGACGGATATTTTTACACACACTTTGGGAATGCAAGGGGCTGGGCTTTAATTAGAGCGGTTCGTATATCAGCGTCCCCATGCTTCAGCATGGTAATTACCACTCTCCAGCAGACTCGATTAACCAAGTCTGCTCTGACACACTGTAACTACAGCGTGTCGGAGCAGCCTCCCGGCTCATATATGGGCACGCAAAGTTGGACTAATAGTCAATCACAAAAAAAGGAAACTGAAAAAATTAAGATCTAAAGAAAAACACTTCTTAATTGAATAAAGGCTGCAGTGAAAGCTACTGATATTCTCTTTCTCTAAGTCATGCAGGTTTTAACCAGAGTTTCTGAAACAATGTTGTATTAAGATTTTTCTTCTCTACATTTTTACCTAAATCATGTCCGACACCAATTTACATGCACCTGTTGCAAAATGGTAACAGTCAACCATGGGAAAAATCAGTGGTATAAACCCAAGCTGCAATTGCTGTTATATAAGGAGCTACTGCAACTGAAACTGTGTGATAAATTCATTCCAGCTTAAACAAATACTGAACAAAACTTACGTTACACAAATAAAATATGTGATGAGATACCCTCTGGAATGCCATCGACAGTTCTGAGTATCTATGTACACTCACAAAATTCAGAAAAAGTCAATGAAAACAAATAAAAGCTTGAAGCAAGGGAGGGATATGCAAAGCCTTGTCTCTTCAGCATGTCATTTCATCCCAACTTGCAGATGGCAGCTACATGTATCAGCCCGCAAAGCACCGTGTACTGCACTACAAAGAACCCAACATGTCACCAGCCCAGATCAAACCAAGGATTCTTCAGCAGAGTAATTTCACTGACTTGTTTTCCATGGCCTGAGGCTTTGCTTGCATGGTAATGCTCTTCTGTTATTTACCATGCAATCCAGAAACAGCTTCCAAACATCGAAGAACAGAATTTCTGAAGGAATAACTACCAACTCAAGCGTTTCAACAAAGAAAATCGGGGAAAGAAGATTTAGGGTGCTTAGGATTAATACACAATGTGGCATTTGAATTTATTTTTTTAATATCCATAATGACTCTGATTTAGAAAAGTGTATGCTTACTGGGAAAGCATGCATTTAGAAAGGTTTTTTGATTACCTTAGAGTACTCTGCTTGACTGAATACTGCCAAATCTTTTCTTCCAAGTACTTAGCAGCAGAAAGGAAGGTCAGTCTTAGCTGTCATACATATATACAGAGATACTGTAAAACACAGCTGTGCTAAATATAAGTGAATCAGAGTTTTAGTAGGAAACCTTTCAATAAATTGAGACTTGTTAAAAATGTATGAGTCTCCTAATGTTTTCTGCTGTACTAACGTTTGTTGCTGATATAAAAACATTAGTTAAGTAGGTCCAGGATTAGGATTTGACAAGTATGACCTCATTTTCAAAGTAGCTAATATTTTATTATTCTGTGAAAAATGGCTATGGGCTGTAGATCATTTTAAATGCCTCAAGGCATTCTCATCCTATAGTATGTATAGATGAAAATACAGTGAACCCAATTCAATGCATTTCAATGGACTATTAGGTCACAATAATCAGGTTCTACTGTGAAGCCCATTTTGGAATGCAGCAATTATTTTGTACCAGACAGGTCTTAAACAATGCATGACAATGGGATTATGGTCTTTCTCCCCACCCTCACAAAATGGGTGGGGGACAAGAAAAAGTAAATGGCTATTATTGTATGGGGAAGAGATGAGAGAGATCAGTCACTTCTCAATTTGCAAGAGGTGCTCTGAGTTCTCATCCATTATTGTTATAGATTCATAGATTGTAAGGGGCTAGAAGGGACCATGGAAGATCATCGGGTCCAGCCCCCCACACCAGGCAGGAAAGACAGCTGGGGTCAGGCGACTCCAGTGAGGTGACTGTCCAGTCTCCTCTTGAAGATTTCCAGGGTAGGTGATTGCACCACCTCTGGAGGGAGCTTCTTCCACAGTCTGGACACTCAACTGCGAAAAAGTTTTTCCAAATGTTGAGCCTGAAATGGTCTTCCAGGAGTTTGTGGCCATTACTCCTGGTTTGCCCCAAGGGTGCCTTGGGGAACAGTTGTTCACTAAGCCCTTGATGTACTCCCCTGATGTAGTGGTAAGCTGCTACCAAGTCCCCTCTCAGCCTTCCCTTTTTCAGGCTGAACAGTCCCAGGTCCCTCAAGTCTTTTATTGTATAGCTTGCTGTGCAAGTCTCCAATCACGCGGGTGGCCACTCTCTGGACTCTCTCAAGTTTTACCACATCCTTGTTAAAGTGTGGTGCCCAGAACTGGATGCAGTACTCCAGTTGGGGTCTCACCAATGCCGAGTAGAGCAGAAGAATCACTTCCTTGGTTTTGCTGGAGATACATTGATTGATGCGCACCACAGTATTATTTGCCCTGCTGGCAGCAGTGTTGCACTACCGGCTCATATTCATACTGTGGTCCATTATTACCACTAGGTCCCTTTTGCTCATAGTGATGGTCAGTTTAGCACCACCAAGCCTGTAGGTGTGAAGGGGGTTCTTCGCCCCCAGATGGAGCACTTTATATTTCTCGATGTTAAACTTTATCTGGTTCCAACTTGCCTAACTTGCTAGCCTGTCTAGATCCACCTGTATCTGTAGCCTATCTTCAAGCGTGACCATGGTTTCCTGTAACTTGGTGTCATCTGCGAATTTGGCCAGTGAGTTCCTCACCCCCACATCCAAATCACTGATAGAAATGTTCAAAAGTACTGGACCAAGCACTGACCCATGTGAGACACCACTGGCCACTTCTTGCCAGGATGACACAGATCCATTCATTAGGACTGTTTGGGTCCTATCCAACAACCAGCTTCATACCCACCTAACTGTCTCACAGTTAAACCCACAATCCTCCCATTTTCTCATGAGAACATTGTAGGATATCAGCTCAAAGCCTTTGTGGATGTCAAGGTATACAATGTAAACCTCCTCTCTTATCCAGGTGGTAAGTTACCTGATCATAAAAGGAGATGAGGTTGGTAAGGCAAGACCTGCCCGCGATGAAGCCATGCTGGCTGTCATTCAGAATCCTACCTTCTGAAAGCCTATCACAAATAGACCCTTTAAGGAATTTTTCCAGGATTTTCCCTGGGATAGAAGTTAGGCTAATTGGACTATAGTTACCTGGGTCCTCCCTCCTCCCCTTCTTGAAGACGGGCACAACATTGGCCCTCTTTCAGTCCTCAGGGACCATTCTGGAGCACCACAAGTTTTGGAACAGTTTTGTCAGGGGCTCTGCAATGACTTCAGCCAGCTCCTTCAGCACTCTCAGATGGAGTTCATCTGGTCCTGCTGATTAATATATGTCTAATTTCTTTAACTGATCAGACACCAGTTCTATAGCAATAGCAGAAAGCCAGTCATTTCTGCCCTGCTCATTCTGTAGCCTAAGGTACAGAATAATCATCCCTTTCTATTATAGTATACCTCAGTTTCCCCAACCAAGAAAAGGTCATTGCTGGGCTGGGCACTATATGAACATTCAGTAATAGGAAGTTCTCTCCCCCAGTCTTCAGTCTAGAAATATTAAAAGGAAAGAAACACAACAAAACAAAAGAATGACAGCAAGACATAATCATCATATGACCTTGAACTCAGCAGATTGTTAATTTGCAGGAAGTTAGCCCCTACCTACTTTAGACTGCAAATGAATCAACTTAAAGCCTATAAACTAGAAATGTAAACATGTGTATTGTTTAAATACCTGACTATATTTTAATTAGTGCATAGAGGATAATATCAATTCCAGTCTCGATTCTGTTGTTAGCTTATAAAATTAATTAAATTCCCTCTCTTTCTATTCCATCTATTCCAGCAAGTTACATCATAGTACTGGTCAATCTCTATCTTTCAATGGTGATTTGCGGTTTCCAATATTGTTATATCTTCTGTTAAAAGAAGTGTTAGGCTTTCAGTTGACTATGGTAGTATGGTACTCTATAAGCAGCCTTAGTTCTCTTTTCTAAAGTCATCAGTACCAGTATGCCATTTTTCTTCTTTTCACATTAGAGAAGGGATACTGGTCTGCATGCTTCTAGTTGAAAAGTTCCTTGGCATTATTGCCCAAAAGAACATCACTCAAAGGTAGTGCAAAGTAGCTCACTAAAGACATCCTACTGAGACTCAATATAAAACAGACCCAGAAAGACTAAGGTGTCAGATCTACAATGGAAAGTCAATCCATTACCGTTTCATCCTCCCAGTGGACTGGCTTGCAACACTGATATCTAGATTTCTGTCCCCTCATGCACTAAACACAACCTAACTGATATTAGTGGGAGCAATGAATATTACAAATTACCTCCCAGTCTCATACACACATTGTGCTGCTGAAACATGCTGCATGTTTCATATAACAGCCTACATTTTTTACAAGTCATACAATATTAAACTGCTCAATCTAGCATTAACTATTTTGAAACATATTACCAATTATATTTGTTCCATGATATTACAAGTTGAATTATGTATATTTTACAGAAGCCTTTAAATTTTGCTCTAAAATAAAGTAATACAAAGCAAAGTATTATTAAAAAATAATCTAGTCTTATGAATTAAGAGAAAGTTCTTATAGGTTTTTTTTATCATACTCTGTCATGCTGATTCCCTTAATTTACAGCCAATTACCTCTACACATAGATGCTTAAACACTACATGACAACTATAGAACGTTATTGGGCTCTCTTTACTGGACTTAATAAAATCAGAATTACAAGCAATTAAAGTCAGGGTATTGTTTGAAGCAACAGGAGATATTTCTTTCAGAAGCGTTAAAACTGGTTAGGAATAGTCATAGTGGAATTTATTCTTCATAGACAGATTATTAAAATTCTTCTAATATTTATCTCCCCGTAGCCCCAGTTTTTTGGGTTTTTTTTTTTAAAACTATTTCACTAGTATTTTGGGCAAAAGGAAATCAGAATTGCTTTATTGACTTCTTTTGGCCTGTGTGGATTTATATCTTCATAAATAAATATAACTCTCTATATATGGGGTATCTATGGAGAGGTATCACCTCCAGGGAAAGCGTACGCTGCACTCGCCTGAGTGACTTTTCCTTAAATATTTCAAGAATCCACTTTCACAATGTAATGACACACTTATGTGAATAAATTCTACTTATCTTGTTTTCTTTCTAAAGGTAAATAAGTATATAATGTACTGATACTGCTATATAGGCCCTATATGCAAGGATCCAGCAGTCTCTCCTTATTCCTCTTCTATCCAAAGTCAACACCATTTTTTTCAGCCTAGGGAGCTCAGTACTGTATAGTTCTCTCAAACTCTAATCTATCGAGCCCTGCTGTCGATGTGTACTGTGGCCAGATTCATCACCACCTACAGAATGGAGGCAGGATATACCCCATAATTAACAAATTATCCCAACAGCAATGTGGCCTGACACAATAAGACTGAAGGAGGGCGAAAACATCATAGACAATATAATGGAAAAACAGGAGGAACTTCCTTGGTCCAGTAATAAATCATTGGAGTTCTTCTCCAATTGAAAAAGTTTAGTGAAATTTAATGGTAGTAAAAATTCAACCTGTGCTATGACCATGAAAAGAAATGTAATCCCTCTGACTGAACCCGTGCATAAATACATCACTGCTTTCCTAGCTGTAAAAATAGGTATAGTATTTAAATACTGAAATACAAAGCAATTCCCATTACATCATGCAGAACACGAAGATCTATGTGCTAATGTTAGAGTCTATACAGAACTCCCACTTGTGCGGGCCGGGAGCGGGCCGAGGCTTTCGGGGGCATGCGGCGGGCTGTGGCCGGGAGCCCGCAACGGTAGGGCGGGTACTTTTGCATGACAGACAAGAATTAGGCACGGACTCATAGCGGTTAATTAAAGATTGTTTTACTTACACCATAGGTGGTCGCGGTGCAGGCAGGAAAAACTTTCTTGAGTTGCAGTTACAGACAAACACAAGTGGAGTTTGCTAGGCTCCACCGAAGACACACACACGGAGTTTGCTAGGCTCCGTGAAAACAAACACGACAGAGCTCTGGATACCCTTGACGAGCGTGCAAAAACTGTAGATACGTCTTAAGAATTTAATGAATGAGATGGGAAGAGGTTGGTGGTTGATCAGGATGCCAAACTCCTCTGAGACACACACAAAGTTATATTACTCTGCCGCGTGCTCAGAGTCCCCACGAGATGGTTGTGGAGTCCTCTACAACTTGGGCGGAAACTGCTCAAACCTCTTATACAACTAGCAACCCAATCGTTAGCCGCCACGTGGGAATAATTTAGAAACAGCCAACAGTGGGAAACAAATTTACATATGGGTGGCGGGAACTCCTTTGCACCGGGGTTTTCTCTCTGCAGCTGCGAATTGCACCGTGCAAAGAAAGCTCTATGTGGCGGGAAATAATTCTGCAGTGCCGAAGCGCGCACACAATCATTGGGTCATGACACCACTGATTTCAGTGAGATGGGCAAACAGAATAATAGTAGCATGGTTGTTTGACAGCAAGGTATTTGTATCAATTGCATTTTCCTTCAAAGAAAAGTATGAAGTAGGCACATTAAAGTGCAGTAGGGGACACTATGAAAACTGTTCTGAGGACGGCAGTACAGAGGGATGGATCAAATGACCCAAAGGGGACCATTTGACTATATTTTCCACATTAGAAATCATGATATCATCATACTGGCAGAAACCACTCATTCAAGCTTCCTCCATTTTGTCTGAAACATCAAGACAAATCCCCCACCCTCCCCCACCAAGACAGACGATCTAAATACTGCAAGGTTTGTACATATTTCTTTTCTTTCATCCAAATATCCAAAAGTACATAACATGCCCTGAGATTCACATGTTTCTGAAGTAGATATTGCATTCATTTTATCAAATTAGTTATCACTGAAGAAGTTGTGTGTTTGCAGGTTACAAATATGAACATTTTCAGAGATACTGGTGATTTCTGGTTTCTTAAATTTTGATTGCCCTGTATCAGGGGTTCTCAAACTTTGTGATACCATGACCCTGAGTGCTGGATGGCGGTGGTGGGGGATGGGAAGCTCACACACGGCAGCTGCCACCGCCATCCACCACTCCGCGCCACCGCCATGCACACGTATCACTTCCCCGCACTGCCACGTGACCCACAGGGGGTAACAACCCACAATTTGAGAACCCCTGTCCTATATGATTTTCCAATTTATTCAATTCTCACAACTCCAGCTGAAGTCCATGGAACTGTGAAGCAGCGTTGTCTGCATACATTACGTCTAGGGCTCCAAAATGGAAGCAACCAAAATGATAGGTCCAAAAATATAACATTTACACTCTAAGTCAGCAATCAAAACCTAAATATCTAGGATCATCCATTAGGTATGGCCTGTAGTTTATAAGCCAGGCTTCAATTAATGTCAAATTTTGCAAGTTGCAATAGCCTATTTTACAGCAATATTATTAGGATTTAAATCTTTCATATGGAAGAGAGAAATCAAAAGACAAAATAAGTATTTTAAATAAAAAATATGTAATATATTTCCACTAAAATAATCAAATTAAATTTAATTAATTGTAAAGATTGAATCTTCATGAATTATATTGCAGATTTAACTGCTGGCTGAAGCAAAAGTAATGGTCTTAAATTGTAAGGAAAAATAAGTTGGTTATTAGGAAGAACTTTTTAAATATGAGTGTGGTTAAGCACTGGAACAGGAAGTGAGATAGGTTACCTAGAGAGGGTATGCAATCTTCAACTGTGGGAGTATTTAAGAACAACTTAGAAACTTGGATGCGACAGTTCATACAATGATGATCTTGCCTTGAGCAGGGGGTTGAACTAGATGACATTCTAGCTGTATTTTTCTAAGATTATACGGTGTACTCCTTTCCTCTACTGAATTCCTCCAACATGTGTTCTTTTATTCTATTTATGGATTATAAAAGGAGATCTTTATCTCTGTGTGCAGGACAAGAAAGCACACTCATTAAAAAAAGAAGAGCAGGAGTAGAAGAGAAATGAGACTATTTGATGCTGGTGGAAGAAGAGCTGCTACAGACAAGTGTTGACTTTTGTCCTTCCAGTTATTCACGTGTAGTGATGCTTAACCTTTCTAAGACATAAGGAACATTTCTTAAAATTTGGGTAAGTCAGATTTTTTTCATTGTCTATTGGACTGACTGAGTGAAAAGAAAAGAGGTCCAAAAACATTCTGAAATGATGTTTGATGTATTATTCCACCAAAATATACTGGAACAGAGCAGGGAGGATGCATAACTCATGATTCCTCACATACCCCCTGTCATACACCCTCATAGCACTGAGAAATGTGGAAATACACAGATAGGAAATTATTCTAAACTCTTTTCGATTTGATGTCAAGTGCTGTAAGACTGAAATCAAATTTAAAGCCTGTTAAGGAAAAAGTGGGTTTACTGTTTACAGGTTTCTGGAGATATCTGACTAGGCTTTTTCATAACAACCAAGTAGATCCCAGGAAGACTGATAATATGTTTTATCTCAGGATTATTAGATCAGACCTTTAAAGACTGAAAGCTGATAGTTTCTAAATATTGCCCAATGTAATCTAAGATGAGCATAAATTACATTATCTTCAGGTTTTTATCCTTTAGTAAGGTGACCTGCAAAAATTACTTTTTCGTCAGGAAAGCTGAACCTTCAAGAATGATACATGGATAGGATATAAAAAACAGAAATGTTTACGTGGCACATGGAGCAGAAGACAGATAAATCGGAAGATATGGTAAAGTGCAGACTCTAGCTGTTTACTCTTAGCAAATTGCACTGAAGCCTATATATGCAGATTCCTGTGGAAGATACTGAGAACACTAGAGGGTTTATATCAATTTTGAAAGGCGCAGAAGCTAGACACCAGTCTGAAGTAAGATTTATTTCATACTCCCAAAGCTTGTTAATAGAATAAAGCTATCATCCTAGGTACAAGAAAATATTCTTTCTCAAAGTTAAATATTCTTGCATGCACCACATTTTCTGCATTTTGCCTCTTTAGTCCTACTCTTCATGATACGTAAACTCAAATACACAATTAACTTTATGCATTGAGAAGTCCCACTAAATTCCACAGGACTACTCATGTCCATACATTTACACAGATGCCTAACTATCTGAAGGATATGGACACTGGATTGCAATGCGTTTAAAATACAGACTACCTTAATCTCCGTAAAAAATGGTGTCAGTGGGCATGTTGACACACACGCTGGACTGTGCAGTTGTTACTTGCTTAAGCAAGTACTAAATGACCACGCTGTAACCGATGATAACTCACAGTCTGGATGCCACGTGGGTCTTTTCCCATGCTACTGCACAGTGGCAACAAGATACCGCACAGAAGCATCGGTGTCACGGTTCATGCCCACCAACACTATGTCACCATAGCAATGAGCTACAGTGACGTAGCTCATCACGATGGCGATGTAGCATCTCACAGAGATACACCCAGTACTTAGCACATAATAATCAGCACAGTCTTAAACGCCCATCAGAAGGTATAGTAGGATGTGGATACATTTATAAAATGATCTCTTCCAGGACAAGTCTGAATTGACTGGACTGAATTATAAACTTTAAGACCAGAAGAGAGAACTTTACCATCTAACCTGGCCTCCTGTTTATGGGAAATCATTACATTTCATCTGCTTACCCTTATATTGAGCACAATAATTTATGTTGGACTGAAGCACATTTTCTGGAAAGGCCTCCAAGTTTTGGTTTGAAGACATTAAAAGAGGCAGAATCCAGCACTTCCACTGGTAATTTATTCCAGTGCTTAACTGACCTCATTGTTCAAATGTTATGCTTTATTTCTAATATGAATTTGTCTAGTATCAATTTCCAACCTTTGGTTCTAATTATGCTATTTTCCCCTAAATTAAAAAAAAAAATTGTGTGCTTGGATTTGATATTTGCTTCCAATCCTTTGATAAAAATGTTGAATAGGTGTCGAGCCTGGTAACAATGCCTGGAGAATACTACTAAGAAAGATAATTCCCCATTGACAACCACTTTCTGAGATCTGTCAGTTCACCAATTCTTAATCCATGTAACATGCGATTTATTGGTATTGTACAGTGCTATTTTTTCATCAGCATGTCATATGGCACCAAGTCAAATGTCTTATAAAAGTCTAAATATATTACATGCAGTTACCTTCATCAAGCAAACATGTAATTTCATCAAAGAATAAAATTAGGTTTGTTTGACAAGATCTATTTTCTATAAAGCCATCTTGACTGGCATTAATTACATTCCTTTCCTTTAAATCCTATTTGACTCATGTATCATTTTCCCCGTTTATTTTGCCTCGGCTGGATGTCAGGATAACCAGCCTAGAATTACCTTGCTCAACCAAATGCCCTTTTTACAATATTATAAAACGGTATGTGCCACCAATGCTTGACTTCCCATATGCATGGACTTGTTAAAACCCTGTATGCCACTAGCTGGGCAGCGCACAGGATTTTAACAGGACAGATTCATTGAAGGTCAAATTCATTAAGCTTCTGGGTTTGTAGCCCTTAAGAACGCAGACTATATTATATACCAAAGGAAAACGTATGTTCTCTTTCAGGTTGGCCGATCTCCTATGGTGGGCTTTAAATTAGGCTTGTCAGGGGAAGAGGAAGTTGAGGATGGAGGGAGCCACAGAACACCGAACAAAGAGCCACCCACAAGAACAGCCCCGCCAAGACAGGCAATGAGCACAAGAAATACGCAGGTAAGAGACAGGGTCCCAGATAGTCCTGGGATTAGGGGGGCAGTGCATGCACCTTCAGGAGGCCTTAAATGCTTCTACACTAATGCTCGTAGTATGGGGAACAAGCAGAAGGAACTTGCCCTCCTGCTAGCTAACACAAACCCGGACATAGTGGATCTCACTGAAACTTGGTGGAATCCAACGTATGACTGGGTGGTAAACATCAGGGGCTATAGGCTGTACAGGAGGGATAGAACAGGGAGGAAAGGTGGGGGTGTGGTGCTCTACGTCAAAGAGCAATACACATCCTCAACAAACAGCACTGGGTCAGAGGAGGGGCAGACTGAAGTGCTCTGGGTCTGTATACAAGGGGGTCAGGGGGAAAGGGACTTAACGGTAGGGGTTTACTACAGGCCACCCGACCAGGGGGAAGAGCTGGACCGTGAATTCTCAGGTCAGCTCCTGGAGGCAATAAAGTCAAGGGACGTGGTCATCATGGGTGACCTAAACTACCCGGACATCTGCTGGGAGGAGCAGTTAGCCAGGTCTGACTGCTCATGTAGGTTCCTAGCCAAGTTACAGGACCTCCATTTAACCCAGGAGGTGCACAGTCCCACCAGGGGAAATGCCTTGCTGGACCTGGTCTTGGCCACGGGCGACGACCTGGTGAGTAGACTGTGGGTTCTCGACCACCTGGGTGATAGCAATCATCACCTGCTGGAATTCACCATCCAGTGCAGGGTGTCCAAGGCCTGCAGCATGGCAACAGCCCTAGACTTCAGGAGGGTGGATTTCAATGAGGTAAGGAGACTGGTTGGTGAGGCACTGAGGTCCTGGAGGGAGGGGAGTTGGGAATCCAGGAAGAGTGGTCGTTCCTTAAGGAGATGATCTTCCAAGCCCAAAGGGTAACAATCCCCACGTGGATCAAAGGGGACAGGAGTGCTCAAAAGCCCCCCTGGTTCACCAGAAGCATCCATGAACATCTCAAAGCTGAAAAGCAGGTGTACACCCAATTGAAGGGAGGGGCCATCACCAAGGAGGATTATACCTACATGGCTCGAGACTGTAGGGGGGCTGTTAGGAAGGCTAAGGCGAAGATAGAACTGGGACTAGCGACCCGGATCAAGGATAACAAGAAGTCCTTCTTTAAATACATAGAGGGTAAAAAGAAGGTACCGGGTAACGTAGAACCTCTGCAGGACACACTAGGAAATCTGGTGGTCACACCAGATGAAAAAGCTAACTTCTTTAATAATTTCTTTGCCTCCATCTTTTTGAGCAGGAACCGGGGCATTCCCACCCCCCCGGGATCCCTGATGGACCCAGGAGAGGCGCTGCCAGGACCAGGGTCAGTGAGGACCTAGTCAGGGAACTTGTGATGGGTCTAGATGTATTCAAATCAGCAAATCCTGACAATCTCTATGCCAGAGTGCTGAGGGAATTAGCAGAGGTCATTGCAGGACCCCTGGCATGGCTTTACAAGCACTCGTGGTGCTCTGGTGAGGTGCCAGAGGACTGGAAAAGGGCCAATGTGGTCCCCATTTTCAAGAAAGGGAGGAAGGAGGACCCAGGAAACTACAGATCCATTAGTCTTACCTCGGTCCCGGGGAAGCTCTTTCAGAAAATTATCTAGGAGCACATCTGCAAGGGGCCAGAAGGGGAGATCATGCTTAGGGGCAACCAACATGGGTTCATGCGAGGCAGGTCCTGTCAGACCAACCTGGTGGCCTTCTATGACCAGGTCACAAGATCCTTGGATGCAGGTGTCTCAGTGGACGTAGTCTTCCTGGACTTTAGGAAGGCTTTCGACAATGTCTCTCACCCCATTCTCATTAAGAAATTAGGCGACTGTGGCATCGATGCCTACACGGTCAGATGGGTCACAAATTGGCTGGAAGGCCGCACCCAGAGAGTGGTGGTGGATGGGTCTTTTTCGACCTGGAGGGATGTGGGCAGTAGGGTACCCCAGGGCTCGGTCCTCGGGCCTGTAGTCTTCAACATCTTCATCAGTGACTTGGACGAGGGGGTGAAAAGCACGTTGTTCAAATCTGCAGATGACACTAAGATGTGGGGAGAAGTGGGCATGCTAGAGGAGAGGGACAGGCTGCAACTAGATCTCGACAGGTTACAGGGGTGGGCGGATGAGAACAGGGATTCAATACTGACAAGTGCAAGGTACTGCACCTAGGGAGGAAGAACCAGCAGCATACCTACAGACTGGGGAACTCCCTTCTAGTCAGCACAGAGGCAGAAAAGGATCTTGGTGTCATTACTGATTCCAAGATGAACATGGGCCGCCAATGTGGGGACGCGGTCAGGAAGGCTAACCACACCTTGTCATGCATCCACAGATGCATCACGAGCAGGTCCAAGGAGGTGATCCCCTCCCTCTATGCGACACTGGTCAGGCTGCAGACTGAGTACTGCATCCAGTTCTGGGCGCCGCACTTCAGGAGGGATGTGGACAACATGGGGAGGGTCCAGAGGAGGGCCACTCGCATGGTCAGGGGGCAGCAAGGCAGGCCCTACGAAGAAAGGCTACGGGACCTGAACCTGTTCAGCCTCCACAAGAGAAGGCTGAGAGGGGATCTGGTAGCCATCTACAAACTGGCCAAGGGGGACCAGCAGGCCATGGGAGAGTCCCTGTTCTCCTGAGCACTACCGGGAGTAACGAGGAATAACGGCCATAAGTTGATCAAGAGTAGATTCAGCGGTCTTCAAAAAGAGGCTAGACACTCACCTAGCGGTGGTAATTGACCCCAGCATTCTTTCCTGCCCAGGGCAGGGGGTCGGATTTGATGATCTGCTCAGGTCCCTTCCGACCCTACCTACTGTGAAACTATTGCCAAATGCGTAACTGGGGCATAGACAAATGAAAACATCCCCTAATGCCAATTATATTGGCCTTGCATACCAACGAAAATGACACTAGGATTGGAAAACAACAGATACGCAGCTATACCAAGGCAGCTCACTTATGGTGACCAGAAGGGCGGATCCAGAGTGAGTACAGTGGTGTAGTCACACTCCTCAATTTGATTCCGCTTCTTCTCAGGAGGGAACCAAGGAATGGATCCTGTTGGAGCTGGACTACCAGGCCATGTGCCTTAGCTGGGTGGTCAGCCAGCAGTACCAGAAGGCCAAGGGACCACTCATAAAAGTTCTTTATTTCAAAATCCTTACTCCACTGTTGGGTGATTATTACTGTGCCTCACAACTAGATGGCAGTGGGGAAGAGAACAGTGAACAACTAACACAGGATGGACATGGATATTTTGATGTAACCTACACAACAGTGGAATTTTACCCATGGTTCTTTCACATGCAATTCTTCACCGTACTGGTCAAAGGGTGTATATCGGGGGAGGGCAAAATGGCAGGTTGACAGCTGGACTCTGTTTCCCTGCAGCCCCTGACCACATGGCTGGGGTCAGTTTCCATGGAGACCCCAGTAACAGCCGTGCTATGATAGCACAAAGCTGGGGTTTCCATGGAGAACATCCTCAGCAGTGCTGGCAGGACACAGCTGCTCTGGAGCCCAGCTGGGATCTTGTGGTGGTGACAGCATGGCCTGGGGCATGCAGGCTGCAGATCACGACTCTGCCCCAGCTCTGGACTATGCTGTCACTGCCACAAGATCCCAGCTGGGCTCTGGAAGAGCTCTGCACCCTGCCATGCATCCTGCCATCAGCGACAGCACTGGGGGGGAGGGGCTGGAGGGGCTATAACCACCCCAAAATTACCCGTGACCCCTGCATAGCCACCCCTCCCAGTAGTACCACCACTGCCACTGTCCCTGCCAGCCCTGCATAGGAAGTGGCAGCTGAGCCCACCCCATTCCCACCCACAACACAGCCATCCCACCAGGAAGAGGCTGGTGCTCCTGCTGCCTGCCAGCACTGCTGGGACCGGTCTCCATGGAAACCTGGCCCTGCGCTATCTCAGCACAGCTGCTTCTGGGGTCTCCATTGAAACTGGCCCCAGCCATCCGGGCAGGGGCTGCTGGGAAATGGAGTCCACTGCCAGCTGGATCCGGCCTGCAGGCCAGACTTTGCCTGCCACTGGTGTACATTGTCTGTTTTCTTTTGTTCGCTTGTTTTAATATTGGTCATCTATCCAGGCCTAGGAGACTTACAAGAAGAAATAAATCTTAAGGCATGTTTCCAAAATCAGTCATCCCCAGGGTAGCCTAAGAAAACAGATTAAACTGCCTTGAAATTTTCATAGAAAAAAATGGTTATTTTGTTTATTTAAATTGCAATGAAAAATTATTCAACATGTTTTACCATTTCCCACATTTTTAATGGTCTATGAAAAGACCTGTTTTCTCCAAGTTATCACTTACTGGAAAGTACTTTCCAAAACAGCTACCTCCTAGGTTGCCATTCCTTCCAGTATTTGAAAGGGCCAAGCTCCTTTATAGCAGCTATCTAAGAACTTGCATAATATTTGTAAGACATCTGTTCCCTTAATAAGGCACAGCCATCCCTGTTAAGTATATCTAGTTATGGAATCGTTTGCTCCAAGTCAGTGTCCCACTAAAAGGTTAAAATCCCAGAGGAGAGAGCAGAGAGGAGGCATACGGTGAGGGAACAGTTGCAATGAGAAAAGATGCAGGCTTTGAGCTGACCAGCTTGTTGCACAGTGGGGCCAGGCTGCTAGGACCAGCATCGAAGGGCTCCCCCCATTCTAGTGCCTGGGACAGGGCAGAAAGGTTTGGTTTTGCTTCTTTGGTACTTAAAGACTGTTTTATTTGGGAGGACAGGCTGAGGTACTCCTTAGGGAGCAAAACATACCTGCAGAAGCCAGCAGTTGAGGCAACCTGCTTACAGACACGTGCCCACACTGGGAAGTTACTGGTAAAACCTTGGCAGCCTTGTCTATGAACACTAGGGAGCCCTAATGTTTTCTCACCAGTCCATTTGTTGCCAGCTCACAGTCTGTCAAATGCTAACAGAGTCCAGCGGGGTAGGTTGTAGCCATGTTGGTCTAAGGACAGACTCCAGCCTCATCTGCATGACCAGCCAGTTTCTTTTCAGGCAGAAGGGATTTTGCTAAATTGAAGCTGTTGCTATCAGCTATAATACTTGCTTATAGAAACTAAAGAATTGATCTGAGAGTTTCTAGTGGTAAGAACTCCAGTATAAACAGGCTGGAACTAAATTCATTCTAGGTACCTGCCCCATCCCTCTGATAGGAGAGAGAGAACCTAACATTCAACAATTGAAGACAAACATAGGGGTGTCATCACTGTCTGCTGGTAGAGGTGTTGTCTGCATTGATCATTATGGTATAATCAATCTTGAGTAAGAGTAAGTCTATCAGATAAAGCTCATTGCCTGTTTTCTTGATGTCAGAGGCTCAATACATTCTCAGAAACTAAAAATCAGCTAAGATCACCACCAGTACTAGATTATAAAGAATTCATTTTCTCCAATCAAAGCCTTTTACTGCCAGACGTGTACTCAAAACTTAACAGAGAAGTTAAACAAATTAAATGGAAAAAGAAGAAAAAATATTCTTTGAGGCTTATTTGAGGAAACATCTTTGTTTTTTCTGGCTTGCTGCCTTATACATGTGTTTTTAGGTGGCCAGATGCCATCAGGACAAAAATAACTAGAGAAATTGAATTGTCTATCAATAGAGGTAATTTAACCCAGTAGAGAAGGTCTGTATAAACACTACAAGATACATAATACCTGCTTTAAGGAGGTGGTGAATGGTCACCAAGTCTTTATATATTCCTTCTGTACTGTGTGAATTACATGTATTGAAAAAAAAATTAAAATGACAGCTTTGTCACTTGTTTTGCTTGAAAGAAAATTACTTTCTATTTCACTTCATTATACAACACTGAACTATTATAAAAAGAGACTTCCAAATGAGAAATAACATAATGTTCTGACAAATTTATTTAATTTATTCGTACCATTTCTGCCATTAATTGACATAAATAAACATCTGTCCTAGCTTCCTTTATGAACCTTGTCCTGTACTCTGAATTTCAGAGGTGCACAGCATCCACAGGCTTCAACGGAACTCAGGGTTTCAACACCTTTAAAAATAAAGGTACTTTTTTTTTAATCAAAATATTGGCCTATTATACAAGTCACTGTATTATTCTAGCATAACAATATTAACAAAGCTGGGTATTCAATAAATGGGTTTTGGCTCTAATCTTCTTGCTTTGTAGTTTCTAATAAAATTAACATTGACGTCAAGTGGTAACAGATCTTTACTTAAAAGAAATGAAAGGGACATAGCATGTTGTTATGGAGGACATATGAAGACTGAATGACACAACAAACCTATGGAAACAAAAAGGCAGTGTTTGATTGTCACAGACCCATAGACTTGCCTTAACCTTCATGCTAATAGAATGTAAATAGCAAAGGGACAGCACTAGGAAGTTCATTATTAATCATGTGCTATATGTCCACGCATATGCTTGTTGACACAACAAGGAAATATCAATAATTATCATTCGTTACTTTCCATTTGCTTTTCTGTTCAATGGCAATGGATGGCATACCTATTTTGAATGTTTATTACTGTATTTTTAAAGTCTATATCTTCTCAGGCTCTTTAGAGACAGCGATCAAAAATGAGAATGTAGATGAATTCTAGTCCATTTTCCAGAACTGCAAATTCACTCCAAGGGCTTCATTTTAACAACATTTGAGTGCAGTGTGATTGTCTTCTCAAAACACTGAAGAATAGGCTGCAATTGGAGTCAATCATACTGAACTAAAAGAAGTTATGGGAAATAAAGAAAGCTTCTGATGTGGAGTTCAACATGAAGAGATAAACAGTATCGTTCTATATTACGAGGGCACAGAATTTCCATCTGAAAGCATTAAAGGAATTTTTACATCAAAATTTCTTTTCAACTCAGTCATAACATCATACATATTAAAATAAGTCCTAAAAATGGATACTGTACCACTTTGATTCCCCTACATAGTGTGCAATTCACCAAGCCTGAATGTGTCCTGGAGGATGTATTAAACAAATGCATGGTTTCCAAAGAAGAAGAAAATAGGTTATAAAAATTAAGAGAAAACACGATGGTAGGGTCATCTACACAAAACATTTAAAACTTTAATGATTAAAGTGAAATAAATGAAGCCTGATTTCAGATCTACAGAGAACAAACAACTCACCATTGACCTAAATTGGGATTAGTCTAAACTTGACTTGTTTATCAGATATTAACTACCAACACAAAAGTTAAATCATAGTAATTTAATAGATGTTAAACATGACTGCTACTTCACCAGTAGATAAGTTTCTGAATTTGAGAATCATGGCCCAGATAACCCTGACAAGGAAGAATGTAAAATAGCAAATGCTGTGGAGGGTGGGAGGTTAAGGTGGGGAAAGGGGGATAGAATCGCTCAACCCAATTTTTAGGAATTAGCCATTCAGTTATAACATACTATAACTTATAGATTTTCAGCAAATTACGAGGTCTGATCAAAAAGTAACAAGACTGAATGTGTATATGTGGTACAACATATTGAGTGGGGGGTGTGTGGCTTTGCTGAAAATGTCTGGGCATGTTGGGACTCCTCTAGACAGATTCACAGCTCATGGTGTTTCCCCAGTTTTCTGTGGCCAGAGTTTGAAGTAAGATTGTTTGTGTCTCACATCCCCTTTCCTTATGTCAGTGTGTCCAGAACAACGGGTGCATTACATTTTGCATGAAAATTGGGAAAACGGCAAGTAAAATATTTGAATTACTTAAAATAGCATTTGGCGATGACACTATGAGAGTGCAAGAGTTTTTGAATGGTATCATCGGTTTAAAGAAGGACAATCGTCAGTTGAAAGAGATGACCGTTCCAGGTGCCCTTCAACAACACAACATGATGAAAATGTGGCAGTGGTTCATGGTTTGGTTTGAAATGATAGGCGACTGACTGTTCGAGAGATAGCAGAAGAAGTTGGAATTTCTGTTGGTTCATGTCATTCAATTCTAACCGGCAATTTGGGAATGAAATGACCAGAAAAACATCCAGAAAAGTGGGTGTCCAACTTTTGGATGCTTCACCATAACAATGGACCTGCCCATCAGCACAGCTTGTGAAGCAATTTTTAGCCAAATTTTAGGCAAACACTGTATCCCACAAATGCCACAGCCTCCATATTCATCTGACATGGCCCCATGCGACTTTTTTCTCTTGCCTCAGCTAAAGAAAACCTTAAAAGAAAGAAGATTTTGTGATGTGGAAACCATAAAACAAAGTGTGACCGAGCAGCTTTTAGTGATTCTACAAATTGCTTATCAGAGGTGCTTCTAACAATGGCAGAAATGTTGGGAGAAGTGTGTGGCTGCAGAAGGAGCATACTTCGAAGGAGATTAAGCTGAAACCCCTGTATATAAAAGATTTTGTTTCCTACAGCACCAGTCTCGATACTTTTTGAACAGTCCTCATATATGAGTTTTGCATTAGACAGTTTTGCTCTGAATCTAAACTTCCCGCGTTTTGTTTTGAACCCAATTAAAATTCAAGAGTTGACCTCAATGCCTAATTTACAAGGGGCTTATGGTCAAATCAGATCAGTCAGAGCTTATGTCTCTTCAGGTATTTCTTCATGAGGCATGGGTTTGGTTGCCACCTCTGCCAGACTTCCTGTATCACAACTGGGAGAGTCATTTAATATCTGTTTACTTCAGTTTGCTATTGATAAATCTGTGGTAATACTTCACTTCAGCCACCTTTGTCCATCGTGTCTCTTGGGCTGCGATTGTCAAAGGTACAAAAGCCAGTTAGGTGCCTAACTCCCACTAAAACTCAATGGCTTTCTCTATTTGGTCTTTGAGAATTTCCTCATCATGCTTAAAGTGAAGTATTGTAGAAAGAGACCCAGGATTTGAGCTCTCTTGAATTGAATGGGAAATAAAAATATGTATGCCATCCATTTTAAATGCTATTTGTTTTAATATTAAATACTCTGAGTGAGGATACCCAAGATAGCCTTAAAATGTTAATGCTTGATGAAGATGCAACCATCTAGAAGGAGCTCAGGTTAATTAACAAGCCCTGCTCCGAGCACTGCACTGATAATATTAAAGATACCACTGACAGATTTCTTTTCCTCCTAAAAGAAAAATGTTACTCCATATGAAACGAAGACAGAAAAGGGATGTTCTCCCTTATGGAAGAGAAAAATATTTAAAGCCCAATAAGGGTAAGAAATACTATCCCGTGCAAGTCTTTAAATGGAAAAATCATGTGGTTAGCTCCACACAGCCATGAACATACACTCATATCTCTGGTTCTAGCCCAGTTAAAAGAAACATCCCAAGCAGATTGCTGGCAAGGGGTGGGAAACTTCACTGCTCTTCTTAGCAGGATAAGAACGCGCTGACCATTTCATAGATGTCATAGAAATTAGAGCTAGAAGGTTCCCTGGGGGATCATCAAGCCCAGCCCCCTGCCCCAGGGGCAAGAAGTCAGCAGGGATCATAGGAACCCAGCAAGATAAGCATCCAAATGTGTCTTGAAGGCGTTCAAATTACCATTCACTGCAAGTCAAAGGTAATTGTTGCTATTAGCACCAGTATACACTTTTGCCAGATAAACACAGGAGAACCACTCTTTTCCAGTGTATCACAATTAAAGATCTGGCTTTGGTATCAGAATCAATATGGTGATGTTATCTCTGTTAGCTGAGAAGCACTGTATAGTACAGGGGTAGGCAACTCTCAGCATGTGCGCCAGAGCATGGCATGTGAAGGCATTTTTCTTGACACACACACCTCGGGGCAGACAGCAGGGGAGGGACTGGAGCTGAGCTGCCACAACAAGGATTTGGCCCCTCACGTTTCCCCTGCTGTCCACCCCTGGCATGCCAACATCTTACAAGTCAAGGTTGCAGGTGGTTTTTGGCACTCTGACCAAAAACGTTGCTGACCCCGGTATAGGAGCTTGGGTAGAGACCTGCACCTATGCTGGTTCTGCACAGATCTACCCACAGTTACACATGGATATGGTGAATTGCTCTGATATAGTAGATGTGTACACCTTTCAAAACTAGTTTGTGCTTTATAGTCACAGTCTGATTGAGTTTAGTTTCTTAATTTTTTTCTCCCACTTATTACTTTGTATTTCCTTAAGCATACTGGAGTCATAAGATGGTATTACATTAAAATAATAATTAAATTCAAAGTGGGTTCCCAAAGAATATTCGCCAACATTTCCTTATAAGTGGTGATTCTGCTTCATGAAAGGGACAAGTGCTTCTAAGAAAGATTTGAGGGAGAATTATTCCAGCTCATCTGCAAATCCATCCTTCATCTCTACAGAGGCAGAAAGAGTCCAATTCAGATTTTACTTACCAAACCCCATGTCTACATCAATTTAACTCCAATAAGTTTAGTTCAGCTGCTCCCACTTTACATCAATGTAAGTGAGAGTGGGATAAGTCCAAAACATCCATGTGAGAGCCCAAGGCAGTCTTGTGTTCTCTTTGAAGCATAAACACATTGCCCGAACAAAGGTCATACCCGAGTTCCCCTCCTTTCAAATACTGTCATATTTCTCTTTTTAAAAGGTTATAGGTAGGTCGTAAGTCAAGTCATCAAAATATCTAGCCTTGAGTTACTTATCTGGTTAAGCAGCCAGGTTCTAATTGCAAGAAGAATGAGCATCACTTTGTGGCTGGATTGGAAGGTGGAAACATTGAGAGAAAGGGACATCTAAGCAACTAGTTCCCAAATGTTCTTGTTTCATGTATTACCTCCTTAAAACAGTTGTTGTGAACTGAATCAATGAACCTGATGTTGACATCCTACCAGAAATGTATATATCCTAGTTTGGAAACCTCTGACCTGACAACATGATGTCCTAAAATGGAGGGAAGGAAGGCTGGTGAAGGAGAGGAGGTGGGAAAAGAGAGAAAGCGAGAGAGAGAGCATGCCACGAGTGCACCAGACAATATATCTCTAGTCCCTGCCTAGGTGTATCTTGAAGAATATTCCTCCTCCATTGTCAATCAGGGTATGAAGAGTTCTCTTTCAATTTATACAGCCATCACACCGGCAGATAAAGTGGTAAGATATATTCTGATCTTATATTTATGGAATCTCAGTTGTTCTAATAGAGTTACAAGTTGAACAGAAGATGGAAGTGACCTCACTTTGCTCTTCCTTATGCCCCACGTACCATCAGCTGGAAATACTTAAAAATATAAATGTATATGCCTGCCACTGCACTTTGCCTGCTATTTTGTTTCTTAACCATTATGGGCTATGGAGCCCTCCCCATATATACCACAATCACCAGCGTGATCACTCTGCATGGCAGCTGCAGTTACAGTTACAGCAGGGACTGTGCACCTGGCAGGTAGAAAGTGTGATGAAAGAAGGGAGTGAGTGAAATCTTACTCCTGCCCTATCAGTGTACTGGAGAAGCAGTAGTAGCTGACCGTAAGAAAATAAGTACCGTTATGCTTTTTTCCATGAAAGTAGCTCTTTTTTTTTATCTATTTCAGACATGTGCCCACATATCTTCCTCTATATCTGTACATACATCAGCTGCCTACCCCATCATTAGGTCATGAGTAGGAAGAAGGACATTTATGAAGTACTTTCTGTCACAAATGTTTTAAATATTGATTAGGTACACTGCATACAGAGTCAAAAGCAAGAAGATCAGCGTTGTAGTCAATGAAAATAAAGAATGTCAATATTTATGCTTTTCTTTTCCTGAAGCAAGCTTATTCCTTTCATCATTCAGAAGTTGCCAAATGTCATCTGCCTACTCCGATTAGCTGATACCATTGACAACTGATCTTTGATGTGCAGAATTAGATGCCTTCTGTAGTTCTGCCAACATAGACAGAATTCTCTTTTCCCAGAGCATGCCAGGCACACTTTTTTGGCAGAAGTGTTGGAACAGAACACTGTCCGCCATTCTTCTAAGAAAGTAACCCAGCAGTTGGGACCCAACTCTCCTCTCTTTTATAATAGCATAAATCAGAAGTAATTATACTTAAATCAATAGAGTTACAAGCACTTTTATAACAGTGTCATCAGAATTAAATTGAAAATAATAATGAAGGGAAGGAAAGTGGCAGTTAGCAAACAAAGTGAGATATGCCCCCTCTACTGAAACACTTGTGTTCAAAGAAAGGCACAGAAAAAACTTGTGATAATACCTTAAAAGGTGAGAGAAAGGATAGAGCATAGCTGAGATATGATATAAAAGTAATCTGGAAACGAAGTGATGAGCTCAGATGGCAGGGATTGGAAGATTGTTCTAAATTAAGTAAGCTGTGCTTTAATACAGCATTTTCCACTCTGGATTCATTGATTACACAGCCACTTCATTTTGCTCAGATACATTTTAATTCCCTACTTGGTCCCCCAGTGGCACATCCCCATGAGCACAAATGTGCATTCTCAGGGGACAAATAGCAGTAGCACATATTTGTATTGCTGCTAGTTGACCCTGGGGAACACCTCTGTACACACACTCTGGCATGTGGCAAGTTGCCCTGGATGGAGTAGGGGAGGCTGGGGCCAGCACCTGGGTTTACCTAAGGTCTTAGGGCCTCCCAGGGCTTCAGTGGTAACTATCTGGGTGCATGGAGCTTGACTGGCAACCAAAGAGTGTCTCTGGCCAACCAGGCAACACGTGCTTCAGCCACGTGCACCATGCCACTTTTCTTGGAGCAGGTTTTTTTAACACTGGGATCTCCTGGTGTCACAAAAACCTGCTGGGCTGCAAAATAGTAGTGTGGTGAACATCCACATGTGTGGTTTGCAGTGCCACAAACTGCATGTGGGTGGTTGTCTGGATGTGCCCAAGAAGTGTTTTTTTCATTTGGTAAAGAATTAGGAGTCTGGATTTTTGTCCCTCCGTCCCCCTGAGTAATGCCTAACCATAACAAAGATTATATGCCATGTAATCTCAGTGAAAATATTATCCTGAAGCAATCTGCCTGTAGCAGTAATCTGCTGAACAAACTGCAGTTAATGAAGCACAATCACTTGTATACTTGAGACATATTAATCCACTTTAAACACTAAATTCCATGCACACTTGATTCTTTGACAGTGACATTCAGGCCATAAGTCATAGTTCTACTACTGAGAACCAGAATCCAAGAGGACTAGATGCCGGTTCCATCCTTTGATGAGGAACCACCTACTTTGTTAAAGTTATCTATTAAAATCTATTACCAGTCAGATAAGACCGAGCTTTTAAAAAACAAAATCAAATAAGCAGACAGGCTTTTAAGATGGAAGAAGGAGTCTTGATCTTGTGTGTGATGTTGAATCTGGGGTATAACATAAAGGTTACTGTGTATGTATTTTGAAGTGAGAAAGGTCGTTATTCATTAAGGACCTGAATTAACAACTCACTAAATCTATGAGTATTTCCTCTACGTTAAATGTACATTGGAAAAGGTTCAGAGATCCTACTGCAGGGAAAGAAAAGTTCCTATTTCTTAAGAGCTTCTCCATTTAGGAGAGAATCACAGCATATCCTTAACTTGAAATACATTAAACAGTTTATGTGCTGACCTGACCAGGAATATGCTCTAAATTCAGCCACTAATTTTTAACATTGGAACAGACATTCTCCAAGTATTACAAAGAAATTCATGGGTGAGGGAACAGTTATCATAGGGGAGACCCTTAATAAGGGAAATTATGGTATCCATGAGAGCAAAATAGTCGATTTACCCTAAACCTGCTGTGGCGGGCCAGTAGAGTGTGTCCCTGCATTGAGCCACCCACCTCACTGCACCCGATCACCTTCCAGGCTCTGACTGCCTCCCTAGGGGAGCCTCACATCCGGCCACCCACCTTTCTGCAAGCATGGGGGTAATGCTGCCACCACCCGGAGTCCAGACTGATCTGGGACTTGTGCCCTCTGGAAAACACAGGCCTAGCAGTCCTTGAGGGTGCTTGACCCACTGCAAGAACTCGGGGTGCTTCCCTCAGTCTGAAGCACAAATACTGGTCTCCCTTAGTCAGCTGAACCAAGGGGACCCCAAGGCATAATCTAGACCCTCTTCCAATAAGTCTCCCATGCTAGGTACAAAATAAAACTTTATTGGTTACAAGGAATAGGTTTGGAATAGGGTAGAGCAATATCAGAGAAATAACTTAGAGCAAACAGTGGCATGGTAGCCTTTGATTAAGCATCTGTGTTACTGCAAGCTATATATCTAGTTATATCTCAAGGAGCTTACTCACGAGTCTCATCCAGAGGCAGGTGGAGATTCCCTCTGGAGGCAGCCAGTTCATTGATCATGAGTTTCAAGAGAGAGCAAGTTTCAGATGGTCCACCTTCTCTCTCTGAGTCAGGGCTACTGCCCCTCCTCCTGTGCAGTGCTTCACTTATACAGCCTTTATGACCTCATTTACCTGGTCCAATGAAGGCCAGCAACTGTTGGCTCCTAGCCAACCAATTTGAAATGCATCACTGGTTGCCGGGTAGACTGGCAGGGTCTCTAGCCTCCTTCCAGTCAGGTTGGCATTGATTAGAACAACAGGGAGCTTAAGTCCCTCACCCAGGTATGTGATGCCAGTCACATAGGCAGAGGGAGCAGGTTTCCCACCTCCCTCAGGAATGTATCCAGTTCAGGTTACAACTCAGGGTTACCTGAAGCGGACGGGACCAGAGGAGTCTGCCCCCTGCAGTGACCATGGTAACCAAACTGTCAGATAGCAGAGATGGTATTCTGCCACACCTGCTTAGAAATGTACTGAGACAGCCCCATGATGAGAAGGTATAGGTTGGAACTCAAACTGAGATAGCAAATGCAATCAAACCATTAATGATGCATATTGCATACCTATTTCATTAATGGTTTACTTGTGCTGAATTTCTATTAAAAAAAAAGGTGTGTAAAATGATGAAAATTTTAACTAATCATTTAGTTCAAACTGAACTTTAGGCTATTGTCTTTTATTTAAAAAATGTAGCACTTTGTCAGCAATTTTGGACAGCAACTCTCCCCAAAAGGACCCAAACTAAATGAGTCAACAATGTGATGCTTTTGCAAATGCAAGAAAATGCCAACAAATATTGTTTTGGGATATATTAACAGATGCGTAAAATGGAAATTAAGTTTTCCTGTACTCCTTGGCACTAGCAACATAAGAAAGGTATGGACAAACCATTGGAGTCCAACAATGAGATGTTTAAGAAAATAGAGCCTATGAGGAAAGGTTGAAAGGCTTGTCTCTGCTCTAGAACAGAGAAGATGTGGGAGTGAAGAACAGAACAGCAGGTTTCCTGCACGCACACAGTTGCTCTCTGGGAATTCAGGAAAGAATTTGTTCTCTGAGGGTACTGTGTAAAGGGCAGACTGAATTTCTGACAAAGAAGATTTAGGCTGGATATTAGGAAAAACTTTCTAACTGTTAGGATGGTGAACTGCTGGAACAAATGATCTCAAGGACGCCGTAGAATCTCCTTTGGAGCTGTTATGGACAGGTTATACAAACATCTGCCAGGGAAGTTTCTAGCATTGTTATTCCCACCTTAGTGGACAGGTTGGATAAAATGGCTTAAATCCCTTTAAATTTTATAAATCTATGATTAAAAATATAAGGTAATTTTTAATAAACACACACAGACGCATACACTCTAGAAGCCAAGAAGCCAAATCATTATTTATCAGAATTTGCAACATGGAATAAAAATGCCCATTAACTCTCTGTTACAATTTCTTTACTTTACAAGTAATGCTCACTTAATTTACAAATCAGGGGGGAGAAAGAAGGATTTTAGCCATTTTTCCCCATCCCCAATTCCCCAAATAAATATACGCTATAATATAATTGGTTCCAAAGCATCCTTGATTTTGAAAATACAATGGCGTTTCAGCTGTGCTGGTGAGTGTTTTACAAGATTACTTGTAGGTATCTTGTAAATATGATTTATGATACCTGTATGGTATCTCACACTAATTAAATACCTTGACTGAAAATGGCAAACAACGGAGATAACTTATTTCAAGGAGAAATCTAAGAAATATGCACTACAGTTAATGAATTGATTAAATGCAGAGGACTAACAATTATTTTTTTAGTAGTGTTACAGTTCCTTTTTTAAATTCACCTTGCATTTCAAATGAGCTATTTTGCCAATGCTGTGAAAGAAGTGAATTTTAGAAACATATTATATGAGTACAATTAATTCACACTTGCTGACAAGACGTCTTGCCACTTTCATATACTATTCTTTTTTCTTTGCAGAGTACCATCTGATGGACTGCAGCTCTTTTTTTTCATCGTTACAAGAATCTTTGCATTTGTTATATATTTAAACAATTTTCCCCCATTACTGTGTAAATATATCCAATGTGAAACTTCAGTATTTGGCTCACATTTCACATCACAGTCCCTCTCATTATAGGCTCATCTTGAATGAATACATTACACTGCAAAAAACCAGCCTGCCTTAACTTTGAATCATCCTGTCCTATGGCCCAACTTACTTCATATCAAATAGCATGCCGAATGAAATTCAAAGAGCCTTTCAAATGCTACTAACACTTTAGAATACCCTTTATGATAGACAATAATTACTTTTCTTTTTGATAAATCGATAAGAAGTTCAGACAAATTAAGGTCCATGTTTTAAAAAACAACCATCAATGATGGGTTATGAATTTGAGACAGCTATCTGCTCAAGTCTGGCTCCCAGTATTAGCAGATTCTCTTGGAAAAGTCTGGCTAGCAAAAGTATACAGAGCAGCGACAGGATCTGGAACAAAACCCTTGCCAAAACCTAAATCAGTACTCCACGTGCTACCTTATCAAACAGAGCCCCCTGAAGTCAATAGCAGCCTTTTTATTAACTGTCATGGGTGCTGGTATCAGATTCAGTAAAATGACATTCAGAGGACCCACCAAAGGTTAGCAAAGATCCAGTTTGGCCCCAAATGGTAATAAAAGAGTAGTGCAAATATTATTATTGATAAACTCTACTGTCCAACTCAAACTCTGCAGAAATCAGTAGGAGTCTTTCAGTTGACTTCAATGGGTTTTGGACTGTGTACTTGCACCATACAGCCACAGTCAACCTGTATAAGCAAACACTGGACATTTAAGCAGTGGGAGGGGTTGGGTTTTGGTTGGGGGGGCGGGGGCGGTGTTAAATCTGCCAACCACCAAATGAAAATGAGCAGATGCCAACATTATTTCTTTTGTTTGTAGAACCTTTTGTGTGTAGGATACAGAAGGTGCATTCTTACCTGAAAGCAAAAATGGAAAAAGACTCTTAAATGCCAATAAAGTAAAAGGTGATACTACAGGGTTCATTCAGACTTGACAGAAAGAACAGCTGAGGGGCGTGCAATTATATTATGTGCCTATTCTGATAAGGCAAGCCTGACTTTTTAAATACCTCAGCAAAGAGATAGTAAAAAATTCTTGAATGCACAAAACTGACAGAAGAAAAAGGAAATGTACAATCTCCGGCTTTCAGGGTATGCCATTCAGTATCCAAGTAAATGTGAGGCCTCAGCTGATAGAAGGATTTCTTGGGGCCTTTTGCAAGCATTTTGTGAGGATTTATTTAGGGTAAATAAAGCCTTTTAGAGCTATAACAGTTGCATGTTTAAAGCTAACACTTTTTAAAGATTTTATCTGTCAAAATACATTTAGGAGTTTGGGATTTAATGCAGAAAAAAACCCTGCCATCTGAATGCTTTGGGATTTAACCAGCCTCCTGAGTAGTATTTGAAAAGACTCACTGCACCCGAGATTATTATGACCCAAGAAACCTCTGAATCTAATTACTGTTTAACCCCTGTATTGAGACTGAAAGGTGGCAGCTTATATTTCCTTGCTGAGTACTTCAGAAGATATCATTTTAATTCTTCTAACACCAACTCCCCTATTGATAGCAAAGAGTTTAACCCCCTGCAAGTAATTATACAATAAAATATCCCATGAACAAGATGTGATCATACAAAGGCATGGAGAAGTTAAATCTCTCTCCCAAATGTTAGAAGGGTCTTCTTGAAAGAGCACTTGAGCATTTCAGTCTTAAAATAGATGGCTACAAAACAGATTTTGAAGTCATCTTGGTGGCTGTGTTGCAGAAGACAAAGCTTTGAAGTGTGCGACTTTTTCTAAGTACTGAAAGAAGACTTTTCCCAGAAACTTTGGGAAAACTACGCATGGCATTTTTTCTTTTCCTAGAATCAGAAATGTGCAACTAGTATTTCAACGGGTCACAAAAATTTTGCCCCAAAAGTGCATGTGCCCACAAAGAGGAGAAGAAATGCTTTTGTTACACAGTTAATTAAAAATGCACCCTCACAGAAAGGAGAAAAGATAGCTGGCAATCAGCTCACATGAAGTCTTGTTCGGCTGGAATTTTTGTTCCTGTAAACTCTTGCCTTCCAAGCATTTGTGAAAGTGGAGGCTCCATGCTAAATTTCTATAATGGTGTGTTGGCTCTTCTGGGCAGTTGGTCCAATAAAAAGATATCATGCACAAAAATATTGGCCTCTTGCATGTTTCCTGGACCATCATAGCTATAACATCAGTTCAACACTCCTCTGGACAAGTTATTTTAAACTATTGCACCAGATATGGGATGCACTATGATGATACTATGATGCTGTTTCATAGATGATTCATAATTGTTTGGGTTGGAAGGGACCTCAGTAGGTCATCGAGTCCGACCCCCTGCCCTGGGCAGGAAAGAGCGCTGGGGTCAGACGACCCCAGCTAGGTGCTTGTCCAGTCCATTTCAATGACAAAAAATCCACTTTTCAGAAGTATTGAATGACCCCAAGTAACTAATTTCCTCATCGTGGTGCAAAATCATGGAGCAGTCATATGCTTCTAGCCAGCAGATCATTGAGGCAGTGGATTGCTTTAGGAACTAGTAATAGAATAGGGAGTTTTTAACCTGTAATATTGGTTTGAAACCAGTAGTCATCATAGAAAGTTGTCATTTCAGAGATGTTCAGTGGAATTCGTTGGTAATTTCATTTTATAACCAACTGGATGATTCTCCAGATTGGAATAAATACCCCACAACTATTATTGTTATTGAGAATTTCAGCAG
>NW_005842466.1:1132234-1161900 GCF_000455745.1 Alligator sinensis
AGAAAGAAATAGGCTAAGCTGGGGTGGCTAACCCATTGCATGTGCGCCACAAGTGGCATGACAGCTTCTGTGTGTGGCATGCGGCAGATGGGGGAGAAAATAGAGAAAGAGTTGAACAAGATACAAACACAAAGACAAAAACGGACATGGCAGCTGCAGATCCATTGTCCTCACCACTTATTTGGCATCTCAAACTTGACCTGGCAAAGATTACAAGCAAAAGTGTGAAATCCTTACTTCAGTTTATATTTTGACAAGCAACTTGATGTGTCATACAGATACTTCCACCTGGATTTCTCATATAAGAAGCTAACCATACTTTTGAGAAATATTTAAATATTTTGAATAACAGCATATCAAGGGAAGGACTTATATAACTCCCTGTTTTCAGCTGAACACAGTCAGCATTCTTGGAAGGCTTGAATGCTCAAATCAAGAGACAGACGCATTTTGGTTCAGACTGAAAATCTACTCAACTCTCTAGTGTCTTATAAACTGAACTATCATCTGAGAAATAAGTGGGTAACTCCATTCTTGGTTAAGAAGCATTTTACCACACTCATTTACAAACCAGAAAATGTGCCATGTTGCAAAAATGTTTTGATTTCATGGGCTGTCACCCTATTTGCCCGGTCAGCTGCAAAGTAAGGAAAGTGTAGACATAAGCAAGTTTCTTATGACCTAAATGAAATAATGCATCTTGAATCTTTATTTTATTTTTTAATAGCTTTAAAGCTTGTGACTTAGAGCTGATCTTGCATTTTTATTTTTGTATTTTTAAAATCGGCTTTCCTTTTATTGAGCTTAGATGATTTTTAAAATGTGTGCTTTATATCCACTGCATGTGTGCCATGGCCTATGGCTAAGCAGTTATATTAATAAACCAAATTTTCAGATTAAAGTTCAATGACAGAATAGTGCGAGAATATTTTCAATGAAGCTGCATCTCAGTCATGGTTAAGGGGAGGATTTCAAATTTCCAGAGCTGTCAATCTCACATCTTTCATGAGCAAAAAAAGTTCACTTTTAAACTGCCTACCTGAAAGGCTTTTTATCTTTATGAAAGAGGCAGCTCCAAAGGGAAATACCTAGGAGTAATAAGAGGAAATTTAGGAGTAATAAGAGGAAGAGCAAAGGAATATTTAGACAGAATAGCAGGAAAATCTTCAAACAGTGTATTATATTAGACAGAAAAAGTGTCTCCTAATGGATAAAAATGTTTGCAACGTATAAAATAGCTTATTATGCGTCTTTGTAAGCTAGATTGGACAAAGCATTCCACTTTTTTCCTTCCCTATCTCTAATTCATAAGAAAATATAGAAACCTGTCAGGATTTTTCCATTCTTTCTTTCATCTGGAGTGAACCCTGAATAATTTGACTTCCCATTTTGAAACTCAAACAAATTTATTCCAACAATACCCACATCAACTTGGTTTTGAATAGAACCAATGCCAAGTATTCTTGTGGGAAATCTTTTTAAAAATTTCCCATAAACATATTTGTTTTCCCATTGACAACACATGAATCAAAATGACATTTTCTACTACAATGTTATTCTTTGTTGAAAAGTATTTTCTTATCCAAAAATAATGTAGACCAGGGATGTCTAACTTTTGCATTGCACTGGTACCCTTGCACTCTGCAGGGTCTTAGGGCTTTCCTAAACCCCCTGGCCCTGGGCTCCCTCAGCCCTGTGGGTCATGCCATGCCCCATTGCCTGCAGGGGTGGGGGCAGGAAGCAGAAGCTGAAGCGGGTAGAGAAAGCCCAGATACTTTAGCAGCAGCAACTGGAGAGCAATGGTAGGGAGCAGTGCCCGACAGGGAGTGCAGAGTCCACAGGTTACTCCTCAGGGGCTGCTGTGATTTAGACAAGTACATTCCACAAAACAGCTCTAACTTCAACACTGGTTAATAGTAAGAGTGCAATAAATGTGTGCAAAACCTTGAAAATTTGGGGAGTTAGTCTTATTGATATTCATCAGGTCATCGTGTGAAATCACCTCCGTTCAAGTTCAGACTTCATGTTACAAGATTCTAAGCTTTTGAAGAATAAAGGAACAAAAATGTAATTTAAAATGAGCCAGAATTTCCAACACAGTGGCCATGTCTGCACAGGATGCTGACTGCACAGTAGCCCGTGAGTACTGTGCAGCAGTGTCAAATGGCAGGAAATGTGATGTGACACTACTATGCAGTAGTCACAAGCTACTGTGCAGTCGGCATCACAAAAAAGCTGTTCTTCAGAGCAACTGTGCAATAACTTCACGGTACTAAATGACAACATAATAATGGCTGTGCAGTCAGCGTCTCATGTAGACGTGGCCCGCTGCTTATTACATGATGCTTTCACAAAAATATCTTAAATTCAGTGAAGACCAGCTTAAAATTAAAAGAGCTATAATACAAATAACATCTTGCATTTATAGGCTAAGTACAGACAGTCAAAAAGCCCGAGGCTGAATCAATTCAATTTTTGAAGGTTTCTCTAAGCTGCATAGGTTGAAATGATAATGAAGTGAATGGACTTGATTTTTGAATCCAGAAAGGCAACCAGATGCCTGCAGTGGCCCAGACCAGAAATTGGGGGGTGCCAGAGGATGCCTCGTAGCCTGCTGGCCACTGCCAAGGGCATCCAAATGCAGCTGAGCAGGGCCCATCCCTCACAGCCCAGCACAGCCCCCACAACACCTTCCTGTCCCTGCACAGGGGGGAAACAGTCCCTCCAGCCCAGGTCCTGGCTGGCACAGGGCATCAGCCCATGTGAGGGGTTCCCCTGCCCTGGGCAGGGTCCCCCAAGCTCGGTTAGAGTGGGAATTACCCCGCTCCCACCCCTGAGCACCTTCTAGTGCCAACTTAGCCCACCCCCCCGATGTGGGGGAACAGTCCTGCCAGCCAGTGCCAGGCATCAGCCCACATTGTGGGGATCCTCACACCTCTGTTCCCCTGCCACCCCATCTCCTGTCCTGCTGGGCTGACAGGCACGGCAGGGCCAGGGCTGCAAACAGAGGCTTTGCTGCCTCAGCTCTATGACAGCCCAGGGGCAGGGCTGGACCTACTCAGCTGGAGCAGACAGCGTGGACCAAAGCTAATGTGCCCACCCTGCAAGGGGGGCTTGCAGGGCAGGTGCAAAGTACCCTGGGATGCTGGGGGACTGTGAGTTAACTTGAGTCAGGAGGGAATCTGGGATAGAAGTGGATGCAGTAATCCAGCTGTGGTCTCACCAATGCCGAGTAGAGTAGGAGAATCACTTCTTTGATTGATCCATCACTTGACTGATGCATGCCAGGGTATTGCTGGCCCTGCTGGCTACAGCTTCTCCCTGCCAGCTCATGCTCATATTGTGATTGATTATTACCCCCAGGTCCCTTTCATTTGTAGTGCTGGTCAGGTTGGCGTTGTCAAGCCTGTAGGTGTGCAGGGGACTGTTCATCCCCAGGTGGAGCACTTTACATTTCTCGACATTGAACTTTAACTGGTTCCGGTCCGCCCAACTTGCCAGCCTGTCTAGGTTGGCCTGTATCTGCAGCCTATCTTCAACTGTGACCATACTTCCCCGTAAATTGGTGTCATCCAGGAACTTGGCCAGTGAGCACTTCATCCCCACATCCAAATTACTGATGAAGACGTTGAATAGCACTGGACCAAGCACCGACCCCCGCGGTATTGTTTTAGTTTTAAAACAGTAAAAAGAAATAAAGGGTTAATGGGGGAAAGGAACAAGGGGATGGGGGGTATAAAAATATCAACAGCTGAAAAATCAAAATCTAAAAATTTTTGAAAAAAATGTATTTTTTGTAGAAAAATTCTGAATGTCCATCCTTACCGGTAGAGCCATTGTGACTAAAGAGAGGCAAATGAGCAGACACCTTCATTTGTTAGATACATGGGACTTCCAGAAAGCATGCATGGCATCTGATAATGGGGTCCTCTGTAAAGCCTTCAGAGTGTTTGGCGTTGTTCTGATTCTAACAGGTAATGTCAAAGTGTCTTATCAATAAAATAAAATAGGGGATAGAATTATGGAATAGTATGAATCACAGAATAGTAGCTACTGGCATTTTTTGCAACAAAAGTACACTGCTGTCTCATGTTCAGGTTATGGTCCATTGTGATAAGTGAGTATTGCTTATTAAACCTCAAGACCATAGTTTATATGGCTTCATTTGCCAAAATATGGAAGTAGGATTAAGACTTCAGCCAATTAATGGACTAAAGCAATAGAAGTAGGTATTCTAGCACTTCTAAAGTTCATTCTTAAGAGTGATTCGCTGGTCACAAACTTGATGAATATGATAATACATACTCAACGCTAACAAATCCATTATAAAGCAACTTACACCCCTGATGCAGCAGCTACTCAATATCAGCTTTGTTTAGTATTGTTTTTGTTAAATACCAATGCCAGATGTTTAGGGTATGACAAGTGATACATAAAAACTTGAGGCATGATGAAAAATCTGCAACCTTCTTTTGTCCTACCACCTTCACTTTAAATACAACATACAGTGAGCAATTAAAAAAAAAAAAGGAATATTTTTGTTATATTCCTTCACACAGTCTTAACATTGAAGATCTCCTGCTAAAAATGAGATTTCAGAAATCATGAGGGTAATTCCTATATTAACATATTTATATATGGTACTTTGTGACATGTGAGAAATTAATAAAGGCAAAAAGCATCAATACAGAGTTAAACTGTATGTTTACTATTGAAAAGAAAATTATAGTGCACTGTGCTATCTGTCCACAGGATACCAGGCTACCTGGTGAAGATCCGATCCAAGACTTCCTATGTCATCCTTTCATTTGTACATTTTGCCAACTGCTGAGGCAACACAAATCAAACAAACAACGTGGGAACTGCTCGGGTGCAATCATCATATTTATTTCTCAGTGGACACGTCTACACATGTCCCCCACGGTGCATTTGTCACTGTACCGTCATTTAGTACTTGCTTTAGGAACTACTAAATGACAGTGCAGTAATAGCCATTACTGTGCCATCTTGGCAGTGCACATTTATTTTTAGCAGGTACATCACTGTACCAATGCACTATAGCAAGGTAGTTCATTGCTACAGTGACATAGCATTGGCGTCACAGATTTTGCCCAATATTGCTATGGTGACGTAGTGTCACATGCACACGTGCCCAGTGAAATTTTTAAAAAAGTTCTAAAGCATACTGCATAATTTTGAAACTTTTCCAGAAACACCATTAGCCATGTGGGTGTTTAGCCACTAAAGGAAGCCAGATCCCTCACTTCCAGGGGAATTCCCTGGATGCTTGTATCTCTATGTTTTTAACCAGCTAACAACAACAACAACGTTAAAATTTAAATTGGCTTTGAAACAAACACAAAAAATTAGACTGCATTTTACAAAAAAAAAAAAAAAGGATTTGTCCAAGAGTTGTCACATTTTTAAAGGCATTTGAAGAAATTGTTGCAGAGAATGGACAGGGTGAAGCCACTACTGTCTTGTGGGAAATCTTCATCAATTCAATTAACAATAAAAAAGAAAAAACTGGAACACGGTTCACCACTTAGCTGACAGAAATGAAACCAAAACTTATAGACTGGGCCCAAAAGAGGCAAAAAGCACATTAAAATACAATCCTATGGAACGTTAGTTCTTCTGCTTTGCTATTTACAGAGGAAGACCCAGAATTCCTTTCAAACATGTCCATGAAGAAAGTTGCGTCACAGTTTGACCAATCAAACAGATGTTAATGTTTTTATTTTGAAGAAACGTCATGAAATACGTCATGGAATTTTATCAGTGTTACAAAGACCTTGCAGTCTCCCTTATTCACATCATGACCAGCTGAATCTAATTTCAGCACATCAAGCTACACTAATACAACTGCAGTCTTCAAATTTTGGATAAGTGTGAGCTTTTGCATGTCTGAGACTTGTGTGCAATTATGAAGTGAACAACCTGGAGTGTGTGTTTTTCATACAGCTTTCTTGGGAGGGCTTTGTTTTTATTTGTGGTACTTTTTGTTCTGCTTTGCTTTTGTGTTTTTGCTTTTCCCCAGCTTTACAGGAGACCTTAAAAGGATCTTTTTGTCAGACAAAAAAAGAAAGAAAGAAAGAAAGAAACAGCAGGTTTTCTTTGGTTCAGTAAAAACAAAATAGCAACCTTGGAATCTTATCAACACCGACCTTAATGCCAGCCTTAAAGGAAATTGCCAATTAATTTATCAGTCACAATACTTTGTGTGCGTGAAGTGTTAATTCTAGACACATTCATTAATGGACTTATTTAGGGGACTGAATGCTAGCACCAAACACTCCTCAATTATCAATGACAATCTGCCAGTAAATTGTGATTCATTAGCGCAGCAAGTGAGTAAATGATCACTTTCCTTACAAAACAATAATAGGCAAAAATGTAACTTGGCGGGATCTCCCGTTCATTAATGTGGACAGTAATTAGCATGGTTGTTTAAAAAGAGTTCATGTTACATTTGTCAAGGTTTCAGAACTGTTTGAATTCTTCTTTGGTTAAATAATCCAAATATTTAAATTAGTTTCCTTATTTAATTCAATGCTTCAGTCAGATCCCCATTGCACATTCCTACTGATAGGCACATAAAACCAGTACATACAGATTGTCTGTTTCAGAAAATCATTCCTTCTATAAATCTGCTAACTAAATTAAGATGTGACCTTCACTGTAACAAGCTACTCTTAAAAAAAATACTTAAACATTTTTTTTTGAATGGATGAATTCTTTAATTTTTGTCCTCCACAGAGCACACAGCTTCTGTGTAGTATCCAACTCATCACCTGCCTAGTTTTCACTGTTACAGCAAAACTGTAAAACAATAGTACAATTGCTAAGTGTAAAACAATAGCACAAGATAAATGTTGGCTTCACCTTCCTCCTTGGTTGTTCCTAGGGTTTCACTCCTACCTCCCTCATTGCCACTCCCCAAAACACAATCCTAGAACCTTAATTGGAACTGGTGGGCCCACTGACTAGCATGACCTAGCAGCAATTATCCTGAATGTTAATATATGCCTAGAGTGCCCTGACTGATAACTCCTACCTGGCATTTTATGGGGAGTCATGGGATATGCCCTCCTGTTATATTCTCATCCAGACAATTGAGAACTAGAGCTGGACAAAAGAAGGAAACTCTCCAAGCCCTTGCTCATCTCCTGGATTGAGCAGCTGAAACGAGGCCTTTAGCAGAATAAAAATCTTTGACAAATTTTAAAATAAGCATAGGGACGTGCGGATACATGCAAAAACCAGGGAGAGAGAGAAAGAATGTTATAGATACAGTCAAATCACAAAGTGCCCAACACCTCATCAAAAGGATTTGTTCTTGAGAAAACTGCAAATTAGATTTAGAAGCACTTGTCTACAGCAGCGGTTCTCAATATTTTTGTATTCTCAGCACACCTCAATGCACTTGAGGCACCCCCCTCCATAACTTTTGTGAATTTAGTGCTTCCCTATTTAAAAAATTAATATATACAGTGTTTGCCTCCTTGCTAAGGAACTAGATAGTGGGGGTAGAAGGCTCGACCAGGTATGAATAAGCCTGAGCCTATGCTTATGTGCTCATGTCCTCACACCTCAATTATCTGCTCAAACCTTGTGGCACCCTTCAAAAAAATATGGTGGCACCCTGGTTGAGAATCACCAGTCAATGGCCCATTCTGCCCAGGAAGGAAATAGATGGTTCAATCTATGATATGGGCTTATGAAAACACTAGGGTTGCTCTATATGTTCTAAGCCTGAATCAAATCAGAAATGCTGTATATTGACCTGGGGAGCAGAGAAGGGCCACCATAGTTTTTGGACATTTAGCTCTGATACACTTCTGGAACCTTTCTATAGGCCCACATTAATTCTAGCCAGCATACTTGTGGCATTTCTAAGGCTGCTGCTATGTCTGAGTGCTCCAAGGTAAGCATCATTTAATTCCTCTACCTTTTTTCATAGGACAAAACAAAAATCTGTTTTCTTTTGAGATGCACATCAGTGAGTCTACCTGCCCAAACTAAAAATGGAAGTTAAAACTGAACAGCAAAATAAATGTTTAGAATAAAGCACAAACCAAAACTCCATAAAATGAGGGCCATAACTATTTTCACTCTATACCAGCTCTTCCACATAGGTTTGAATCATCCAGGTAGAAGAAAACAGTCAATCCATTCAGTGATTTAGGCTGGGTGCAAATGTCACACCTATTGCATACTAATTGCCCAGGAAGTATTCTAAAGCTGTAACTGAACAGATGTTCACAGTTCTTAGAGCACTTTAAAAATGGCAGATCATGCTCTACATCAGCCCTCAATGGATGAAGTATTAGACTGAAGTACTTTCTGTTAGAGGGCTTTGTTGAACTTCTGTGCAGACCCCATTGAGGGTTAACTTACAGCGCGACTGCCACTATCCCAGGTAGCACTGCACAGAGCTTTACTCTAGCCTAAGGCAGTGCTTGTTTGCCTTGCCCAAGCACTGTGCCAGCCACACCCCACTGGCTACCACTGACCTGAGTCAGTGACAACCCCTGATCCCAGATCCACTTCCTCCCTCATGCCAGCTGAGAGCTGCAGCCTGGATGGTGGGGGTGGGGGTGAGAAAAGGGGTCTCTTTTCCCACAGATGCCCTGGCCTCATAGCGCATCACTGCCCAGCCAGAAGGGCTGCAGGGGGAAAAGGGTCTGGACTCTGCCCCCACAGAAGCCCTAGCTCCACTGTGCACCATAGCCTACTTGGAAGGGAGGGATCGTTTCCCCCAACCGCATCCAGGAGCTGCAGTGCAGTGCCACTTTTCATTGCACCAGGAGCTCTGGGGGGGGGGGGGGGAGGACGAGGGGGGGGGGGGGGGGGGAGTAGAAAAGAAGTCCCCCTGCTGCAGGAGGCCAGTCCTGCCCCCACCAAGACCCAAATGGGAAGCTGTAGGTGGGGAGGGGGCAACTAGCAGGGAAGTTATTTTTATCTCCCCCTAGCCTCCAGAGTTCCTGAAAAGCAACCCTGCACTATAGCTCCTGCTGGCTCTGTGGGGAGCAGAGCTTGTTTACGTGCCTGGCCATGAGTGATCCTGCCCTACACCCCTCCCCTGCCCCAATCCGCAGAAGATCCAAGCAGGACAGGCACCTCCAGCCCCCACTGCGGCTCCAAGGAGATGCCAATGCCCAGCCTTCCTCCCACCAGCACTCAGCAGATGAGGGCCTCCAGGCATCCCCAGCTCAGCACAGAGGTCCCTTCCAGGCCTGCTTGCCTGCGAGTCTCTGCTTCCCGTCACTGATAGAGCAGCTGGGAGGGGAGAGGGACTGCTCCCCCATGCCAGCCAGCCAATCAGGGATGGCTTGCTCATTCGGTTGCACTCAGAAGTCTCCAGCAGCTTGGGGAGTCTGTGGGGCATTCTGGGAGGTGTGGGAGAGCTCCCCCTACCTGGTGGGATCAGGAAAGCACCCCCCCCCCCCCCCCCCCGCCCCACACCCGCCCAATGGCAAACATCTGTTTGATTCAAATGCAATCTAATGTACAGCACTAGAAGTAAAGTGTGATAGACCGCTTTCACTACAGGCTTTTTGAACGTCTGTACTTAGTCTCAGTGATTCTCCCTGACCCTTGTAGACACTGTATCAAGCATGTGGCCTCTTATCTCAAACAATGTTGGTCAAAAAGTAAAACAAAAATCTGGGGAAATAGAAAGGAGACAAAATGCAGGTGCTGAAAATAAGAATTTCAGGTCAGGAGGAGGGTATTGGTATTTCTGTTTTAGTTATTTGTTGAAGTAAGAGTGTGTGTATGTGTGCGCGTGCAGTCACGTGCACGCATGCGTTAGTAAACTAACAAACTTAGACTATGCTATTAAACCAAGCACCATTCCTGGCCACTGAAAGGTCAGATGTAAAGTGTTTTCTTCCTTGCCAGATACATTACCACAGCTACCATAAAGTGTTCTAACAAGAAAGGGAGGAAGTGACACCACTTGGGCTGTTGTGCTTAAAAGTTCAACTATAAGGATCCAGAGATTTTATCATTGCTTTCAAGAGGTGCTTTCATGGCAGGGACACCTGACACGAGTCCACAAATCATAATTCATAGTTTGCATTTCTATATGACAAAATTAGAGTGACTGTGTATCCCTTCCTTTTAAAATGCGGTTATAAACCATTTCAGTTACTGATTCAGTTGCTTTCCTGCTTCGAAGAAGCCTAGATTCAATGGATTCTGTGTCTAGTAAATTATTAAATATCAACTACAGTGTTTACAATTGTCGTTGTTGCTTCCTGGACTTTTAGCACCTTTTTACAACTACATCTGTTAGCAAAAATGTAATGTGTGTGGACTCACAATTTCTGCAAGAGGCAGCATGCTCCAAAATATCCCAGATTTTACCTCATTTAAATTAATGTACTTTTGAAGTAAGCCTATAAGTAATCTGGCCTTCTCAGCAGCTAATGGAAGAAATATTAATATTCTTCATAAAAGGATCAATCTTTTCTTTCAAGTGAGTAGGATGGAAATGTCTAAGATGCTTGGCATGGCAAATTGAGAGTACCCCTGGGAACAGATGAAAGATCTGTGCCTGGCACTTCTATCATTTCAGATATATTGGACATAAAATAACCGTTCTGGCTAGTTTTTGGAAGCAGTTTTTTACATCATTTTTAAAAAATGTCAAATAAGTATGACATTTGTGTTAATTAAAAAGGTATTACTCCACAATAAAAATACTCCATCCTTCCTTCCTTCCTCCTTTCAGCACTTAGGGAAAAAGTATAAAGTAATGCAGAAACCCAATCTGTTTCTTTTCAGTAGTCTGGGGAGGGGGGTAACAGAGATAAACCTATACATACATTTTATGGATGCTTGTATTGCCTATACCATAAGTAAGCGCATACACTATTCTTCCTCTCTCCTTACACGTGTATATAAAACATACCAAAAAAGTCCTGATATACCTAGGTACTCTAGTTATCTTCAGAGTCTCCATCTTGCTGAACTTCTCTGAAATAACAGTACAGCTCATATCTTTCTGTTACTATTGTCAATGCCAAAAGGCAGCGTCCCCAGACAAAATAAAACCATTTCATTCAAATCTAATGAACATGAGCCACCAATGCGATGCCGTAGCTGGCAGAGCTAATCAAACACTGGCATGCATCTACCGAGGCATCTTGGACAAGGCAGAGGATGCCATCCTCCCACTCTACTCGGCCTTGGTGAGAGTGCAGCTGGAGTACTGCATCCTGTTCTGGGTACTACGCTTCAGGAAGGATACGGAGAAGCTCGAGAGCATCCAAAGGAGGGCCACACGCATGATTAGAGGCCCGAAGAGCAGGTCATACAAGGAGAGGCTGAAAGACTTGAAACTGTTCAGCCTGGAGAAGAAAAGACTCAGAGGGGACTTGGTGGCAGCCTATAAGTATATCAAGGGTGTGCATCATGGCTTGGGGGAACATCTATTCACCAAGTATTCCCCAGGGGAGGACAAGAAATAATGGGCACAAACTGGTTGAAGATGGCTTCAGGCTACACATAAGGAAAAACTTCTTTACAAGTTGAGTGCTGAGGGTTTGGACCAGGCTCCCCCCAGAGGTGGTATAGTCACCCACCCTGGCAATCTTCAAAGTGCATCCTGACACCCTAATCTGTAAAGTCCCCTCCAGCCCCTAACAACTATGAAACTATGAAATCTGCACCTCTTGGTTTACAATTAAATACAGCAGCATTCCCCAAATTTAAAAAAAAAGCAAACAAATAAAAATCACCAGTACTGATGAAGGTAGATTTGAAGGGGACACAGGTAGCAAACTCTGTTTCCATTCATCATACGTGCTTTTGAATTCCAAGAGATACTTGCAATACCTCACAGCATTTTAGCCGATTCCAAGTATACGATTCAAGGATAGGAACACATTCTTGAACAGGAAATGCCATTCGGGATTAAGAGCTTTGGTCCGCTATTCTGTCTCCAGTAAAGGTCAGCACTGAATGCTTTAGAAAAAAGTACCAAAACCCACCATAGGAAAATGAAACTTTGGCAGCATCAATTTTGCTGAATTGCAGATGGAAAAAACAATGAATACACACACACCTATCAAAATCAAAATGTAGAGGATGCATTCAATGTTTAAACTACCATATTTTTTCATATGCAACACACCTTTTTTCCACAAGACAAATGCTGCGAACTTGAGCATAATGGGTACATTATATGCAAGGAAATATGGCACAAGCTGTTTCTGCCACTTACTGGGCAAAAGCAAAAGTAAAGTCTTCATATAAACCACAAGGAGTGAAACAATAAGCAGACTCAGCTCCCTGGCTGCTTCCATTCAGTTATTACAAGGAAAGATGTTTTTTTTCTTCATTCTGCCTTTAAAAACAAGTGATGTATCTTTATTTTGGGATGTACTGTATATGAGAAAAATACAGTATTTACTGCAGCCTAAGTATATTGCACAAGATGTTTCCATTTAATTTCCCATGACGCTGAATTCTGCAACCTTTGAGAGATTATAAAAGGTCACCGGACCCATTTTGTGCTCAGTTTAACCAACACAGCCATGGAATAAACTCCACTGACTCCTAGCTAGTTGCAGTGCTATTAACTGAATGGAGAATTTGACCTACTCACTTCATATGCTGCAGATTATAGAAGCAGTAATGGTTTCTCTGCATGCAACATGTTACATCTGGTAAATTCACAAGTTTAAATGTCATTTGATAAACAGCCCTTAAAGATCATAAGAGGAAGAGAAAAATGTGAATTGCACTAATGAATAGAAAATATGTTACTTTAAAGCTGCCAAGAAATGGAAAATCTGAAGCGTGTACAAAGAAAGCGAGACTTCAGATTATGAAATGGTAAGGACTTTCTCTAAAGTGACTCAAAACATAGAACTGATGCTCTCTGCCCATTATGCACTCTGTACTCAAACATTTAAATCATGGTCAACACGTTTACGTGATAAAAATGGCTACAAAATGTGAACGAGGAGATTATAATGAAGATGTTGTTCATTAGTAACTCAAAATGATCTCTGCCTCAAATTAACTGAAAACAACTGGCATACAAGAAGGAATCGCATTAGCTCACAAGCTTAGTTGAAAAGAAAATCTCATCTTTCTAACCTCTGCTGCCAGCTCCTGAAGAGACGGTGATGCCACAGGGTACAAAGTTGAGTTGCCTCTCACTGGGTTATGGAGACTAACATAAGCAACAACGTTTCTCTGGAGAACATTCTTGAGCTCCTACAGGACAAGCATAGCAACTGTTATTAATATGCATGACTGTAATTAAGGCTTGTTTTCTTATTTAGTTCATCTAAAGAAACAAACCCCACGTTTTTACCCTCCATGATTCCCTAAGTATTACTTAACTTCATTTTCTTATAATGTCATGTTAAGAACTTCAAAGGATATCTTAATTTTAGTTCTCTGTAGCAAAAGTTATAATTCTATTTCACACATCATTTGAACAGAATGCAAACAGGTCCAAGAGGAATTAAAAACGACTCTAGTTGCAAGGGCAAGACTGAAAACATTACATACTGTGAAAAAAACATAAGGGGCTTTTAAACTTGTGCCTGACAGAAAACACACTTCAAAAGTCATCATTATCAAACAGTTAAATGCACTTGAATTTTCAAACCAGGAGCCCAAATTCTGATTTAAATTGCATAATTTCTCTGCTGTTGTCATTTTATTATACTTGAAAACTAGGGAAATGATATGTATGAAACATTACAATTATTTTTCTTAAAATGCATTCACTTTGCTTTCTCAGTAATGAGTTACTCCTTGCATGAAGAGTATTTATATTGAAAAGAAGGGGTGCAACACAATGACATCTGATGTAAAGCTGACTTGAAGTGGAACTAAACACATTTTGATTTCTGTCGGCTCCTTGGATCCTTTTGACTTTTTTTCTCCCCCCTCGTGTTTTTGAAAAATAATCACATTGGAAGGATGAGGCTTTGATGAGCGCTAGCTGCTTTTCACAAATGATACAAAATAATTAACTCTTTATATGTATCTATCATTGTATCTTAGCAGCTATGGACTTCACCAAAGGCTACTCTTTTAAATTGATCAACTGAAATCCATTGAAATCTTATTTAAACTGGGAGGCATGTCTGATGAGTTTTTCCATTGAGCTGATTTACAATTCTGTCGAAGCTAAAAAGGAACTGTGCACGTCAGATTGAATCTAACTTTTAAGCACAAATAGGTGATAACTAAAATCAGCACTAACCATGGAGACAGTGAAATTCATATATGATTAATGGCTTGGATGTATGGAAAATACTATAGCACCCCCTTCCTTCATTATGATCCCTGTGAACTACACTCTCCCTGCATAAAAAATGGAAGCAGGAGGTTCAAAAATGTCAGACCTTAAGAAAAAGAGAAGAAAAAGTCTTTCGGTGATCAACATCCTGGTTTCCCAGGACATTTAAAGCACAGGTTCATAGATTCATAGACGTTAGGGTCGGAAGGGACCAATAGATCATCGAGTCCGACCCCCTGCATAGGCAGGAAAGAGAGCTGGGTCTCGATGACCCCAGCTAGATACCTATCTAACCTCCTCTTGAAGACCCCCAGGGTAGGGGAGAGCACCACCTCCCTTGGGAGCCCGTTCCAGACCCTGGCCACTCTAACTGTGAAGAAGTTCTTCCTAATGTCCAGTATTAGGTGCAAGTCCCATGGCCCTATTTCACCCGACCTGTAGAGGGGCCATGAATTTGGGGATAGCGTGAGCAGGGGTGGGGACCACTTCCAATTACCAGGTATGGACCCTCTTTGGGGACATATGTTGGTGGCAAGACGGTAAGCAATGCCTGCGCTAACCCCTCTGCCATAGCTAGTCTCACTGCTATACATCGCTTTGCCACTGCTACCAGATCCAGATACAGCCTGAGCGGCTCTCACAATCTGGAACCAGTCCAGGGGTGCAGGTGCATTTGAAACCTCTTATTTAAAGGATGCCTTTCTTAATGATAGCTCCAAGCCCCACTCAAGTTTCTTAACAAGTGTCAATGAATAAAAAGTACATGAAAGTCAATTTAGGTGTCTACCACTTCCATGTACAGGCTGGATCACTAACAGAGCTGTTTCTTTGGCTTAACTTTTTAAACATGAGTTATGAGTTCTATTGGTTACAAATTCTAGCCCCGCTGATAGATAATAAGTTTTTAGCTGATAATCAGTGTCTGCCAAAGTGATGACAGCAGAGTATGGATGGATTGTTCTAATTAGCCATAATTAGTCATGAAATGGCTTGGGCATGTATCCAAAACTAGGTGAATCTTCTTGAGTCTAAAAATTAGAATAAGTAATGGTTTTAAACAAAGTTATAACCTCTGCATATCACTCTGCCTTGTGTCTCTGTGTCTTATCCTGTTCGTGCTGACACCAGCTTGTTTATATTATTGCTATATAAGTGTATGCATATGAACATATTTTACCTCTGCCCATTCATATGAGCCAATGTTGCCAAATGACGTTCCTCCCCATGAGCAGAAAACAATGGTTCGGTCAGGCCTCCACCCTTTCTTAACCTTTATCATCAAGGCTTGTATAAAGGCTGTGATGATGGCAGTACTTTGGGCCCATCCATGTCCACTGTAACTGTATAAACTATTGTGGTGGCTACCAACGATGACATATCTGTCTGAAAAATAAAAATAAATTATTATTATTATTTTTTAATTCGGACCTTAACATTTTTAAAATCAAATATAAACACTTTTGGAGTGCAACAGTCTAATAATAAAGGCTGGATTATGTTAATACTTTCGTATGTTAACAATGCATACAGCACAGGTAAGTATTCTCAACAAAAATTTGCATGATCAAGCTAAGCCCTGTGCAAGGCAATACCTAGATCTGTGTTTTCTTTACTTACAGCAATCATAACCGAAGTAAACAGGGGCCAATATAGAAGCCAAGTAAAAATGTGCACATGCTTTAAAGTGCATAGTGTTATTTGTAATTTTACAGCTGCAATAAATAACTTTCATCCTGTGTTCTGACTATCTTAGACAAGCATCTGAAAATACATGAATAAACAGAGACACTGCCCCCCCTGACCCCGAGTCCTAACTTTTGCATCTCCACAGACTTTCTTTATTACAATCACTTCTCATGGCACATCCAGAACTGAGGCTGTCCCATATTTGTGGCAGAGTTTGTCATTGAGTTATCCAATACATCTCCAAGCATGCTTTAATATGCTGTAAAAATAAGATAATAATGCTCAGGCAAACCTTGGTTTACTGTGCAGTGGCAGCAACTAAAATCTTTGGTTGTATAAAAAATGAAGCAAGCGGAGGTTAGGCTCTATTTAAGAAAAAAAAGATAGAGAAATAGTATAGAAACTATTATAATGCCATTAATGATACAACCTCACCTGGAATACTGTGTTGAGTGCTGACCACCCTATCTCAAAAAGGGTACTGGAAAAACAGAAGAACTTGAGAAGCAGGTAACCAGAACAGTTAAAGATCTGGAAAGACTTCCGGGTAAGGAGAGACTGAAAAGACTGGGACTGTAGGTTCAGAGAGGAGATATGACAAAGGTATAACAACAACAATCACGGTACAGAAAAGATGGAGGAGACCTGTTTACTTTGATTATATAAGAACAAGGTGATAATTTATAAACTAATGAAACGCGGCAAATTTCAAACTAAAATAAGAAATCTCAGGTGGTTAATCCATGAAACACTCTGCTAAAATACAATATTGTGGGCAGCATAGGCATAGAATTTGGAAGAGGCTTCAACAATTATAAGGATAATGAAAACATCCATTGTTAAAGAGGATTGGGAAAAATCACTCGCATGTCAAATGTATATAACCTTATGCTTCAGGGCACAGTTTTATCATTGTCCTTTTACGCAGTTTTCTAGGCTCTTTCCTCTAAGCATCCTAACTACTCTTGGAAATAATACATTACTGAATTAGATCAACCACCAGTCTGAGCAGAATGGCAAGTTCTGCGTACCACAGGGTCCAGTGGCAGTTAGGAGTACAAAAGTAAGATAACATCAGACCTGCTGTGTGTTGTCAGCTTATGAAAACAAACTGGAATTTGGGTGTAGGTTAGATCCTCATCCAAGTCTCTTAAACCTGCCAAACAGAGTGGGATTAAGGGTGTTCTTTATTTCAGAATTTCTACAGGGGAAAAACAGTTTTCAGACCATTTCAGAACCCTGAAATAAATCCACCAGGTGTCTGCCGGGCTCTAAAAGATTTCAGGCTCTATCCAATCTGGTTCATCTATTGCTGTTGTCAATGCTGGAGTGTAACTGGATGTTTGCATTATAAATTGTCCACACATTAAATTGCCTATGAAATTAAATGCTGTGCACTCCTCAGGGATCTCTGTTTTGATTACTGCCTACAAACATCTTGAATTGGACATGTACTCTCTGATTATAAAACCCCCTCCATCAAAGTGGGCCTTTAGTGGAGTTCTGTTCAAGGTACTACCCAGGGACATGATTTTAGAAGAGTATAATAATGTGGCACTGGGTTTTACTGAAGGGGCAGCGGCAACATCTCTCTTGACTTAAGTGCTTTTCAATCAAATTGCATTGCTGATTGCCTGTTCAAATACACACACACACACTTACATACATACATCTATATATATACACACACACATAAATGAAAATCTATTTGCAACAGCAGCTGTTTCTTAGATTGTAATTTTATTGTATGTACTGATACAGAGTCATTAACACAAAACTGTATACCCTGTCAGAAAAATGTAAATCTAAGTGTACATAATAATTGAATGTAATGAGAAGTATTGTAATGAGAAATATTCTCAAGAAAGTGCTAAAAGTTGTATCAATCCTCCAGATCCAACAGACATTCGCTGTTGGGTCCCAGGGATTGAGAGATCAAGCTGAAATTTAGGGCAGCTGCGAGTCCCGTAGCCCCACCTCTCCCTCCTCCCAGCTCTGGTGCTGTTTTCAGGATGGGAGCGGAGGGAGAGAGCAGAGGAAGCTTGGTCTGGGGTTAGCCCAGCCAGCTCTGGAGGGTGGGGAGGGTAGACTGGCACTCCCCCACATCTCTTTAGACTTATGGACACACAAGGACCTACCAGAACTACTGAGAGGGTTTGGGCAGCATCAAGGATTGCCCTCCCCTGTCCTATCCACTTGCCCTGTGGAACAAAAGTATAATGGGATCTGGCAACTACTACCTTCAGTCCAAGAAGCTCCAGCTAAAAGAGGGGAGTGGGGACAGCAGCTGATGGCTCTTTTGAAGCTACTCACCTGCCTACACCCCTTCCAAATGAACAGACACACAAGAAAACTGACTACAGAAGCAGCAGATGGGCAGCAGCAGTAGCCTTTTCTGCCAAAAACCTCCTGAAAGTAGGTGAGGAAACAAGACAGAACATAAGGAGAAGGAAAAAAGAGAGGTGCCAAGCAGAAAAGGAAGAACCATCAGAAACTTTGCGGGGAGTGAGGAAATAGGCAAGACAGTCAGGGTGGTTAGTAGAGTAAGGATTAATAACTGGCGGACTGTATATAGTCTTTTTCCTTATTAGTTACACCTCCCCGAAATACAATGACTAGCTATTTAGTGCTTGCTCACTATAAAATCCATACGCATCGCATTCAGAGTTCCACAGTGGTTGCTGACTAACCAATACATTTCTTCCTTATCTTATTCCTTCAGCTTCATGGCAGGATTTCAGATGCTCCATGAGAGCTTTTAAACGCTCTCTATAATGCTTTGCCAACCACAAATTAAAACATATGTCTCCCCATGTAGAAACCCCTAGGAGGGAAAATCCATGCTTGGTGCAATTCTTCGGGTTTCAGTGAACTAAGAGCCGATACATTCTGCTTCCTCTCTTTACTACAGGAGCATAGAGAGAATTGCTGCAGACATAAGCTGAAAAGAACCACGTTAAAATGACAAAGTGCCAAATATGCCATGAAAACTTCAAGTATTGTCACACCCAGCAGGACCTCTGCTACAATACCCACTGGAAAGTACAATGAATCAACTGAAGGCTCAGAGTTAATTTAAAAATAAATGGTATCCATAGAGAATTACACATTTAAATTAGAAGACAGGGCTGGATAGCCTCAGTTCAGCAAGGTATTTAAGAATGGGCCTCACTAAACATCTGAGTAGACACGGTGATCTCAGTGCCGCATGTACATAGAATTAAGGATGTTCCTATAAAACACACAGAATCAGGGTCTTCATAAGGATGCCATTAGCACAAGAAATATTTAGGAGTTTGTTTTTTTTTACTTTACATTTTCGCATACACTATAGTAAATACAGGAGTTAAAGTATTGCCAGATGCATTGCAGGAAGTTCATGTCAAGGAAAAAAATGCCTAGTTTTTTAATCAGTTTTCCTATTCCTGGTTTGCAATTCAGAAAAGCAGGGGAATTCTTCTGAAAAAGCTATTTTGTATTTCACAACTTCAGCTATTTTTTTCAACATAGGTATTTTAAAATACCCCATGGGTAATAAAACTGATAACTTCAAATTCCTGTGCAGCCAAAAAAAATTCCATTTAATCAAATTTAATTTTAAAATGGCATTTTTTAAATCTTTTATAAAAGCAACTTAGTTGTTGAAGCTGTAGTTGTTACTCCACTAACAGAAGTTATAGTATAAGCTCCATCATCCTGTCCACCTCAGTTCCTCGCTACTGACCTGATCTGATCACATCTTGAGAGCGTGAAGTTAAGCTGCCATCTATCTCTTTGCTTAGACTGACAATAGCACTGCTAATCCAGGAAAATGCGATGATGGTTTTGGAGAAGATGCCATCTGTCTGTTTGGAACTGAACTGAGTGGACCACCAAAACTCAGTATGTCAGTAAGCAGACATCACCAACAACAGCTTTTAATAACTACTAAAGAAGCCAGCTTCCAGTCAAAAAATGAAAAAAAACAAAAAAAGAAAGAAAAAACACTTGCAAAGCCCATTCCTTCTGATCATGATGCCAGTGATTTCCCAATGATACCACTTTCTACGACTACGATAATAAAACAGAGTAAATCTTTCCAATTCTGTCATCCCTAGTCCCATTGAACAGACAGATTTCAATGGAAATACTCCTGGTATAAGAAACTGCTTACCATAAATAAGTCTGAAGAACCAGGCCTTAAATTTTACAAGTGACAGCATTTCAAAGCTTTGTACCCCTCTAAAATGTCCATTGCTAGGTTTTTGGCTACTTAGCTAGAGCTCATCCTCTGTCTTGATTCAGTTAGCAATCTGCCCACAGGTGGGATATAGTGCAATGCCCCACTACACATCTGAGTCGCACAAAGTTTGATATTTGCTTCCAATTGCTTCTGTAAAAATAAGTGATCCCATTTAGAATTGGGTACTAATGGGAGAATAAGCATAGACTTCTACCATTCTGACATATGCATCACATCTGCTTCCTATAATACCAGCTCATAGATCATTTAAAAAATAAGACTTAATAATAATCCATATTTAAGAAGACTACAGCCTTTGCTAAATCATAGAGACCTCTTATACAAAGCTCCCAGTCAAACGATGCATTAGTTTCTACAATTAGAAATTCCAAGACATTTGCTGATTATGCTGTAAAACACACGTATTATTATAAGGATAATTACTATTTGTTGTGCAAAAACATGCTCATTTTGTTGGCACTGTCTCCTTTAGCTAAATCTCTGCTTAACTCTACTGGTGAGCCTCTGTATAAACCAAATTGTAATCTCCCTAGAACAAGAATAGTCTTTTCATTAGAAATTATGGCAGAGCTCATCACAATAAGAACTTGATACTTTGCTGGACCTCTTAACATTATAGTGCTACTTTATCAAAAGTGGCAATGATGATAATAGTGATCATAAAGGTTTACTTACCAGGAAGTGCAGATCCCTTTAAATACCCAATAACATTAGAAATGGTCTTGTATGTTGTGACTGTCTGAATATTCAGAGTGATTACAGTCTTTTCTGGTGAGAGAGAAAAGAAAGCAAAAAACATCAGATCTGAGAACAATTTGAAAGCTTATCAAGCCTCCAAATTCTCTACACCCTCAATTACCCTACAAGAAATGAAGGAAAAAGAAGAGGAGGTAGGAGAACATTTTTCCTCTTCCTAAATTACATAAAAGAGGCGTGTCAGACAATAACAACTTCAACCACCTCTTCCCCCATGCTCATTTAACATCATGACCCCAAGTGGTTCCTCAGCAAATGGAGGGAAACATGAAAGTGGTGACTCTAAAAAGATGCACCTCTACTGCTCGAGCTAAGACAGCAGTGCTGCAATGGGCTCATCAACTTCTACACGTGGCCCAGCCACACAGGTAAGAACTGAATACAAGAGGGAGTCTGTGGGTTACACACATTTCTGGGCAAGAGAGCTTGTGCAGTGCCAGTCCCTATACAGGATACCACTGATACCATTCAGAAGCTTGGTGTTATTTTAGACTTGTCAGGAGCTCTCCCACGGTCATATTCCCCAGGCAGAGCCAGGTTATAAAAAGGGTAGTTCAGTCAAAACAGGTTTCAAGAGCCTTCTCAAAAGTTACTGATCCCAAATAAAATACTCTATGGAAAGATCACTTTGTTCTTAATCTCCCAGGCTATTTTTTCCTACTGTTATATTTTTCCCAAACAGCCTCTTTTCTTGCTTCCTGAGATGCATGGGATGTTTCAATGGAGAGTGCACTGCAATTCATAAAATAAAAATAGCCTGTCTCTAGCTTTATTAGAATGCTTTTCATGTTCAGATGAATTTATCCAGTGAGCCAATTTTAAAAGTTAATTAAAAGTAAACCCAGATTTTTCATTCACCTGCTAGATCACAGAAACCGATGGCCTCATTAATGTTAAAAAAGCTAGGCCCTTTCGTTGCTTCTTAAAAAATAAAACCAACAAATAATTACAAGTCTATCTCCCAAAGTTGTATCCAATCCCTTATTTGGGCACTTAATATCATCAGTGAGAATATCATTAGTTCTTAGGCTGAAAACTAAATAAGGACTTAGTTTACCCAGTTTGTCCATCAAAGTTTTCTTTCTAAAAATTCTTGCCCCTTGCACAATGAACTAATGTGAGCTCTAAGACCAGCTATAATTACAACTAGGCTTTATGCATTATCCCCAGGTTATAAATCACAGTCTTTTGAGATATAAAATCATTCTATGTCCAAATGACTCATTTTGTTGAAAAGTATATTCAAGCCAAGGTCGACTTCCCGCTTTTGGTCTAGTCTTGCAGTACTTAAATGTGGTATATTTTATTAGGTCCAATTCAGCAAAGCACATGCTAAAATCTGCTGGAAGACAACTGAATTCACTACTTTCTTTGTTTCTATGTTGAATTAGTTCCATAATTGACACTGGCTACCAAGTTCTGAATTGATAATAAAGCAAGAGAAAATTCTCCTCTGGCAACTGATACATTTTGGAATCAGATATTAAAATGACTAGACATATTGTAGAGTACTCTGGCTTAAAGTGGCTTAGGCTTAAAGGCTTAGTGCACCTGGCAAAAGGGCTCAAGGGGCTTTCTACAGGGTACACAAAAAAAGTAAAATTTAATTTCCTTTAAACAGTTCTGACAACAAATCTTGCTTCCCGATGTTACACATCCAATGAAAGACTTTAAAGGTCTTGACAACTTTATCTCTTTTCCCTTTATTCTCTGAAAAGCCATAAGGAGACTTTAGCTTAATACTGCTTGAAATATACTTTACGTTTTTCTAAGCCATAAAAGCCACTTCAAAATGAAAAGAGTACAAAGGGATGCGTTCATATTGTTAATATTTCTGGTTTGTTTATATTTTTTCAAGTTTTCCTGACCTGAAAGCTACTAATTACCACATACAGGGTGTGGCTTACACATGCATATTAATGCAATGCGATAAACCCCGGTGCTTATTGCCACTATCCACCCCCGCCCCGCTTCTCTTCCTGCAGGTCAGCCTGTCTCCTGCGCTGCCGCCAAGTCCATGGTGCCTGGCCTCAGGGAGGTAAGAGGCTCCTAACCGACTGGGACGTGGAACTGGTGGCACCCCAGCACTCCCACCAGGGGACCTCTCCAGAAAGGTGCCCTGGGGCCAGCCCCCGCCCTGCACTGGCTCTGCACCCCACGCATGCCCCTTATGAGAGTATTCTGGGCACGCTGCGAGGAACTGTTTGTACAAACCAAGGATACACGACCCACTACGCCCTGCTACTGCTGATGGTCATGGTGCCACAGGTGCACCTAGAGCAAAATACTGAGCTTCAGCTTCAATAGTATGGAGGGCAAGCCCCTGCTGCCTCACAACCTCTGCCACCACCCGGAGGGCTACCTGTGGCCTGGGACAGGCTTGGAAATGGGGCAGGGGATGCAGGTTACCTGCAGCCAGCACCCAGCAGCCCACCCACCCCTGAGGAGCAAGCAGGGATAGGGGGCTCAGCTGGTGACTGCCTGTGCCAGGGCCTGACTGGCTGACTTACCATGGTCTCTGGGCACCCATGCACACATGAGCCCTGATCTGAGGCCAGACTGCACAGCCCCCTGGTATTGAGCATGTTAGCTCAGAAATGTTGCAAACTCTTACAAACAACTTCTTTCTCCTGGTTCTGTAGGATCTGCAGCTGTACGCGAGGCAGAGGCACCAGCCGGCAGCCAGGATGTGCCTTCAAGGTCACCACCAGTCTTGGCCAGGGCCCTGGGTATGTGCCGGCTCTGGCAGCATAGGACCCAGAACTGGACCCAGCTGCTGGACCAGCTGGTCACGGTGGCTGAGGAGTGGCTGGAAGACTCGTGGGCCTGGTGCATGGAGAACATTGCCCATGGGTGGGAGAGGGATACATGAAAATGGAAGAGGGACACCCGCGAGGTGGGTTAGGGATGCACACAAAGTAGTGAGGGAGCAGGAGCTCTGGGACAGGCTCTTGGCCCTGTAGGAGGCCCAGGAGGGGCAAGCTGCCCTGGTGGCCAGGACAATGGAGGTCACACAGGAGGACTGGTGTTGGACACCACCCTGGCCCTGGTGGTTACCTTGGTACCATCTGTTCCCCTGGCCCTGGCCCTGGCCCCATCTGTCCCCTGGCAGCTGCCCACCACCCAGCAGCAGGGCCACCCCAAGGGCCTCGGCTGAGATGCAGCAGCACTTCCACTGGCCAGGTGCCCCTGTCCTGAGGTCCCCACCACCCAGCACCCCTGCCTAGGCCCAGCCCAGCTGCTCGCCCAAGCATCATGCAGCCCCAGAGCAGGTGCTGCCTGCAGCAGGACCAGGGCCAAGCAGGACCAGGGTGACAGCAGACACTGCTCTGGCAGCTGAGCCAGCTTCCCCTCCTGAAGCAGGAACAGGACCAAGCACTGGCTGCAGGAGGGGGAGCTGACTCTGCTGTCACCCCCAGGCAAGCCACCTACTGACCACACTCACTGCAGCTTGCACACCCGTGGGGGTGTGACCAGAGGCTACAGTGCTGGATGCCTATCCCCAGGCTCTACCCCTTGGTGCCCCTACTCTATGGCCTCTCACCCTGGGAGAGCACAAATTCTACTGGATATAGTCTGCATGTGAAAGAGGGTGCTTTACTGGTGGTGGGGCGGGTGCACCGGCATCCATTCAGATAGCTGATGGCTCAGTCCACCAGTGCGTGGGTCTGGCTCGGGTACCTGTTGAAGTATGTCTGGCAGGGGTCCAGCTGTCTGGTGTAGGGCCACCTTAACTAAGGCAGGAGCAGTTAGGCAGGGTCCCATCTAAGGAGAAGCAGGACAGCCACCGTAATAAGCTGAAGGTCCAGCACCCCTGGTGCAAAGCACCCACTCTCCACCAGGGCTGGCAGAGCAGAGTTGTGGAACACGCAGGTGTCATGGGTGCTGCCTGTCCAGCTGGCATTTACATTGGTGAAGGCACTGTGGTGGTCAAAGACAACCTGGAGCATGACAGAGTAGAAGCCGCACTGGCTGTAGTAGGGGTGGTCGCTGCAGGGTGGCAGGTGATGGGCAGGTGTGGGTCTTTTCCAGGTATTCTGCCATTCCAAGTGTGGGCGGAGCTACTCAAGGAGCTCCTCAAAGGTGGCCTGGGTCATCCAGAATGACTTCAACCACTGCTCGTTATCCCAGGTGCACGGGATGACGTGCAGCCACCAGTCCTGGCTGGCTGGGTGGGCCCACAGGCAGCACAGTTGGAGCCCCAAGAGCGTATGGATAGCACCAGTGGTGGCATCCAGATGTGCATCATCAGAATCCCTGCTGGGGTCTGGGCAACAGCAGCACAGTGGCAGGGGGCCTGGGATGGCATGGTGAGCCTGGCTAGGAGGCTGCATTGTGCAGGGGGGCTGCCAGGGCTGAGACTGATTTGAGCCAGGTGGCAGTTGCCATGGCAGGGCAGAGTGGTGAGCAGGAGCCTGGGGTGGCTGACATTGCTCTCAGGTCCTAGGAGCAGCCATGGTGCAGTGGGCAGAGGCTCCAGCAACAGAGCTGCAGCGTGCTGGCACAGTGCTCTGCAGGCTGTGCCAAGCCAGGAAGCCACATGGGCAGGGAGAGGGAGTGGGGCTGTCTTTTACAGATGGCCGCTGGCTGCAGGTAGGTGTAGTTGGAGCCTCCAGCTCCCCCTGGCTGCTGCAGGGCCAGAGGAGGCAGGAGCAGACTTGCTGCCAGGACCACCAAATCTGCTCCCAAATGGTATATGTAGACCCCTGCCCAGGGTGGGTTCACACCAGAATAAATTACTCTGCTGTAAACCCAACCAGGAGCATTTGCACATGTAGATACACCCACCTTGAGACTAAAACAGGCATTTTGCATCAGTATATTTCTTGATGCCAATTTTAGTATCCGGTCTACATACTAAAGCTAAACCCTAAATCTTCTTTCGGAACTCTGTTGTGGTTCGCAAAACAATAATTCAGGCCCAAATCATCTAACAAAACTTCCTTTATGCACGTTTAAATTTAATTATATGAATGCCTGAGTAATGCTGAGTAGATGCACAAGCAGGAACCAGATCTCCAACTGCAAACTCTGCAAATTATTCCAGTGTGCTACAGAAGTCCCCTTTTATGGAAAAAAATTGCAGAATCAGGGATTAAAAGTACAATTGAGTCTCTGAAGCATACACAGGTCTTATTGAAGTTACACAGTTAGGAATGAATTTTCCCTGATATTGGAAAAACTTGAAATACAAGAAAAAACAGTCATTTGAAGCCACTATAAAAGTGAAACAAAGTAATGTAACGTACAACTGATGCTAAAAATCCTGTTTCTACTGGGATATATAGCATAACATAAGACTCACAGTACTGCCACTTCCAAGTGTGTAAAAATCTTGAGCCTAGTTCTAAAACATCACAAGATATCAAGTTGACAGTTTCTTTAATTAATCTGCACCTTTCTTATTTTCAACTTGTCCTCAACTGCCATGAAAGCTAGTAACCTACTTCTGTTTAATAATGAAAGCTGAGTCTCACCACATAACTTGTCTCGAGAAGCTGGGGCTTCCAGTAAAACTCAACTATAAAGAAACATATGAAAAAATTGTCAAAGTTGAGAACATTATACTTGGGAACATTCTGTTCCACTTTGTTTAAAAGAGTGACCATGTTTTTATTTTTTATGGGTGAAAGAATAAATATTAATACAGATTGATGTATTGCACTTTGCATGTGCTGTGAAATGCACAAATATGATCAACACTTTACAAGTCACGTACAACAGCAAATGTTCAAATCTGTTAATAATAACGCTTCACCTAAAATAGACATTTTATAGTATAAAAGGCATCTCACTGCATTAGAATAATAGAATCATCGAAAATTAGGTTTGGAAGGGACCTCACCAGATCATTTAGCCCAAACCCTCTTCAAAGCTGGACCATCCCCAACTAGATCATCCCAGCCAAGGCTTTTCCTAGCTGGGTCTCAAAACCCTCCAAAGATGGAGAGTCCACAACCTCTCTGGGTAACCTGTTCCAGTGATTTACTACCCTCCTAGTGAGAAAGATTTTCCAAATATCTCACTTAGGCTGCTTGTACACGCCACGGGGATTTAATTCAGTTTACTTCTCCCTAAATTGAAACGGTGGGTCTTTAAAAACATCATTTCAATTTAGGGAGAATTAAACCGAACAAAACCCCTGTGGTGTGTACACAAGGGTGGGGGCCTGATCCTTACCTGCCTCTTCAGGGGTGGGGAGGACAATGGACAATATGCCAGCACCCTGAAGGGTGCGGGGGCCCCCCAGGCAGCACCTGCCTGCTGGCACCCAGCCCGGGTGGTCCCAAGGAGTGCTGCTGCCATGCAGGGAAGCACTGGGCCCTAGCATAGCTCAAGCAGGCAGGCTCTGGGGAAAAAAAACCAAGATATCAGGCTTGCCGCTTTTTTTTTTCTTCAGTGGAGCCTGCCTACATGGGCTGCCGCCGGATTCCACAGTCCCAGAACTGCGCGGGGCCCACCAAGCCCTGAGCACGTCAGCTTCCAGCAGACTGTGCACTGTTGCACTTTGTTAGGTAGCAAACTAAAACACTTCAGAGATGTTTTATCTTGCTACGTACCAAAGTCATTTAAAGAGGAATACGCTGCCAAGCATGCAAACAGCAGTGCCATTAAAGCGGTGCAAAAGGGCATTTAAACCACTTTAAGGCCAATTTTGTGGTGTGTACAGAGGCTCTTAAGCTTCCCTTGCTACAGCTTGAGACCACTGCTCTTTGTTCTGCCATCTGCCACCACTGAGAACAGTCTAGCTCCATCTTCTTTGGAAGTTTCCTTCAGATAGTTGAAGGGTGCTATTAAATCCCCTTTCAGTCTTCTCTTCTCTAGACTAAATAATCCCAGTTCCCTCAACCTCTCCTCATAAGTCACATGCCCCAGCCCCCTAACCATTTTTGTTGTCCTCCGCTGGACTCTCTCCAGTTAGTCCACATCCTTTCTATAGTGGGGGGCCCACAACTGGACGCAGGACTCCAGATATGGCCTCACCAATGCTGAATAGAGGGGAAGAATCACTTCATTAGCCACTAGCCTTCTTTGCAACAAGGGCACACTGCTGGCTCATATTCAGTTTATTGTCCATTGTAACCCCCGGGTTTTTTTTCTGCAGAGCTGCTGCCCAGCCAGTCAGCCCCCAGCCTGCACTGATGCACAGGACTGTTCCATCCTAAGTGCAAGACTTTCCACTTATCCTTATTAAGCCTCATCAAGTTTATTTTCGTCCAATCCTCCGATTTGTCTAGGTCTCTCTGAATCCTAGCCATACCCTCTACTATTCCCCACAGCTTGGTGTCATGAGCAAATTTCCTGAGGGTGCCCTCCAGCCCATCTTCTAGGTCATTGATGAAGATATTGAACAAAACCAGCCCCAGGACCGACCCCTGGGGCACTCCACTTGATACCAGCTGCCAACCAGACTTCAAGCCATTGATTACTATTCCTCTCACGATGATCCAGCCAGTTTTCTCTCCACCTTACAGCCCATTCATCCAGCCTGTACTTCCTTAGCTTGCATGCAAGAATATTGTGAGAGACTGTATCAAAAGCCATGCTAAAGTCAAAGTATACCACACCCACTGGTGTCTCCACATCTACAGAGCCAGTCATCTCATCACAGAAGGCTCAGGCATGACTTGCTCTTGGTGAATTCACAGTGCCTGTTGCTAATCATCTTCTTCTTCTCCAAGTGCTTAGAAATGGATTCTTTGGCTAGGTGCAGATGGTCTAAAAGCCTGAGGCTGAATGAATTCAGTCTTTGCAGGTTAGTCTAAACTGCAGAGATTAAATTGAAACAGAGGTGAACAGACATTTACCTTTGATTTAGAAAATGCAGCCACATCCCTGCAGTGGCTAGAGCCAGAAGCCAGGGGAGGTGCTAGAGCATGGCTCTTTGGCTGTGTGTTCACCTCCACTTCCTGCTGTCCCTGAGGTCTCTGGGATTTGCAGTCCAAACTTACAGCAACAGGACTCTGCAGAGTTGCTCATCATGTCCTCTTCCTCCTTTCAGGTGCCTCTGGGATTTGTAGTCCACAGTTGCAGCCAACTGTAAGTTTGAGCAGGGGAAGGGGTGTTTAACCCCCCTTGCCTGGGGAGGCAGCCCTGCCCCCTCCCCCATAGACTGGGCTGCATCCCTAGCCAACTCCCTCAGCACCCCAGGGTGCACCCCATCTGGTGCCATGTACTTGTATGTATCCAGCTTTTCTAAATAGTCCCTAACCTGTTCTTGCACCACAGTTGGCTGCTGACTTCCTATCTAAACTGTGCTGCCAAGTGCAGTAGTCTGGGACCTGACCTTGGCTGTAAAAACTGAAGTGAAAAAGGCATTGAGCACTTCAGCCTTTTCTGCACCCTCAGTCACTAGTTTGCCTCCCTCATTTAGTAAGGGATCCACACTTTCCCTGATCCTCCTCTTGTTACCCACATACTTATAGAAACCCTTCTTGTTACCCTTCATATCCTTTCCTAGCTGGAACTCCAATTGCGCTTTGACTTTCCTGATTTCATCCCTGCATGCTCCTCCCTAGTTGTCTGTCCAAGTTTTCACTTCTTATAAGCTTCCTTTTTGTGACTTAGTTTACTGAAGAGTTCCCTGCTAAGCCAAGCTGGACTTCAGCCATACTTTAGCTAGTCTTCCTGCACATCAGGATGGCTTATTCATGCACCCTCAGTAAGGCTTCTTTAAAGTACAGCAAACTTTACTCAACTCCTCTT
>NW_005842466.1:1161910-1162945 GCF_000455745.1 Alligator sinensis
TGTAGTTCCCCAAGCAAATCAAAGTCTCGCTTTTCTGAAGTCCAGGGTCCCTACTTTGGTACTCTACTTCCTTCCTTTCCTCAGGAACCTAAATTCAATCATCTCATGGTTGCTGCTGTCCAAGTTGCCATCTACTATTACATTCCCCACCAATTCTTCCCTGTTTGTGAGCACCAGGTCAAGAAAAGCGTGGTCCCTAGTTGGCTGCTCCAGTGCTTGCACTAGGAGGTTGTCCCATACACTCTCCAAAAACTTCCTGGATTGCCTGTGCTCTGCTGTATTGCCCACTCAGCAGATGTCAGAGTGACTGTAGTCTCCCATGAGAACCAAGCCGGTGATTGGGAAACTTCTGCTAGTTGTTTGAAGACAGCCTCCTCCACCACTTCCTCCTGGTCTGTTGGTCTATAGCAGGCCCCCACCACAATATCACCCTTGTTGCTCTCCCCTCTGACCCTAACCCAGAGACTTTCAACAGGCCTATCTCCCGTTTCATACTAGAGCTCTGAGCAATCATTTGGCTCTTTTATATAAAATGCAACTTCTCCTCCTCTTCTCCCCTGCCTGTCCTTCCTGAACAGTTTCTACCCATCCTTGACAGTGCTCCAGTCATGAGAACTATCCCACTAAGTCTCTGTTATTCCAGTCACATCATAGTCCCATGATTGTGCAAGGACTTCCAATTCTTCCTGCTTGTTTCCCTGACTCTGTGCATTTGTGTACAGGATGTCATGACCCAAAAGGCATGATTGTGTGTGTGTGCTTCGGCACCAGAATTATCCCCCTCAAGTTGCAGAGCATTGCACGGGAGAGTTTCCTGTAGCAAGAGGAAACCCCGGTGCAGGGACCAGTTTCCCGCCTTTTCTGCAGCTTCTTTTGCAGAGTGCATTGCTCGAGTTGCAAGAGGAATGCACGGTGCAAAAGAGTTCCCGCCACCGGTATGCAAATTCGTTCTCTGTGATTGGCTAGTGCTAAATTATTCACACGTGGCGGCTAGCGATTGGCCTGTTAGCCGTATAAGAGGCTTGAGCAGTTTCC
>NW_005842466.1:1163033-1174610 GCF_000455745.1 Alligator sinensis
GCCTGTTCACCCAGAGCATCCGGAGCTCTGCACTGTGGAGCCTAGCAACCTCCACGAGACCGTCTGTGTTGTGTCTGTCTGTAACTGCAACTTAATCAAGCTTTCCAGCCTACACCACTGCCATCTCGGTGTAAGTAAACAATCTTTTAAACTACCGCTATGCGTCCGTGCCTAATTCCAGCTCAAAGGCCTTCCCTCTCCGCCCCTGCGTGCCCAGGCTGCTGGCCACAGCCCGCGTGCAGCGCGAAAAAGGGCTCGGGTTGCTCCCGGCCCGCACACAGGAAACTAAGGTAGCTAGTTTCCTTATTCTCAGGATAAATAAGAATGCCTCCCCTGTTGCCTACCCCTGCTTGCACTTCCTCCAGGTCACCCACTTCCCCACTTAGCTCAGGGCATTGGTCTTCATCCTCCAGCGAACTTAGTTTAAAACCCTCCTCTTCAGGTTAGTGAGCCTGTCTGTGAAGATACTCTTCCCTCACTTTAGCGGCTGGATCCCATCTCTTCCTAACAATCCTTCTTGAAAAATCATCCTGTGGTCAAAGAAGCCAAAGCCCTGCTGGCAGCACTACCTGCACAGCCATGCATTGATCTGCAGGATGGGCCTGGGCCTTTCCCTTGACCAGAAGGATCAAGGAGAATAACACCTGAGTCCCCATCCCCTTCACCCATGCACGCAGAGCCTGTAGCCACTTTTGATCTGTTCAGAGTCCCCCCTGGCAGTATCATTGGTGCCTACATGGATGAGCAACATGGGGTAGTAGTCAAAGTGCCAGATAAGTCTCAGTAATCAATAAATGACATCTCGGATCTGGGCTCTGGGCAAGCAGCGGCTTCCTGAGACAACAGGTCAGGCTGGCAGATGAATGCCTGCGTCCCCCACAGAAGTTAGTTTCCAACGACCGCCTCCCATCACTTCTTGTTGCTGGTAGTCTTGGTCCTTCTCACCTTGGGGAGACCTGGACTGCCCTCTTCCACCAATGGAGCATGCTCCTCCCCCTCTGTTGCTAGGATGTGCTCCTCCCCCTCTGTTGCCATAGCAATTAATTAGATGTTTTTATATTTAAAACCTTTCTTAAATGTGAAACTGCATTTCAGCTGGTTCTCATCACTTTGTCCCATGCAAAAAAAGTTGATCCATTTCATATTTTAAATCTGAGTTTAATGTGCATCTTTAAAACGGAAATATAGATATTATTAACAGAAAATGTGGCCTTTTGGTATAGAAGTGGTTCTAGATGTTGCTTAACAACATAACAAAACATTCAGAATTACACAAGTTACATGCTGCATTACATCTCCAAAAATACCCTCATTCTTGCTTAACTGTTTATTAAATTGCATATGCAAAAAAAAATGTAATGGAATCTATGGCATGTTGTTCAGGATGCTGAATAACTGTAAACTTCCTTCTGCAATAACTCATTTGTCATGGCTGATGAATGAATTGAGGTGCCTGCAATTAAAAAGCCTCCCCTTCACTCTCTTTTTTTCATATAAGTGATTGATCATCTGATCTCAGTCTCTTTTTCAAAATTGATACATCCCCATTTTTTCTCTCAAGTAGACTTGGATTGATTACCAAACTCATGTTGTCCAATAACAAAGCTTTTCCTCTGCTAATATGGGCATTCATAATTCCTAGGCTTTCAAGACGAGAGTTGGTCCAAAGATTTGCATGAATAAATTTTTCATTACCGGACTGAATCCCTTTGGACTAAACTCTACTTACATAAAAAGGGACTTTGAATGTAAACAATCTCTAGTACTCAGGACTCAAAAGTCACTCTAAGCATGATCTGGTATGGAGCCAATGCCTTATCTTCAATATCAAAGAGAATTGGGTACCGGCCTCACATGCTGGTTCCAGTGCAGGTCCAGATGTGGCCCCAGGCATGCAGCGCATGGCCTGAGCTAAGTACAGGACCCAAAGTGTCAGGTCCAGCTGATGTGCCAGACCAGCTCCGAGTACCAATGTGCCCAAGACCCAGGGGCCATATCATAGGTCTCCATGGGCAGGATCCAGACCACAGGCTGTATGTTTGACACCCTTCAACTAGACAATGAGGCTATTATTTTAAACCATGACCTACAATGCAGAACTATAACACCCAAAGATTATTTACACCATTTAGGCACATTAACATGTTGCCACATTGCCCTTTTGCATTTTCTTCCTTTGTTTTTTCCTTGGATTTATATTAGACATAATATTAGTTTACTATGTATAAAAATTATGGGATTGTTTACATATTGACATAAGTGATTGATGGCACAGTCAGCATTTATTACATTTGAATCTCTTTTTTTCCTTGACAGATAGCAAACTGTGAAGGAGAAATTCATATAATAGCATCATAGGACTCCATTCTATTGTTTAATGTGAGGATATATGTCATTTATCTTTTATGCCTCTCTTCCCAATGAATGGAAGACAAGCTTGATTTGCACGACTGCAGAAGTTGGCAAAGACTTTGTTTGTCTTGGACCAAGACCATCAAAGGCTGGAAGCAAGGGAACCTTGAAGTTATATCTTCAGTTCCTGATTCCAATTCGACAAGATGAGAGTTGAATGTAAATGGCAATATTATGTCCATTTGGCAGGTAGAATAGTGTAAAGCTAAGATAAAATGGGGATCAGCAAATTTATTTAAAGGTTCTTAATAATTTATTTTAAAAGAATGGCACAAAACCTCCTTTAGTCACTTAGTCTCTTTAGCCACTTTAATTATTTTTCCCATCCCTTTTATCTTCCAGTAGTGGGTGTGATTTGCTTGCAGCTTATAATGAATTTTTGCAATATAATAATTAAAGAGATTGATGTTACAATCAGTAACTCCAGTTTGCAGGATGGGAGGGGTTATAAAATATAAAGTGGTTCTACATAGATTATGAACAATTCGACCTGAGCGTTGTCCTGTGGTTATAGCAGGATGCTGGGAGCCTTTTTATTCCTGGTTCCATTATTCATGCAGAGTTCAATCTTGTTCAAGTTATTTAAACTATTGATGCTTTAGTTTACCGTTGTGTAAAACGGGGCATAAACAAATCTACTTCAGAGCAAAGGGTATTAATTAGAATTAGTTAAATCAACATCTCCAGAGCCTTAAAGAATCCTGGGGCTTTGTCTATAAAGAAAATTTGTGTGGAAGGAAGGAAAAAGTGGAAGCATCATGATAGTCTCTAAATTAAGTACTGCCTCACTGAAGAGCCTGGCTAATTATCATCAGTTCCCTCCACAAGGAGACGTCACTCAGCAGTAATTGTAGTTCTTTGTGAATATGGACAATAGAACTCATTCTCTTTTTGAGTGCCGGAGGACCCTAGAGCAGTAACATAACTAGGCTGGGGTGAGAAGAGCACCAGCCCCAGGGGCTGATTTAGAGGATGCAGCAGCATCAGCCAAGAAGTAGGTAGCCTGTGGCACAACTGTTACAGCTCAGCACTCACCCCCCTCTCATCTCCAGCATCTCAGCCCAGAGCAGGATACCCATACGGTGTCCAGGAGGGCTACCTCCTCTTGTGAGCCACCTGAGGGCACACCTCACACGTTTCAATTTCCTCTCAGAAGAATCAAGAATATTCCTGTGTACAGGGAACAAAGTGGGATATGCACTGAAAGCAACACGCCTTTGAAGGACAACAGCTACTGACAAATAACTTCTTTCTCCCTTAACTAGTGACACATACAGTCATGCTCACTGTGGGCAGCTCCAGAGCATCACCCATGTTACCTAAACATGGGTCTGAAGAGTACTACAAAAACAGCTATTGAAGACCAACTTTATCAAATGCAGTGTTAATTCTGGGGATTTCCACAAACTATAATACTCTGTAAAGATATACATGGAGCCCCTGGCAGCTGCCTTGCAGACATCAAGTATGGAAATGTTTCATAGCCACTTAAGTAGTCCAGGATCTGGTGGGATGAGCTTTGATCACCAGGGATCCGGGTTTTCTGTTTCCGGCAGAAAAACAGAGGAAAATGCAGATCTCCCCCTTACCAGAGTAAAACATGGATTTCTCATTTTAGCAGAGAAACCTATGGATTTTGCATTTTTGCAATGACCCTCTGTAGGCAGGCCTACAACGGGCTGGGAAGGAATGGGAGGAGGGCGGTCAGGTAGGGGGCACCATGTGCATGGGAGGGCAGCAGGGTGGGAGCCTGAGCCTGTAGGGTGGGCAGCCTGTGTCCCCCTCCCCCCCTTGCACAGATCTGGAGGGCATGGGTTTGCCCTACACACTGGGAGTGTACACAGCTGTGGGGAATTGTCCCCCTGCCCCACCTGAGCCCACAGCAGGCAGGCAGCAGGGTGAGCAGCTGGGCTTCCCTCTGCTGCAACAGCCAATTCTTCCTGCCCAGGAGCTGGGCTTCACTCTGCTGCAACAGCCAATTCTTCCTGCCCAGGGCAGGGGGCTGCAGACCTGGGTCCCTGGCCCCATAGCCCTGGCAGCTGGGAGCCCCTCCAGCAGGGCTGGGGGAGTAGGGGCTCTGGGTGGGGGGCAAGAGGCACCAGCAAAGCTGGGAGGGGCTGTGGGGCAGTGAGGGGCATGAGCAGGGCTGTGGGGGGGGGCGGGTGAGGGGCACCAGCAGGGCCAGGGGTCTATAGTGAGGCTGTAGGGGGCAGGGGGTCTTTCATTTTAATCATAAATTTGGGGATTTTTATCAGAGAATTTGTGTTTTCTTTATCAGGGAAAACCCAGGATCCCTGTTGATCACCAAAGGCAAGTCTACCTTAGTGGGCCTTACACCACTTATGACCTAATTTGACTATCTGTGAGGGGCACCAGCAGGGCCAGGGGTCTATAGTGAGGCTGTAGGGGGCAGGGGGTCTTTCATTTTAATCATAAATTTGGGGATTTTTATCAGAGAATTTGTGTTTTCTTTATCAGGGAAAACCCAGGATCCCTGTTGATCACCAAAGGCAAGTCTACCTTAGTGGGCCTTACACCACTTATGACCTAATTTGACTATCTGAGCTGAAATCACTGTACTTTTGGCTCTCTAGACAAGGAGGAGTCAAGGAAACTATCAGAAACTCTGCAAGAAGGAGGACATGCTCTTTTCATATGAAGCATATGTAATAAGACTTTGGATCAAGACCTTGACCAGAAGTTCACCAGGGTGTTGGCTGAGGCCGCATGCTCCCAGTGCATGGCTGTTATGGGAGACTTCAACTACCCAGACATCTCGCGGGAATAGCGCTCAGCCAAATCCAAACGGTCGCAAATCTTTCTCTTGTGCATGGACGAGTTCTATCTGACGCAGAAAGTCTACGGGCCGATGAGAGGTAAAGCGCTGCTCGACCTGGTTCTGGCAACCGGGGACAACCTAATAAGTGACCTAATGATCAAAAGGAAGCTGGGTGATGGTGACCACAAGCTGATCACCTTCACCATCTGCCGTAAAGCTGGCAAGTCAGTCATTCCTTGACTTCAGGAAAGCTGACTTCAACAAGCTAAGGAGACTTATCAGTGAGTCCCTAAAGGGCCACAACCCAAAGGGGAGGGGAGTTCAGGATGAGTGGTTGTTCCTCAAGGGAACAATCCTGGATGCGCAAGCAAAGTCAATCCAGTCTTGGAGGAAAGGCAGCAAAAGGGCACAGCAGCCCCCTTGGCTCTCCAGGGAACTAGCGGACCTCCTGCATCTTAAAAGAAAGACCTACAAAGGATGGAGGCCTGGATCCACCACCAAGGAGGAATACTCTGCACTCATCTGGACCTGCAGAGAGCAAACCAGGAAAGCCAAGGCTGCGACGGAACTCCAGCTAGCTACAAATATCAAGGACAATAAAAAAAGTCCTTTTTTAGATATGTAAGGAGCCGGGGGAAAAGCAAGGGCAACATTGGACCCCTGCTAAACCAGATGGAACAATTGACAACTGACGCCCAGGAAAAAGCAAACTTGCTAAATGGGTACTTTGCGGCAGTTTTTCACCAGCCCCATGGGACCCCCCCTGCCCACTACGGGACAGGAAGGCCAGGATGAGGGAGATTCCTTACCCTCCATCAATGCTGACCTCGTGAGGGAACACCTTGAGAGGCTGGATACCTTCAAGTCAGCTGGCACTGTCAGTCTACACCCCAGGGTACTCAAGGAACTTGCAAGCACCATAGCCCAGCCCCTGGCACGGATCTTCAAGAACTCCTGGTGCTCTGGTGAAGTGCCCAAAGACTGGAAGAAGGCCAATGTGGTACCTATCTTCAAGAAAGGGAGGAAAGTAGATCCGGCAAACTACAGGCCCATCAGCCTGACCTCTATCCCGGGGAAGGTCTTGGAAAAAATTACCAAAGAGGCCATCCTTAACAGACTGGCTGACGGCAACATCCTGAGGGATAGCCAGCACAGGTTTGTTGCAGGTAGGTCTTGCTTGACCAATCTCATTTCCTTCTACAACCAGGTGACCTGTCACCTGGAAAAAGAAGAAGAGATTGATGTCATATATCTTGACTTTAAAAAAAGTCTTCGGTCTGGTATCCCATGATCACCTCTTGGCAAAACTGGCTAACTGTGGCCTTGGCCTCACCATGATCCGCTGGCTGGGGAATTGGCTTCACAGTAGGACCCAGAGGGTGGTGGTTGATGGAAGTCAATAATCATGGTGCCCTGTGACCAGTGGGGTCCCCTAGGGCTCTGTCCTAGGACTTATACTATTTAACATCTTCATTAATGATGTCGACAGTGATGTCAGAAGCAGACTGGCCAAGTTGGCTGATGACATCAAACTCTGGGGTAAAGCATCCACACCCGAGGACAGGAGGGTGATCCAGGAAGACCTTGATAGGCTCAGGTATTGGGCGGATGAGAACCTGATGGTGTTTAACACTGAAAAATGCAAGGTTCTCCACCTAGGGAGGAAAAACCCGCAGCATGCTTATAGGTTCGGCAGTGCTATGCTGGTTAGCACTACAGATGAAAGGGACTTGGGGGTCATGATTGACCACAAGATGAACATGAGCCTGCAATGTGATGCTCCGGCTAGTAAAGCGAGCAAAACGCTGGCCTGCATCCATAGATGATTCTCAAGTAAATCCCAGGATGTCATTCTCCCGTTGTACTCAGCCTTGGTGAGGCCGCAGCTGGAGTACTAAGTCCATTTTTGGGCTCCACGATTCAAAAAAGGATATGGAGAAGCTTGAGGGAGTGCAGAGGAGAGCCATGTGCATGAACAGAGGCCAGGAAAACAGGCCTTATGAAGAGAGGCTTAGAGCCATGGGACTCTTCAGCCTGGGAAAGCACAGGCTCAGGGTTGATTTGGTGGCCACTTATAAGTTTACAAGGGGTGCTCACCAGGATCTGGGGGAACGTCTGTTCACCAGAGCGCCCCAAGGGATGACAAGGATGAATGGTCACAAACTCCTCCATGACCATTTCAGGCTGGACATAAGGAAGACCTTCTTTACTGTCTGAGCCCCCAAGGTTTGGAATAGACTACCGCCGGAGGTGGTTCAAGCGCCTACCATGAATGCCTTCAAGAGACGTTTGGATATTTATCTTGCTGGAATCCTATGATCCCTACTGACTTCCTGCCCCTGACGCAGGGGGCTGAACTCAATGATCTTCCGAGGTCCCTTTCAGCCCTACTGTCTATGAATCTATGAAAAAAAGAGAAATATCAGCAGGTTGATCCATGGCTGAGATAAAAGTTTTGTGACAACCTTACATAGGAAGTTGGAATGACTCTTCAAAGATGGTCCAAGTAGAAAAGTACTTGGAAAGTACACTATTGCCACCCAGATCACATCCCACTTCTTGCTGAGGTGATAGCTAAAACAGAAGGCTGTCTTTGTAGAGCAGTGAAGTAGTGAGCTAGCTTCTAGCTGCCCTACCACTGGATTGGGGAAGAGGGCTGGGACCTGTCCCTCCCCTGCAGCTCTTTCCAAGTCCCCTGCCACTGATTGGGGAACCAGGGCCAGGATCTCCCTGTTGGTAGGGCATGAGAAAATTGTCCCTGCCCCGGCAGCAGGTTCCCCAGGGGCAGGGTGTAATGTCCCAGCCCCAGGCAGGAGACAGCTGTCTCTCAGCCCAGGACTCCCTGCCTAGAGCTCCCCCTGGGTGCTGGCAGGGGCCATTGCAAGGCTCCAGGAAGTGGGAGCAGTTTGCTGCCATTCGCAGTAAATATGCTCCCATTTCACTGCACGTCTATACACCTGCTCAGGAGCACTTACTTGCAAGATCAAATGCATGCATAGATGAGCCCAGAGAAAAGTAATTTTAATCCCATTTACAGTGTTTTAATGTTAAGACTGCAGCTATTATAGTCAAAACTTTTGGAGTAGCTGTTAAATGCAAGATGTATCATTTGAACAATTTATATTCTTCATGAGTCCAAAACATAACAAATGTTTGTGCAATTGTAAACACATACTATCGTTAGAGGATTCAAAACAGACCAAAGGCTTTTAGCATGCTAAGAGGAGAGCAGTTAAATATATTTAGAGAAAAAAAATCCACTTCAAATATTTAGCATTTGGTCTATTTTCCCCTTTTTATGAAAGGATTTAATAATAGTGAAGAACTAATACCAGTAACCTGGCATAGGGAAGCTGTGCTATATGCAAGCTTACCTTTCCCATAATGAAAGAGAAATTCTTGATATTGTGTCCCTGAAATACCAGTTCTTGAGTAGCCTTGATCCAAGGTTGTAAAATATACCTAATTGAGCTACATTAAAATAGTTGCCTTGTGGGGTGAAACAGTGAGTATCAGGCATAAGCATAACTTCATAAAATTCATTTTCACTTATCCCAATGAAAAATTTTAAACAAATGCTTTTGAATTAGACCACAGCAACAGCCAACCCCAAAATATATAGCTATTTGTGATTAAAACATCCCTTATAACTAAAATATCACTAGACATAATTGCTCAAAGTCAGAAATATCTAATGCATGGCATACTTTCATAGAAAAGAATACACTAGGAACTCACTAACTAGCACTAATAAAAAAAAGCCATAGAAAATGACTGAATGTCATATATTGACAAGAAAACAAGCAACAACAAATTAACCCAAAATTCTCTGCTTCATTTATACCAGGCATGTTTACACGAGATGCTGTAGTTACGTAGCTCATTGCTACAGTGATGTAGCGTGGCCAGGCATGAACCACGATGCCGATGCTACTGTGCAGTAGCTCCTAAAAAATGGCCACGCAGCGGTGGGACTGCACAGTAACATCGGTTACTACACATTTAGTACTTGCTTAAGCAAGTATTAAATGACTATGCAGTAACAACTGTACTGCATGGCACAGATGTAAACGCCCCAACTGATAAGCATGTGGTAGTATTATGATAATATTTCTTACCATTTTAGTACATTTAAAGTAAATAATCCATGAAAATAAGAATTTTAGTAGTATGTGGCTTCACTACACTGTACACTCAAATCTCTGCTAAGCAGGGAAAGACTTTTTTGGGTGTAAGGTCATAAAGTGCCTTGATAAAAGAGGATGGCACCACCAAAAACACCGAGGCAACCGATGAGGCAAACTTTTATTTCCATTCTTATTTTGGAACTTGTACTTTAATGTATCTCAACTGTTTCCCTTCCCCCCACCCCCCTTGTCACATAATGAAATGTCCCTCAAAAAGTGCTAGACTAGGGAAAAACGAAGGCAATATAAGAAAACCATATATAAATGTTTAATCATTAGTGATGAGTCTGCGGCTCAGCTTTTTGAAACATACTGACAAGAGAATGATGAGCATTTTATCCTAACAAAATTTAGACCAACCAATCATCTGAATTGCTCATTCATCTCTTTTGACACCTAAGTGATGAGCTCTACATCAGAAGTGAAATATTTCTTATGCTTCTTCAAATCAACTGGAAGGCTAAAGATTTGGCCTTCAACCACTTCTGATATGTATCATTTGGCTCAGCAAGCAATTCTCTTTTTTTTTTTTTTAAGTATTATTTTATTACATAGCTAGATAACATCTGTTATCCTGCCACATGAAACCTTTGCCCCATTCTATCAACTCTGATTGTGACTATCCCAACAAATAAGGCTCTTATCAACTCTGTCTTGACTATATCAAAGCCTGAGCAAAGCAGCATTACAGACCCCCTGGGTGTAGAGACACAGACTGCTTGGAGCCCAAAGGGGCAACAGCTGGTCTGTTCGAATTGTTATGTGTGGACAAGCTGAGAAGGATTCAAAACCACTTCAGCTTTCACTCTCCTTCATCCAGGGTTAAAAGGTGGAGCGGGTTTGCTAAATGTGAATCCTTCTCAGCTTGTCCATACGCAACAAGCAGACTGCAACAGCCGTTGCCCTTTTCAAATGTTCCCCTTTTGAAAGAGCTCCAAGCAGAACAGTGGCCGCTGCAGTAAGCTGTTTCCTATTTGGAGTCGGATATAAACTGCTCCCTTGCAGTCCAGGCTAAGGAGAACCAGGGGTCAAGCTTTTCATAGTCTGAGAGGCAAACAAGCTGCTTACTCTTAGATAATACACATGCAATTCCTGGTATCCTAAGCACAAAAATGCCAGGACTCTGAGGTCACCAAAATACAGAGTGCTCTAGGCTACAGCCCCTAGTCTTTGGACAGGGGCCCAAAGCAGTGGGCCTTGATGGATCTTTACCCTATTTGGAGAAGACACTACAGACCAGCTTGCATTTTTGAGGCCCGCTTCCCTAAGGCAATCCAGCTTCTCTCAAAGCTAAAGAGCTCACTCCTTGCATCTGGGAGGGACCCACATTTCTCTCTTAAAAAGGGAAAGCACATTAACCACATCTTCCTTATGATGCATTACCTTACCAGTCTTTACATTGCCTCTGGCCCTTTCCTCCAGCTGTTGCTTTTTGGAACGCTTAAGACCTCTATAAAACACCTAGTCAACTATGCACAGAGGGACATATTCTTTCTTGACCTCAGCCATTTATGCCCTGAAGCATGAGGCTTCACTGCCCTTATTTTTAGTATGCATAACTGCAAATGCTAATACTGGTCATAAAATTAACCAACCTTTTTTTATGCCCTTGTTTTATTGTATCCCACAGTAACTTTTTAAAAGTGATAAACAACTGATGCAACCACTCATGCGCACAACGTATAATGGCTGCCTTTCAAATGCACAGCTTTTGCTGTGGGAATCGGCTTTATCCAGTGTGGGGAACGGTGTGAAAACGTTATTTATTTACAAAGCCAAATGGTAAAGGCTTTTATTTTCCTTTCTTTTTTTAAATGAAAAATTACAGCATATACACTGAGCACCTCTAAAGGATTGAGACTAGATAATATAAAATGCAGTCCTAATGCATTTTTCTACTGAGGAAAGCAAGCAGAATGCAATAAAGAAGAAAGAAAGAAAGTATTTCTGTTTCAAAGTGCAGTTCCCCAGCAGGGTTGTCTATGCTCATGCCTTCATTTAAACCCTGAGCAATATCTGTTCTTGCAGATTGTATTCTCATGCCTTCCCCTCCCCCCAAATCGATAATCAGTTTGTTAAGGCAATAATCTGCATGACTTTGCTAAGGGTATGATCTCTGTGGAGACATTCTGAATGCATTCCTCTTTTTCATTCAGCTGCTACTCAGGGCAGTCTTTTTCTATTGCTTTTGCTATGGCA
>NW_005842466.1:1174670-1177046 GCF_000455745.1 Alligator sinensis
CTGCTGAAACATGCAGGAAAAGGTGCTCTTAGGTTGAGAGACAGACATACGCTGTTGCTGTTTATATCCAAGCGAACACATACAAATTAAACAATGAAGAAAGATAAATGGCTGTTCAGAAGGATAATATATATGCTGGAGGCAGAAATAAGACAACCCATAGCATTAATACTGTAAGCAGTAGCTTAAATGCTTCAATCATATCCTCCGTTGTCCAACAAGGCCTAACAAACTGCACTGCCGCACCAGCAGCATCTCCTGGGTGATGATGCATAAAGACAGTGGGATTTTTTAGTCAATAAGAGGAATTAGAGTTTAATGCCTTGTACTAAGAGACTTCATACTCCCAATATCTGACTTATATCAGCTGAGTCTTGGCAGATGATGTGATCGCCAGAGCTGAAACTTGGAAGTAATATGAATAAGGTTTTAGAAGCTAATGCACCAAATGCTTTATTTTGAAATGGCTCTTTTGTAGCACTTCACAGCACTTTGTTTTCACTCAGCTTCAATTTAGCACATTTTTAGAGCATAATTTATGTGCTTTTCATAGTCTCTTGTTAAAAGGCTGCTAAGCAGAATGTACCTGCAATCAGCCAAACCCTCAATTATAGAAATTATCCAGAATGTATTCAGAGTGCTTAAGGAACATTTCATGGTTAAAGGAAGCCATCATTTAAAAGAGTGTTACCTGTTGTAGTCAGTTGAAGAGGGACACACCTATCATTGTTGCCATGCTCCTCAGGTAAAGAAGTAAGCTTTTTGACTAGCATTGCAGAAATTGGTTGCACTAACAGTCTTGTGAGGTTTGATCGCTTCTGTCTGTAGCTTCCATCTTAAAATGAAGAAGAATGAACATCAATTTAGTAAATGAAAATTAAGGAAAATATTTTGAGAGCCAACATCTGTCCTAAAGCAAACAAAGACCATATGCAGTTTATGATACAATGGAATCACCTCTACCACAAAATGTTTGATGTAGATTAGCAGACATTACTTTGCACTTATCTTAATGGGAAAAAAAATAAATCTCTTCAACAGCACGTCCTGCAAATATCTGTTATAGGATTAGAGCAAGTCATTTCAAAAGAAACAAAATGGACACAAAAAAAAATCCTATTTCAGATAGACTGTGAAATGGAGATGCAAAATGGTAAGGTAAAGAAATCAACAAAAAGAAAAGATTTACTAACCAGGAATAACTTTAGAATTCCCATATGATATCACCATAGTATCAGAAGGCAAAATAGGCACTTAAAACAGTACTGGATTCCAGTGGAAACAGATGCAGAGAGCAATGTTAGCACAATTCCAATTGATTGCATTGTTTGCTCGGTTAAGACTGCACAGATTTCTAAATGCACAAGTGGCAGGTTCCTATACAGAGCTAGGATTTGCTGCTAATTCTGGAAGTACAACATACAAAAGGACACCTAGCTGTATACAACAGTTGCCTTATTATGTACATGTTCAATTATGAGATGCTGGCATCCTGATGTGACGAGTCACCAGGATTTTTCCCCAAACATTTAAGTGACATTATATTTGTTTCTCTTCAATGGATGAATTCCATTGTTCTCACTGACTCATGGTAGTTTAATGCGACTAAGATGAGCACATTCATGGATGGGTGAAGGTTCAGCTGAGGGATTTATGGCAAAAGCTCAAGTATGGGAAGATGCAGCTGAGAGAGCTGCAGAACCTTGCAAAAACAGCTAGTAAATGGTGGTACAAGCCTGACCAAATAATAAGGCTCATTCCAAACTAATAGTAACAGGTGATACACTTTGTGAGATGGGAAGCCCATAAGACAGGAAAGGCAGGGGTGAACTGATTCACAAGCAAAGATAAAGGAAGCTGCATACACACATTCAAATACTTTTGCAAACTCTCCTATGCTTGTTCTCCTGGTAGAAAAACTAACCTAGAGCTGTGTGTCCAGACATTTGGATGCCAAGGCCCTGAAGAGAAGAGAGGCTACAATGCTGAACCTGTGTAGCTGGTGGGGAGGGAAGGATTAGGATGCTGCACACACATCTCAGCCTGTTCTGCAGGCTCCTTTAGTCTGCCTGGTGACAGATGGTTGGGCTGTGTAGGGCAGCCCTTATTAGCTGACCCAGACTGCCCATGGTTAGCCTGTGTTTCCCTGCAGCACAACATGGGGTTTGTGAAAGGGGTGTGTTCTGCTCCCTGCTGGAGCAGCAGAGTCCAGTAAGTGAGACTCTATGGCGGGGATTGAAGGGTGGGGGGCGGTCGGAGGGAGAGGGATGTTCATAGATTCATAGATGTTAGGGTTGGAAGGGACCTCAATAGATCATTGAGTCCGACCCCCTGCATAGGCAGGAAAGAGTGCTGGGTCTAAGAGAACCCAGCCAA
>NW_005842466.1:1177077-1201725 GCF_000455745.1 Alligator sinensis
TCCTCTTGAAGACCCCCAGGGTAGGGGAGAGCACCACCTCCCTTGGGAGCCCATTCCAGACCTTGGCCACTCTAACTGTGAAGAAGTTCTTCCTAATGTCCAATCTAAATCTGCTCTCTGCTAACTTGTGGCCATTATTTCTTGTAACCCCCGGGGGCGCCTTGGTGAATAAAACCTCACCAATTCCCTTCTGTGCCCCCGTGATGAACTTATAGGCAGCCACAAGGTCACCTCTCAACCTTCTCTTGCGGAGGCTGAAAAGGTCCAGGTTCTCTAGTCTCTCCTCGTAGGGCTTGGTCTGCAAGCCCTTAACCATATGAGTGGCCCTTCTCTGGACCCTCTCCAGGTTATCCTCATCTCTCTTGAAGTGCGGTACCCAGAATTGCACGCAGTACTCCAACTGCAGTCTGACCAGTGCCTGATAGAGGGGAAGTATCACCTCTTTGGATCTATTCGTCATGCAGGACTATACCTATTCATTGGAGGACTATATCTCTTCTGAAATAAGCCACAGCATGTACAGACATTTACTTTCCCAGAATAAAGTCTCCTAGGAGTGATTTAATCTGGTTGTTCCCAAGTTATTTCTCTCCCGGAGCAGCCATTTTTACTCTGGGAAACATCTTTACACTTGTGGTTTCTCCTGAGGGACCAGTGACTTTCCAAGAAGAAAATGAATATCTGTATAAAGCCACAACCTGAACCTGCATTTGAAGGAATAGAACCATTTGGAAAAGTAATGGAAGGCGGGGGGAGCCTCCAAAAAGACTGATATAGAAGGAAATGGAGTCATGAGGAGAAACAAATACTTGATCTGAGCCTTCAAGAGGCTGAGAAGTGATTTACTTTTACTAAAAATGTAAAGAAACCTGTGTGAGTAAAACAGGAATGCCAATTCACTCGGTAGAACACAAATACTTAGAAAATTGAGGAGGGGCACTCCAAACAATGAAAAAGTCCCTGGAAAAATGGGTGACCTGAGAAACAGGATTAGATGAAATAAGATTTGCTTGCTTGGTAGCTCAGGAGATACTAAGCCCTACAAAATGGAAAAATATTCAGACTCCATAGTCTGATTACTTTCCAAATAAAAGAAAATGTATTTGCTCATTTTGACAGAGCAGATAGAGGGTTCTCTGCAAGGAACTTAACCCCCATGAGAAACCAAGACCTACTCTATTACTCAATTTCCTAAACGCCCACATATTGAAACTGGATTTATGATAAGGTAGAAAACCTAGGAGAGCCTGCTCTGTGCCCACCTAGTTTGGAAATCTAGACCACATGGTGCATCTATGACAACATTACACATAAATTGTATGATCAGAAAGTATATTGGCTTATATGTAGCTTGGTTGAAACTGGCATACTGCTCTTTATACCCTCAAAAGACACCTGTCACAGGTGTCATATACCACAGTCACAGGTGAACAACATATCAGAACTCAGTAACAAGTATTCCAATTAAATTCTAGCAAATAGTTAACAGGGAGCCTTGTAGTGAACTAGTATTGAACTAGTCTGTATAATTTCTTCTTTTACTATTTTAATTTCTCTGATCAATACACTAAAGACTTTCCACTAGTGTTTAGAAGACTAGTGTTTCATTTCTTTTTTTTTTTTTTTTTTTAATTAAACTGTCCTGATTGATAAGACAGGGTATGGTCCCTTAACCATAGTAAAAATCCACCAAATCAACAGTAATATGTTGTTATGGAGAAGAATCTACAGTCCAGGTTTAACCACAAGTAACCAGAAACTCTCTCAACTTGAGGAGCAGATCTGAAGGTCAGGAATTTAGTGCTTAGTTATGTCTCCGCAGAGGCACGGACCTGCTGTGAAAGGGATGGAGTGCACTGTCTAAGTAGCTATAACAACAGGCACAGATCCAATTTATGTGGAGGTAATTAACCTTTGGAAAAGCTATGTTGGGGTGGAGTGGATTCTCCATCACTTGATCTGTTTAAATCAAGACTTGATTTCCTTCTAGAGGATATGCTCAATTAAAACTTATGGGTTTGATGCTGGCACCACCAGGTGATGTTCCGTGGTGTGAACTGTGCAGTAGATTAAACAAAGCAAAATGATCCTGCCTGACCTTAAAAGGCAGTGAGTAAGCGGGGGTGGCTGGGGAAAGGAAGGTAAAGAAATGCGATCTTAGGAGAAATCCAAATTTACTTAAATAGCACACAATTCAAGCAATTCCTAAAGTACAAAAAATAAATTACCACTTCACAAGTATAGGTTAAATGTAACAGAGGAAAATCAATTATTTGAAGCACTGTTAAATGAGGAATTTTATAACATTTCATAAATGAACAAGAATGTGACATGTTATGGATCTAGATGGGATTTTCAAAACGGCTTCAGAGAGTGTGGTTCCCTGGCTTTAAAGAAACCTAATGGATTGGGTGTCCAAATCACCTTGGCTGTCGATGAAAGCCCTTGTGGCCCTTTTGAAATCCTATTCCTGATATCAACATGTGTCCATTTACAGGAAGGTGTGTATATGTGAAGTCTGCAAGATTGGCCCCGAATTTTACGTAGGCAAATTTTAAATTTCTTATTAAAAAAAAAATCCCATTGACATGCTTTGGCCCTAAGAAAAGGTCAAACTCAAAAAACCCGGTTTGTATCAGTTGCTTTATTCCTAAAAAGGGAAATTGTGACAAATTGTAGTGGAATTTTGGTATGTAAGTGGTTGTCAGGTTCTTGCCTAGCACATAGCTAATTTCATTCATGGAAATTAATATATGTAGATTTTAAAGCTGGGCCTATCTAGTTTGACCTCATACATAATACAGGCTACTATCCACTTACACGTATAATGAGCCAAGTATGTTGGCTTGATTATATCAGATGATTGAGAAAGGGATCTAGTCTTAATTTGAAGATTTCAAGAAACAAGGAATCCTTCACATGCAAAGGTTAATTATCCGCAGTGGGCACATTTACACATGCCCCTGATTGTGCAGTTGGTACTGCACAGTCATTTAGTACTTGCTTTAAAAGTTGGTACTTCACAGTCCTGTAGTGCATGGGTTGTTTTTGACCTTACCACACAGTAGCAACGAGCTACTGCACATCATGATAGCACCCACCGACGCCATGGTGATGTAGCATTTCATGTAGACACACCCAGTCTTACCAATCAGGACAGGTTTATGTAAAAACACAAAAAAAGAGAAAGAAAGAAATGAAACAGAGAGTGGTGGTAGATGGGTCGGTGTCAACCTGGAAAAATGTGTGCAGTGGAGTCCCTGAGGGCTCAGTTTTGGGGCTGGTGCTGTTCAATATTTTCATCAATGATCTGGATGAGGGGATGGGAAGCACCCTGTCCAAATTCATGGATGACACAAAAATATGGGGTGAAGCTAATACCCTGGAGAGGAGGAACCAGATCCAGGCTGACCTAGACAGGTTGGGGAAGTGGGCAGAGAGCAACAGGATGCAATTCAATAAGGACAAGTGCAAGGTGCTGCATCTAGGGAGAAGGAACTGCCATCATACCTATAGGCTGGGGGGCGACCTTCTCAGCACCACTGAGGCAGAAAGAGATCTTGGAGTCACTGTTGGCTCCAGAATGAACATGAGTCATCAATGTGATGAAGTAGTCAGCAAAGCCAATCGCACCTTGTCGTGCATCCATAGGTGCTTCACAAGCAGGTCCAGGGAGGTGATTCTCCCTCTCTACGTGGCACTGGTCAGGCTGCAGCTGGAGTACTGTGTCCAGTTCTGGATGCCGCAGTTCAAACGGGATGCGGACAACCTGGAGAAGGTCCAAAGAAGAGCCACTCATATGATTGGAGGCCTGCAAGGAAGGCCCTATGAGGAAAGGCAAAGGGACCTTAACCTCTTCAGCCTCTCCAAGAGAAGGCTGAAAGGGGATCTTGTGCCAGCGTACAAATTCATAAGGGGAGAGCAACACGAAGTAGGCAATGATCTGTTTACCAGGGCACCCCCTGGAACAACAAGGAACAATGGCCATAAGCTACTGGAGAGGTTTAGACGGGACATTAGAAAAACGTTCTTCATGGTCAGGGTTGCCAGGATCTGGAATGGGCTTCCAAGCGAGGTGGCACTCACCCCATCCTTGGGAGTCTTCAAGAGGACACTGGACAGGCACCTGACTGGGATCACATGATCCCAGGTTTGGTGACCCTTTTCTTGCCTGCCAGGGGCAGGGGGTCAGACTAGATGGCCCACTGAGGTCCCTTCTGACCCTAAACTCTATGAATCTATGAAACACTAGTACAAAAAGAGGCTAATCAAGAGCGAGGGTCAGTCTTCTCTTGTCTCAGGTGGCTGGGATTAGAAAACCTTAAATTGATATGCTCTGGTTTTGGTATTTCTTTTTTTTTTTAAATGGAGGTTCTAAGGTATGTTTGGGGGATTAAAAGAAGCTATGATGTAAAGTATGTGAAGACAGATAGAAAAATAACATCCCAACTCCAGTAAGTCTGCATTATAGAAGTAATGAATCACACAACATTGTGAATGAGAAATACTTCCCCTCTTCCCTATTATAACCCACCAGATGGACTTAATACACAGAGCAATGGGGAGAAAAAAATCTATAAACAAGGGAAATCATCACATGTTTACAAATACAAAAAAAATCATTATGTATAATATGTACACTTTCTTTACACTTTCTGGACTACTTAAGAGAAAGCAAATGGAATGCAAACTTAAATGGCACAGAATATATTCTTGTAAAATGCACATTAAATGTGGCGTGACTGTCAAAAAAATTGTGGAAATTAATATTAACAGCTTTATTTCATTGCTTCCAATGCTACAAAACAGCAAGTAATGTGCATACGATCATTAGACAATGCTACAGAATTATGAACCACATGTGAGTATGTTTTTAGAATCAGGTAAACAGATTTATTTTTTAGAAATACCAGCAACTGAAGCATTCATTCAAGCTTCCTGAGACTGTCAAATTAGCTTGGGAATTACAAAAGCATAAGTTTAGTGCAGAAGTTTCAAAGCAGTTTGAAACTACAGATCACTGTCAGTCTGTGAAGCATATGCTTGTGGTCCACAGAGAACTCAGCACTCCAATGCAGCTCTCTTTTCCCTTAGCTTTTAACTAAGAAAGAAAAAAAAAAACCCAAAACAGTACACTACATACTTTCCTAATATTGCTTCTCTAGCAGCTACTTTAATTATTATCACAGGGATGTTGCACAATTATGAATGGGTGTTAAAAGCTATTTGCAAAATCAACATAATGAATGACAGGAAGCGTTGAAATGCCAATTTCAACATTCAATTGTGATTCACATGGAGTTCATGTCCAAAAAGCTGAAGGCTTTGTATTGATTCCATGTTGATGAAATCAAAAAACTGGAATCACCGTCTCCGTATGGCTCTAAAAAAACCTTGTTAGTCTAAGGAAGAAATAAACTAAAAAGACACACAGAAATTCAAGGAAAAGGCAAAATCTAAGTTGTTTTTTTTAAAGTTTTTATATTAGCATCATTTAAGAAAGGCAAGGAAGAGGATCTGGGTAACTACAGACAGGACAGCCTCACCTCAATCCCTGGAAAAATCATGGTAAAGACCCTTAGGGAAGCACTTGGAGGAGAAGGTGATTAGGAACAGTCAGCATTGATTCACCAACAGGCAAGTCATGCCTGATCAACCCAATTGCCTTCTATGATGAGGTGACTGGCTCTGTGGATGTGGAATATACTTTGATTTTAATAAAGCTTTGGATACAGTCTCCCACAACAGTCTCGCAGGCAAGCTAAAGAAGTCCAGGATGAATGGACTGTAAGGCAGAGAGAAAACTGGCTGGACCATCAGGCTCAAAGGGTAGTAATCATGGCCTGAAACCTACTTGGCAAATGGTATAAAGTGGAGAGCCCGAGAAGTCAGTCGTGGAGCTGGTTTTATTCAATATTTTCATCAACACCTGGAAGATGGCACCCTTAGCAAGTTTGCAGATGACACCAAGATGGGGTGAGTAATAGATATGCTTGAGGGTATGGCTGGGATTCAGAGAGCCCTAGACAAATAGGAGGATTGGACCAAAAGAAATCTGGTGAGGCTCAATAAGGACAAGTGCAAAGTTCTGCACTTAGGATGAAACAATCTCAGGTACCGGTGCAGCTGGGGGCTGACTGGCTAAATAGCAGCTCTGCAGAAAAGGACCTGGAGGTTACAGTGGACAATAAGCTGGATATGAGCTGACAGCGTGCTCTTGCTGGGAAGGCAGCTAATGGCAAACTGGGCTGCATTTGCAGGAGCATTACCAGGAAATTGAGGGAAGTGATTCTTCCCCTTATTCGGCACTGGTGAGGCCACATGTCGAGTACTGTGTTCACTTTTGGGCCCCCCACTACAGAAAGGATGCAGACAAATTGGACGCAGTCTAGTGGAGGGCAATGGAAATGTTTATGGGGCTGGGGTACATGACTTAGGACAAGAGGCTGAGGGAACTGGGCTTATTTAGTCTGGAAAAGAGAAGGTTGAGGGGAAATTTAATAACAGACTTCAAGTACCTGAAGGGGGGGCTCCAAAGAGGATGGAGTTGGATTGTTCTCAGTGGTTGCAGGAGCAATAGGCTCAAGTTGCAGCAGGGGAAGTTTAGGTTGGATATTAGGAAAAACTTTCTCACTAGAAGGGTAGTAAAGCACTGGAACAGGTTACCCAGAGAAGTTGTGGAATCTCCATCCCTGGAAGTTTTTAAGACCTGTCTAGACAATGCCTTGGCTGGGCTGATATAATTTGGGTTGGTCCTGCTTGGAACAGGAGGTTGCTGAGGTCCCTCCAAACCCTAATTGTCTATGATCTTTGGTTGTTAGCTAGTTTCTGACAGCATCAAAGAGAAAGTGATGAATATCCTTAAACCTCAGTTTCCGTACCTGTCAAATGGGAATAACACTTCTTTTCTCTCTCTCTCAGTGGTGTTGAGTCATTATGACATGCTCCAAGATCCTTGGAAAGTGTGACAGTATCTTTCTTGTCATATAACACCTTTAATTTAATTCTGGGGAAAACACTGTTTTTTTGCTTAGTACTGCTACTTTTGGCACTGGGTGAGATGCAGGTGAATAAAATAGAAGAGAGTTGAGGAAGATTTATTAGACTTCTCTTACTCTCTTATCCACAGGGCTTTGTTTTACCCATGATTGTTTTAATATTTGTACTTTCCCTTTTATTTTTCTCATTTTTTACAGATGAAGAAGTGTGAGATACAGAATTCACTTGCTGTTTGTTCTCATCCAGATTCAATGTACAGCCTTCTTGTACTTGCCCACCGCTTCTTATTGAAGTCACTTCCTGTCAAGATTAAATAAAAAATAAACAAAGCTGGCCCTAGAAGTATTCTCTGATTGATAAGTTCCATTACAATAATTCCCTTCATGCCATGAAATAGCATTTTAATGATGTCCAAAACTTTATTTAAAAAGGCAAAATCGGACCGAACACCCTTCCATAATTGTACATACCCACATCTTTGACTTTCTACTGCATTAATAATAGACTGGTATTAGTTTTGAAATAGAATGGCTCATTAATTTTTCACCTTAAGCTTAATGGAAATTTGACAAACAGTTTTATGCTGAGAATAGACACTCCAAGCAGGACTTTACAGCACACTATGAAGCTTAAATTATGGCATAAAAGACGGAATAAAGTGCATGTGGTTGGATAAGATGGTTCTCTTGTTCAGTCGCCTAGAATGCAGAGTGACTTTGATGCATCTCTGACTGAGGTATTTTCCCATTTATGTATTCCTTGCATTGTCCCTTGACAAAAACTTGATCTTTTTATTAGTCCTGTTGAAAATCCAGCTGCCTAAGTGAAAAAAAAAAGCTGTGACACATTACAAGAACTAGCATTTTCAAGAAAAATGCACCCCGATTTTGCTGACTGATTCCACAGTTGTTGGGTTGCCACTGCTGCCTTGTCTGTCTTGTGGCATGTCCCCCTCACTTATTTGTTGCATTTACCTGCTCTATGCTGGAAGGGTCTGTAGAGACCTTACAAAACAAGACCTCAGCTCCTGTCTAGGGCTTCTGAAAAATAAATATAATTTTATTATTATTAGGTACAATATTTTTTCCTCGGTAGTAGCTTTTGTCAGTCTCAGCAAGTACAATTTACATGCTGTCACAGCAAGTGCTACTTTTAATATTGACATTGCTGCCTACTTGAAAAAGTGTCCTGTCAGTCTTTCAATTAATGGTGATGGAAGAAAACAGCTCACGCTGTCAGACTTCTCGGGCATCTGTATTGTAGACATGAGGGTGCCTGCACACAAGCCCAGAGGCTGCCCCGATGCACTGTAATTACAGCGTGTTGGAGCAGACCCAATTACTCAAGCTTGCTAAAGCACGGTAATTACCGCGCTCCAGCTAGCATCTGTGTCTCATGTATCAGCATCCCTGTGCTTTAAAATGGCGGTGGGAGAGCTTTATCTTAAGCTCGTCAAAGGAGCTTTAGATAAAGTGCCCCCCCTCCACCATTTTGAAGTGCAGGGATGCTGATGCACAAGATACTCCAGGCAATTTAATTAGAGAGTCTCCAAGAGCCACTCTAATTAAAGTGCCCTCCTCCCTTCCCCCCCCCCCCCCCACACACACACACTCCTGGAGCACATGTAAAAATGCCCATTAGTAATAGTATATATTTACATTTGTGTCTGATTCTGCAACGCTGACCTAGTGCTTCCTCAAAGCAAGACTTCCTCATGAGACTAGCTCTACTGACTTCAGTCACATTTCTATATTGGCTTCAATGGCAATGTTTGGGTGAGAATGAGAATGAGCTACTCCACATGTGCATAGGGTGCAGAATTAGGTCCTCACAATTTCATGAAGCTCCTTGATTCAAATCTAATCGGACCTCTTATAAAAAAGGGGCTTTTCTGTTATAACTTGGAAAAGTCAGTTTCCGAGCTGGGATTGAGAAACTTTTTTTCTTTTAGAACCTCTTACAACATGGAAAAAGAGAATTAAATTGATATAGGCTGCCTCTCCAATCTGCTCTCTCCTCTAAACTGGGGAAGAGGAGATGGAGCCAGGAGTGAAAGAGTACTGTTTCTCTCCTAGATCTGTAGGGCTGGGAAAATGTGGGAAAGCCTCATAACTTTTTACAAAACAGAGAAACTGAGTCCATGGAAACCACGTGTGCTTTTCTGCGTTTATAAATATAGTCAGATGGAGGGGGTGACAGCTTGCCCATACACCTTGTATGGAGAGTGTACCTGGCTGCTTGATGTGGGGTGCATGCAAGAAGCAAGGTATATCAGAGAGCCCATTTGGTGAGTCATTTCATATGATGCATGATAATATGTGTATCATAATCAGTGGTGAGGAATTGAAAATAACTTAAGAACAGACGGTGTCCTGGGGAGGTATGCACTCTGTTCAGCTGAGCACGGATGAGAAAACCTAAGCCTTCTACATTACGCAAGGGAAGAGCACTACCTGGAATAGATAACCACAGAGTAGAGATGGGCAAAAGCAATTTCTACTGATGTCTGCTCAGTTCCTCATGAATTATCCCCTAGAGCAAGAGCCTAGTAGTGAATGTCAACTCAGGGCTAGTTTGTTTTACTACAGCTACTGCTATTAATAAGCAAAGGCGGAAAACCATTTATTCCTCTTTTGTTCAAAAAGAAAACAAAACCAAAAATAAACACCTTGAACTCCTGTAACTAGGGATTTAGTTTTACAGCAACATCAACTCAGGCCCTTTCAAAGGAAGCTAAGTAGTAGTAAGATGAACTGTTCTGCCAATTACAATAGCAACAGCATTGTCCCAGCTTGCACTGCAACAGGGCATGATTCTCAAATGGACAAAGATCAAAGGGATGCTTAGAACCGTATATTGATTTGCGATATGGCACAGAATGAAAGGGGCACCTCTCCCAGGCTTCTGCTTTTTTATGGCAAATGTAATATTTAGTAAGCACTCAGCAGTCAGGAGTGCCTAGAGAGAAAACACTCCACTTTATTGAAAGAATTTCAGGCGGCCTTCAATATCTCTTACCATACAGGCCAATTTTTTACTTTTTTTTGTATATCATCCATCTTTAACAGAGACAAAACCATACTGCCCAGCTTTGCTTCTGCTTATATTTAATGTAATTTCCTTGTCCTTGTGCTGGGTAAGCACTGGTATGTCACACAGCAAAGGAGTGAATAGTTAAATGTGAATGATATCGCTAATCCTAAATGTGCAAAAATTAGGCAATCAAAAACATGGAATTTATTAAAGTAATACATTTTGGTGGGGGGCGGGTTTATACACTTTCTGTTCTTTGAGCCTTGAGAACTGGCTTGAGTCATGCTTTCCAAACTTTTCAAGTTTAGGTAAAAAGTCTTATTTGGGCATGTTTTCAGGCATGTTTTAGTTGAGATACACTTTACAAGCCTAAAAAAAAAAAGTCTCCCAAAAGAAAAGGATGTTGCTTGATTGTACCATCATCATACCCCTTCCCCCTCAAGCAAATGTGTTCAACAATTCTGAAAACTTTAAAAAAAAGTCACGCCTCCCTCTTTTAGTGCAAATCACTTTATCTTAATGCCCACTTAATGTACTGTAAAAACACTGTCAGTCTTGTTTCTTTTTAAGTTAAATGGAATAGAAAGTAACACATTTAATTTGCAAAGACAGAAGTGCTTTGACACTTTGATACAAAAGCTGCAAGAATCCCCCCCTCCATTCTGCAGAATATTTAATAAAATGGGAGGAACACAAACAAACTCACTCCTTATACCTTCGGGTCCTCCTATCCACTTAGGTTGCTCTGATTACTAACCATGAAGATAACACTTACTGGATGAAAAAGAGGGAAATTATGGGTGTTTATACACGTACTGTGGGAGTGGGGGGAGGGTGCTTTAATTAGAGAGACTTTGAGAGCTGCTCTAATTAAAGCACCTGGAGCATCATATGTGTGTGCCTTTGCACTGAAATATGGTGGCAGGAGTGTTTTAACTAAAGCTCATTAAATAAGCTTTAGTTAAAGCATCCGCACTGCCATTTTTCAGTGTGGGGATGCTGATGCACATGACGCTGGAGTCTGCTGGAGTAATTACTGTGCTCCAGCAGACTCAATTAATTGAGAGTTTTCCCAAGCACTGTAATTACAGCATGTTGGAGCAGCCTCTCTGCATGTATATAGGCACCCTGAGTACATTCCTTCAAAGCCAACAGACATGTGGCATGAAGGATTCTCTTCTAACCAATCCCCTACAACTCCATAACCATTAAATGCAGAAAAGGTAAGAGAAGCTCTTCTACAGGTAACAAAATAGAGGTAAAAATACTAGGAAAAGTCATTTTTCCATCTCCTATAACAACGGGGGCCACACGTCTTGGCAGATGTGCAAAAATTAAGCCCCAACACTCTCCCAAAGTGCTACTATCATCTGCTTCCCTTAAGTGATCTGCAGCTGAAGTTCTGTGAAACTTGATTAAAACAGTCCTTGGTTTAAAATGGAAATATTTTAGAAACAGATATTCATTATAAGTTTTCACATTTTACTGATTGTTCCTCATTTCCCTATTAGGCAAAGAACAAAATTTCCCAAACTTGGTGACTAGTTTTGATTATCCAATTTGAGTTCCCCTGGGAATGATTCTCAGAAGTGATGACAATCTGATGGTTTCATTTACTTAGGGTAATGGGTACTCTGAATTTTTGGGAAAAAATTATCAGGCGTATGATGTCTCATCTTTAGCACTCAAAAACCAATCCCCATTAAAAAAAAAGGTTTATCAAAGTACATTGCATATACTTTACACATCATGAGAGTCTCGAATTGGACAGAAAGCAATATTAAGGTCTAGTAACAAAAGAAAAGAATTTCTTACTTAACATTTTCTCTACCTACAATCTCAAACTTCTTCTGTTACTCAGATATATATCCTGATAAAATTACCCTATGAAAAAACTGTCACAAGGCAAGCACTATCTAATTCTTAAGATGTATTGCAATAAATATTAATTAGGAATCAATCATGTTTAACTCAAAGAACTGTTTGGAAATTTTCCTTCCCATGCTTAGAACGATGGCTTCAAGCAAAATATTTATATATTAAACATTTGTTGTAGTTTGCTATAGGAACTGGATGTGGCTGCAAAGCTTATAACTCAAATGTAGCTGGTTGTGTCCCCCTAGAGCATAGTACCCGGAGCTATTAAAATTAACTATGCTATGCCCTTTTTGAAAGAAAAGTCTAGGAGAAAAGAAAAAATTATATATAAAATGAATCAAATTTATATACTGAGTTTGACTGAGCTAGGTTTTAAAATTGAAATACTATAGGCCATTTGGAATGAAAGTGCCAAGTGGGTTATAAAGCTTTTCTTCAACTTCATTGGGAAAAACATCCTTTGGTTTATTTCTAAGAACTGTTTGGGCGCCTCATGACTGATTGTACATGCTGGGCCAAAATCTTCCCTATTACATTCCACTGACTAGAAAGTGGGGTTGTGCTAAGGATGAATTTGGCCCGCTGTACTGATATGGAAACAGACATTCCCACTGGATCTATCACTCTTTTACTATAAGGCTGGATCATTCCCTTGAGTATTCTTTTGAATGTGAGAATTTTGAAAACATAAAATGCCGCCATAAGAATAAGAAACCAAACACGAGATACAAACCCCCTCCACTTTAAAGTTTATTCCTACCAGGATATTCTGCGTTCATAAAACTGGAACGATTGCCCATCTGCAAGCTGTAGCCCTTTACATATTCATAAACTAAATGCAGAGGCAACTCTGAGTAGTGCAAGCTTCTTTGCTTGCCTTTGATTGATAATTCTTTCCTGAAAACCTGAAGTCTGTGTGCACTTAAGATGATTTGTGTAGTATCTTTTTAAAGAAACTGATAACTCCATATTTTTAAAGGGCAGAAGAACTGACCAGTGCAATATGTGGCTATAGGAATTTTTTTAAAAAATGCAAAAACATTTATTATATAGGTTAGCCCCCAAATACCCACTGAGCTCTGGACCACAGAATAAATTCATTCCTGATGGAAGATATACTCATTGCTAGGAATGCTTCTGACCTGCTACAGAACTTCTTCTGTCTTGCTCCTTTGTCCCCCAGTGCTCAGACACCACAAGTATTTGGAATTGCCCCTCGTGTGCATTCCAGTACTTTTACTGCCTTCTACGGCACGTACAACTCATTACCTGGATGGATTTGCTAAGAGTGTTTCTCTCTAACCTGATCCTTATCTGGCTGCAGCCCACTCTTGATGAAATGATAATGATTATACTGAGAATAATTACTATAACAAAACATTAATGATGATAGACATGATTATAAATGATCATTTTCAACATTTAAAGTAACAATAATGTAATTATCGCAATTGCGATAATAATGAAAATAATAAAAAAATATAACAGTGATAAACCTAGAAATTTCTAGGTGGCTGTAAGCGGAAGTACCGCTGTCCCCATTTTAAAGAGAGGGTATCTGGGGTCTGGGCTGGCTTCCCTTGGTCTTGGGGAAGGTGTGCCACAGGCCGTAACATATGTGGATGTTAGGGCCTGTGGGATGTAGGGAAGTGGGAGAGGAATGGGTATACGTATTACACATTAGAAACATTTGCCAAGCAGAGGTCAGGGGTCATGAAGCAGGACAGGACTGAGAGTCAGTGTGTGTGTAACTGCCGAGCCATGCAATAGCGTCCTCAATGGCCATGTGTAGTTTCTGTAGTCCACTGCCGAACTGAGTCAGTGGGCAGTCATCAACAATATGTGACATGGTGTGTGTTTTGCCACAGCTACATTCTGGGATGTCGCAAAGACTCCAATGGTGGAGACTGGCTGGGCACAGACCTTGCGATGTCTGGAACCTATTCAGCAAGGCCCACTGACAGCATGGCAGGTTGAAGCCAGCTGGGTACACTGCAGGATCTGTGATAAGGAATTTGCTTGGTAGTGATGTTGACCTCCATCCCTCAAACTGGAGGGTAGTAGTATCACTGTTTAAACCATGTGAGTGTCATGATGGTAGAGGTGCAGCAGGTGAACTTAAGAGATCACTGTACAGCAGCAGGCTTGGATTGAAGTAAATCCTCTCCAGTATCTTGCTAGTTACAACTTCTAATTGGATATGAGGGGGAACAATGTTGCTCAGGACTGGGAGCCATGATAGAAAAGTTGATCAAAGAGTTCCCGAGATGATGTGCACCATCGAATGTAGGGAGGAGACAGATCCCTACCAACAGTGAAACATATTCAAAGATGGTATAGACCTACTCTAGGTAAAAAATGAGGGATAAAACAACACTGGTGTAGACTACATCTATGTAGGGTCTTGTCTGTCCCCTTCAAGGTCTCAGTAGGGCTGTGCGAAGCTTCAATCCCTGATTCAATTTGGTGGAGATTTGGCCTGATTCACTGTCTGAATCTCTGAATCCAGATCAAATCAGAGGACCCTTTAATCTCGCCGAATCGAATCGGAACCCTCCGAATCAATTTGGAGAGATTCGGAAAGTTTCAGTGATTCAGACATAGACACAGCTTTAAATGTTTTTTCTAGGTACCAGGTGGCTCATGAATGCTGCAATGCTGGGGGTACATGGATTGTCCCACAGAAGTGTCGGGGGCTCCCCAGGTGCATTTGGCAGCAGACCCGGAAGTGGATCAGAAACACTTCCGGCGCATTTCTGGATCTGCCGGAGAGCACGCTGGAGAGGCCCCCATACCCTCCTGGCTCAGCAACTGGTGCCTCCTGGGTCTGGGGGGGCACCCGGGGTCCCCCAATGGCTGATTGCTGAGTCTAGGAGGTAAAGGGGGGCCCTGCACGCTCCCCAGCAGAACTGGAAGTGGACCAGAAGTACTTCCGGTCCACTTCAGGTTCACCGCCAAGCACACAGGCCCCCCCATCCCTCGCTTCACGCTCCTGTGGGATGCTCCATGTGCCCCAACATTGCAGCATTCACAAGCCATATTGGTACCTCAAGGTATGTAGAATAAACATTTAAAGCTGTGTCTATGCCTGAATTGCTGATTCTCTGAACCTTCAGACTTGGATTTGGCCAAATCGAATCAGGAACAGTGATCTGAATTAACTAATCGAATCACTGTCTCCAATTCAGGCTGAATCCAAATCGAATAGGGCCCATTTCGCACACCCCTAGGTCTCAGATATTTCGAGGTAGCTCTTTGCTCAATGCAAGCTGGCTAGTATCTGCTCCCTACCACTCAGTGGCAACGCACTAGAGTAGCACCTACTATGAGATACTACCCTGGAGCAGCAGCTTGTAATTCACATCATTGTACAACATGGATGTGGATTACCCTGGTGGAAATAGGTTTGTCCTCAGGTGCTCAGTGTAGCAACAAAAACACAGGCCAAGGATTCCCCACCCCCTGTGGCATCAATCCACCATAAAGAGTGATTGTTAGAGGAAGTTAAAGCTGCAGGAGCCCTGTCAGCAGAGATCCACAGGAGTCACACTGTCAGACAAGAAGACGCTGTTAATTCAGTCACAGCCTCCATACCCTTGTTTTTTACTGGGCTCCCATGGACTGATTGACCCCTAAATTCGGTGGCCGTCTGTTACTCCCTTTAACACCTGCCCACAAGCAAGAGCATAAGAATAGCTGACCTGCTTATGGCTTAGTGCATTTGCAGCAGCTGAATCTGTACTGGAACATATATGACATCATGAAATGGAGAGCTCTGTTATGAACAAGCCAGTGATCCTTCTCGCCCATAATGATGAGATTTATTATTATTCAAAATAATAAAAACCTTATAACAGTATATGAAAATAGAATGGAAACAGAAAATCCAGAATAAAACACTGATTGTGACAGGTTTAGATACCAGTTATTTTGTTTATGGCACATAGTGAATACTGCAGTGATTCAGAGTCTCATACATGCTCTATATACTTGGCAGACAACCTGAAATAGTTGCATATGTTACCTACAGCATAGTTATAAAAATATGCACTTGATTTATTTCCCCATACTGATCCAAAAATCATGTAAAGCTACTTTTAGATAGATATTTCCATGCCATGAGGTGACTTATTCTGTCACTTGGCCTGGGGCATACCCTTCTTCTGAATGTCATGTCAGAAGCCCTTATTGCTTTAAACATCTTTGTTAATTTCACTCGACTTTCTTCAGGATTCCCTAGCTAAATGTTGATTTGCAAGAAAGTACTAAATGAATGTAAATCTGCATAATTAGGTACTGACCCTAAAATCACCCCACAAGTATCTTTTGATTGTAATGAGTAGTTTATTTACATGAGGGTTAGAAAGATCATTGAACTTTATTTGGAAAACTGACGTGATCTGCTGGGTAGCAAATAATAGGAAATAAGATGATCTTCTCCGTCTGGTTCCCAAAGAATGTATGTCCCTGTCATTAAAATCTAAAACCAGAATTGGAAATAATTGGAACCCTTATTGTCAGCCCAAGTATAAGTTAAGGACTTAATTATCCTGGACACTGATTTATCCTCTTATCCGTAGAGGTACTTACTCCAGGCAAGGGCTGAGGAAAACTGGCAGCAAAGCTCCCACTGTGTCTGCCTATGGAATAAAACACTGCTTTGTGGATTAACAGAAAATACTGTCCTTGAGGATTTCAGTCACTGCTTATAAACTGGAGCATTTCAGATTTAGAAAAAAATCCCTTTTCTTCTTTAGAAAGTAGTTATATTATCTACCCATACTGAGTAATCATCTAATACACTGATATAAAGTAAAAAAAAATAATACAGAAACTGCATTCTGTTTTGAAGGACAGTGACATATAGAACAACACAGACACTGTATTAATCTTTCCTCCTCTTCTCTGTAGCTCCCATATTACTTATACTGTTTGCTTCTCTCAATCACATAGCTTAGCTCTTTCCTTAGTTACCATACTTGTTTTCGTATCAGCAAAAGATCTCTAAATTTCTTTTGTTCATAACTGTAGATATTTAGGTAGACGCCAGGGTACAGATGAGGACACTTAGTGTTTCACTCGTGAAAGAATAGTAAGACAATTCCCTTACTCTCTTTTTTGCTGCCATCTGTTAAACTTCTCCTCAGAGAAATTAACAGCTTTCCATATTGGAACTCTGAACTGCAAATATGCCATTGTCTACAAACCTTCTGAGAATAATACCCTATGGAAAAGATAACAGCTTCCTATAGAAATTATTACAAGAGACTAAAACAAGAAGTTGCACAGATATTATGTAAGGACTGTTGGTAGAGCCCACACAGACGGAGCTAAATGAAAAGAGAAAGAGGTTATTGAACACTGTTTCCTGCACAAAGAATGGTTGCTTGCCTCCTGTCTAAGCCTTTTGGCCATCATTCTAATATTATAGAAGCCTAAATCTGTCTGTCTGCCTGTCTCAAAAATAGCAAATCAGAGTGCAAACAAGTGTTTGAACAGGAGCTGGCAGCCAGTGGAGTGCTGCCATGATGGTGGGGACACAGGGGATGGTGGGGGGGACAAGGCCAGCTCTGGTGGCCTTGCCCCCACCAGCCCTGCTCCCTGGAGGTGGGGGCAATGGAGGGGATGAACAGACTTAGGCTTTTATAATATTAGAATGATGGCCTAAACACCTTGCCCCCCCTGCTCCCTGCAGGTCGCAATGATGGAGCGGAATGGGGCTGGCAGGCCACCAGAGCTGGCCTGGCCCCCCCCCAAACCCCCCACTCCTTGCAGGTGACAGTGGTGGCGATGCAAGGAAGGAGCAGGGTCCAGATGCCGTGGTGGGGGTCGAGGCCACGGCTCTGGCCTCGATTCCTCCCTCCCCCCTTCTGTCATCGCCACCTGCAGAACTGTACGCGAGACGACATGGCACCAGTGGGCCGACCAGCGGGCCCAACGCAGGTGGGGGAAATAACGTGCATGCTGTGGTGGCGGCAGCAGTGCTGGGGAGAGGGGAGGAGTGGGCCCATGCCCCATGTGATGGAGGAGGACTGAGCCCGAGCTGGGGGAGAAGCCGGCCTGCTGCGGTGGGGGGAGCAGCAGGCCCAGGCTGACTGGGCGGCAGTGGGGGAATGGGAAGAGTGGGCTCGGATCTGACAGGGGGATGAAGCGGGGTGGGGGAGGAGTGGACCTGGGCCCAAGGTGGGCAAGAGGCTCACTCCTCACCTCCCCCATCCTCTGCCATATCAGGCCGGGCCAGCTGCTTCCCTCCACCACCACAGTGGGCCGGCTTCTCCCCACAGCTCAGGCTCAGGCTTCCTCCCCGCCCACCTCCGACCCAGGCCCACTCCTCCCACACCCTGCCCCCAATTGGTTCTGCAACCGCTCCTCCCATTTCCCCACCACTCCCAGGTCAGCTTGGGCCCGCTGCTGCCCCCCCAGGGCAGTCTAGCTTCTCCCCACCTTTGGGCCCAGTCCTCCCCTGCTTCAGGCCTGGGCCCACTCTTCCCCTCCCACCACTGTTGTGGTGGGGAGGGTGGGAGTGGGCCCGGACCCCAAGCAGAAGGAGGTAAAGGGGGAATGGGCCCGGATGTGAGGGGCACAAGGCTCTGTCCCCGCACACTTCCTCTCCCACATCATTCTTTATGGGCAACTGGCTAGTGTTTATCAGATCTACCCAGTAGGATGCCTCACATTACCACAAAAGAAATACCTTTCCTTGATTTGAGGCACTAACACACCTTCCAAAAAACAGTGGTTAGTTCAGGTCTAAGAAGAGCCTAATTTTTGGAAGGTGGGATTGGAAGGGCCCTGTCCTCTAGGGCCACTAAACTAGTTCCCTGCATTGCAGCTAACCAATTATGCAGAGTACCAAAAATCATGTGTTGTGGCCCCTCTCTCACAATACAGCCACAAAGTACCTGATGAAAACAAAAGTAAAAATCTCCTACAGCATGTAATGACTAAAAAAGGTGGGGAGATAAAGGCAGACAAGGTTCTTTGGATAAATCCAATATCTTTTATTAGACCAACTCAAATTGTTCTAAAAATTCTTCTTAGCAAGCTTTTGGGCGCAAACACCCTTTATCAGGCTGAGGAAGTGCCTGCAGATGGTCTGTGCACTTCCTGGATGGAGTGGTAAAGAAGAATTTCCAGCATTTCCCACTATGGTTCAAACTAAGAGTCAGAGCAAAAGCTCTTCTGTTTTTATTTTCCAAGTGAAAACTTCAAAAAATACAGTTTGTAAATACCAGCCCCTTGTTCAGCTGTACCTACCACACAGTAGAGTTAATGCCTAAAATTGTTCTTTAGGCATGCATTATTAGGCAATGTGGTAACCTTTTTCATTTGATATTTGATGAATCATGCGAAACATACTCAAGGATTGCTTTTCCCCCTGGAGTATGTCAGGATAATTCAAGAAAATTGGGGGGGGAGGGAGGGGGAGGGAGACGTTAACCAATGTTCTCTCTCATTTTTTAGACTTCTCCTTCATAAAATAAATAAAATAAACCAAAAATGTGTGCCTTGCCTTTGCACAATTTTCAGCAACATAAAATTAAGTTATACAAGTTACAATGTTAATTTTAGTGGTATGATGTTAAAGTCAAAGTAATTTCTAACAGTCATAAAGATGACTCCAGCTACAATGTGTGCCTATTTGCACAACTATATTTGAGCCATTCTTGGATTAATTTTAAATTAAATGAGGCACAGCATTGAAAATGCATATGGTAACCAAGTTCCGCATGAATTACTACTATAAATATCAAATGCCCATACAATGATAGGGCAGTTAAAGTGATCTGTCCAAGTTTACATACTTTTTAAAAGGTCTGTTAGCTACTGCTAAATTACATCTAACCATATGTCTAAATACATTTAAGAGTTATCAGATTAAAACAAATTGGGCTGCAATGAAAGTGTTATGAAATCTGATTTCTTATTAAGCTTTCATACTCCTTGCCTTTTGGACGATGACTACTTCATTCAGTGTCTTAAAAGCAAAAATTCTATTACTGTCATGTTCAGCTGCTTAGCTACTGTGCAAGCATTTGTTCACACACCAACAGTAATTAGATTGCAATTATTGGAGAGAAAAAAAGTTTGAGAAGTCAAGCAAAAATGATAATTCTCCCAGAACAAAGAGGTGGATGTCACTGGGATCCTCATATGACCCTTACCCCTAGAGAGATGTGCTTAAAGAGTTGAGGGCAATAAGGATAAAATCAAAATGTTAACACAACTGAAATACTGTAAACATATATTTTGGAGCAGATTAATAAAACCTTAATGTAGCAAAGCTCTAGCAGTCTCTAGGTCCATTCACAAGTGATGTAACCCCTGCATATAGATTATTGTCATGACAGTTACTTGGAGAAGGGAGGAAATGAGACAGTGCAGCTTTCACAAGAAATGCTGGGCATCGCAGTTTGAACTGTTTGGTGCAATATCTTTCTCGGCTACCCATCACTATGGCATCTAAGTCACTGACTGAGGCCCCCATACTGAGCATGTGCGTATAACAGAAGAAAAATAACACTGGATTCGAAACAACAAAACCAGCATTGCAGGCAAGTGATTTTGTTTGAACGAGGTGCAAACTTTGTAAACTGCCTAAATGATTGAATTAAGAATAGTTGTCTGCTAAAGAGAGAACTTGTAGCTCAGATGAACCTGTGTCTAAAGGCAGCTCAGATATTAAGACAATGCTCTGCTTAGTGTAGCAATTCCTAATGGATTTAGCAGCCTAACACTCATTTTCCAATAAGATTTAGGCCCAGATCCTCAAGGCTATGACACTAGGAATTAAGTGCGCACTTACTTTGAAAGACATGGCATATAGGAACCTAAACTCTGCTCATAATTATAAAGTTTTGAAAGAAGAACATGGGGTCTTTAGGCAAAACTGTGTCTACATTCAAAACTTTCCTGTGGCAACAGAATTCCTTCTTCCTCCAGTCTAGTGTAGTTATTCTAGTCAAAATCCACCAGTTAATAAATTATCGTTGTAAGTTACAGAAGTGTAGGTGCTGTGTCCATATTTATCCCAGGGTAGCTCTGTGCTCAATTCAATCAAGTTATTTGCTGGTTCCCCACCATTGAGTGCTCTGGTAGGTAACATTTTTCCTGCAGGCTGGGATGGCCCTAGTTAGAGATGGGCAGATGCTAGGACCTGCCTGAAGCTGGCACTTCTCCCCAGAGCAGCACAGGGAAAATGCCCGCAGCTGAAGCGCCCCACTGCTGAACAACAAGGAAACCCCATATCCATGGGACAGAGCCAAAGGCTCTGGAGACCACATCTGGCCAGTGGGCCATAGGTTGCCAGCCTTTGATCTAGTGCTTACTGTGGCACCTGCCCCAGGAAAGCTAACTGTCTGACTCCTGGTATATGTTATGTTAATGTAAAAGAGCTGATGTAAATGACGCTAGCATTAACGTGGTATGACTAGACCCAATGTAGGAAATTTATGCTTAAACTAGATTATCAAACTGGCAACTTGAGAAGGAGCCTGCGAAAAAATACATAGTAGACATGGAATATTGTCATACCCTCATAAAGAGTCTCGGAAATTGAAGAAGTTAATTAAAAAGGTGCCAGTTCTCACTTACTATGAGGTAAGTTCAGAACTAAGGAGAGTATCAGCACAACCAGAATAAATGGATTTACTGTTTCCTAACAACAGTGGTACTGATGTGATAGGTGCATCCAACGGTACAGAGCACCTCAGACAGCCTGAATATTGCTAATCCCTTTAGTTAGGGGAATTACATGCTTTTCTAATCCTGCATTATGTTAATGTTGATTGTTAACTATTACTATTGGGTTTAACTGAAGAAGGACGATGTATGGAGCTGTATGCAAAGGCTATGCAAGAGCCTGTTGGAACCATTTATTTTTTTGTGGAAGAGCTCACGTTACAAATGTTGGTTAGTCAGATCTCAGACACTGAGTGAAGTAGACTCCTATCCCCAAGTGATTCTGGACACTACAGTAGTAAACACCCTCTTGATAGAAGCCTAGCAATGTGTAGGGTTGTGGCCTTTGTGGTTTGGTATTCCTGTGCTCCAAGTAGAAGAATTTGCTGTCACTAGTAACTTTGAGCTATCTTCTGTTCATCTTTACCTATTGCAAATGAAGCCTGTTGCTGACACAGACTGATAGATTGCCTCATCTGGCTGCCACTATTGACATCATTTAGCAAAGATCTCTAGTCAAAATTTTATTAACTTGGGGTCATCATGGCAAGCCTCAGGCCATTTATTAAACACATTCTTCAGATCTATATAGTAGAACGTAAGTGTAAGACACAATGGCCCAAGAAGTCTCCTCAAACCCTATGTTCCTATACAGCTGCTAGGTGTGTAGTTTTGTTTTTTATACTCCTACATGGCACCTCAGTTGGACATAGGCCTGTTCTGTTCTCCTGGACTAAGTTTTCTGATTTCTTCATTATAGTCTCTAAGGCCAGGGACAGAAGTTACACATAAACTGGTTTAAGTGGTCAGAAACTGGTTTAAACCTGGAACAGAACAGAAGCTCAGTGCACATAAACTAGTTTCAAAATAGCTGAAATTGGTTTAAGATAAACCTGGTTTAATGTAGTTTCAGACATAAATGATTTGGGTCAAATCAGTTTATGAAATTTCTGTCCCAGACCCCTTCCTGGTTTAAGTTATCACAGTCCTCCAGCATGCTTTGCAGCCCTGGGCTGAGCTGTACTTCGTGCTCTAGAGAGCAAAGCTGGTGCTGCTCCTCTGCTCCCTAGCAGAAGCAGTGAGGGCTACCTGACAAAGGGGTGGTGGTGTGTAAGTCCAACTTGGGATGCAGCCCAGTCTTGAAGGGGCGAACTGTCGTCCCCACCCCAGACAAGCCCTGGGGTCTGGGGCCAGGGAGGAGGGGTTAACCACCCCTTGCCCTGTTCAAACTTCCTGCTGCCTGCAACTGTGAACTACAAATCCCAGAGGCACCTGGAAGCAAGTAGAGGAAGTAATGAGCAACCCTGCAGAGTCCTGCTGCTATAATTCTGGAAAGCAAATCCCAGAGACCTCAGGGCCAGCAGGAAGAGGAAGTGAACACACAGCCAGAGAGCCATGCTCTAGCACCCCGCCCCGGCTTCTGGCCTGAGCCACTACAGGCATGTGGCTGCATTTCCTGTTCACTTTTGTTTCAATTTAATCTGTGCAGTTTAGACTAACCTGCAAAGACTGAGTTGATTCAGCCTTGGGGTTTTTGTCTGTCTGTACCTAGCCTAACACTGTGTAACCCAACTGAGTGCGTGTTACAAGCCTTCCTCTGTGCCAAAATACAGAAGATACAATTCTATTATAGCCTGAGCTAAAAAACCCTTGACTCAACAGTAGTTGAGGGTGATGTTCCTTTTCAGCAAGATCAGAACCCTCAAGCTTCTGACTACTTTTTTCAGTCCCAAAGAAAAGGTCATTTCCTGATAGTGCCACACAATTGCAAAGAAATATATTTTCAGAAGAATAATTGACTACTTAATCCTGTGAGTTCCTTATTACAAAATATAGTGAAAACTAATAATTCAATGTCATATATTTCTATAAATTCCAATGCAAGCTCATTTCTCTATGTAAATATTAAATAATCATAATTAATAACAATAATTTCAGCATATAATAAAATCAGAACATTCAGTGCCAAGAATAGCATTTAATTTTTAAAAGTATGATACGGGAAACAAGGGAAATGTAATCGTTCTAATTTTTCCCTATGTCTTATAGGAATGGAAAGAATCACTTTTGATCCATCACATGGGTTGGCAACATTTTGCTACTTTAGACTGGAGCTTGTAAAAAGGCACCATGACATGGCCTACAAATCTTCACCCTGTTTCCAAGCATCCAGGCTGCCCATAGTTGCCCTTGCAGCTGATACCTGGCCCCTCTGCAGCAAGGATAATAGCAGGCGTGAGAAAGCAGCCTGGAGGGCTGTGGAGGGGACAAACAACTCAGCTCTTCCCCCACTGACTCGTCTATGCTACACTGGACTGGATTGGACTTTCACAGGCCAGATTCACCCACCGGCCATAGGTTACCAACTCTCCTCATGTGCAAACCCCCATATTAAGATTTATTTAAATGTCAGAGATAATTTGCTGGTATTGTCTTTTCTATTGACTCTCTATTGACGAATACTTCACTTATCAGTAAAATACCTTCCCCTTCCAGTCCACAGCAGTATTTATAAGCAGAAAATAATGTTACCCTGAGGTCTCAATTGCAAATTATTTTTAACAGGTGGCACTTAGCTATTTATATCTTTACACCTTAGGAAAAAGCTGAAAGGGATAAGCTTTTTTATTTGTTTTAAACAAAGATCTGCTTTAACAAACCTACCTATAAATAAAAAGACATGTTATCATCCAGTCACTACGTTTTTGCGATTCTTCTGACTCTGTTCCATGAGCAGATAGATAATTTATTCACATAAAAACTAATGTGTCTACTGGCAGCAGCCTGTTAGTGGACTTCTGTGATCTCAGGCCCATAAAAAGTGAACTGAACTCATAATACTCTGAAAAGACTGTGCACTGTAACAGAATAAAACATCATGGAAAGACAGAAGAAAACTATAATGCTCAAGCAAAGAGAGAAGCAAAGAAAATTGCAGTGAAAAGAGTACAGATATTAAAAAGAAATAGACAAAATGTGATTCCCTTCCCCTTACTAATTAATGTGCTAAATAATGCCTAAGATTTATTATTAATGTATACAGTCACTTTCAGCAGG
>NW_005842466.1:1201756-1261549 GCF_000455745.1 Alligator sinensis
TTTTGTGTGTTACTCACTTCTCAGTCTTGTGAACAACAGTGAAGGAACCATTAAATTAATATGGGACAGGCAACAACAACAAATATTTAACTGTACACTTTCATCTTAATCTGTAGAAGCACTGGATAATTATATGGATAATACTTGTGTATCAGTAGAACTGATTGAGATTTCCAATAAAACTATTTATCAACAGAAAAACATTCCAGGGTGAAGGGAGGGGAGAGAGAAACAGAGAGAGAGAGAGAGAGAAATGTTTCATGTTCTCTCTTGAAAAAGCTAAAATAAAATATTTTGTTTTGACTCGACCCAGATTGAAACATTTCAGCAGCAGATCCTAAAGTGTCAAGACATTTCACTGGAGCCATCTTAAGGGCTACACTCCTTGGCTAGACAACCTGTCTGTCATGAGGTACCACAATTTCCAAGCTAAGTGAACCAGGAGGTTCATCATCCCTGTGGGCACATCTCAATTTGGGCCAAGAAAAAAAAAGGCTGGTATTTCAGTGGGCACACACTTCAACTTTTCCAGAGTTCCATAGATCAATAAATATTTAAATCAAAATACTTGTAATAATTTTTGCTCCAATCCCTCTAAAGAGTTTTCTCATTAAGCTCCTACTCTTTATTAAGCTGCTTTTTACATTTATCTTATTATTTATTGCAACCTCTGTACTACTATGAGATACTATTGACGTCTCCCTGGGAGTGACAATGTACCATATTTACTCCATTCCCAGGTAAGGTTTGCCCTTCTTATTTAACACGGGGAAAACAAAGCTTCATCTCAGAATTGAGTATTAAGTAAAAATGCAGTACATGCAGTCAAAAGGGGTGGCAAAAATCCACTGGGAAAGGCTCAGGATGGCAAGGGACCCATTGCGGAGGCACAAAGCAGTGCAGGATCCAGCAAAGAGGAACCCAGCAGCACAGAACATGATTCAGAAGTATGCAGCAGCTCACGACCTGGTGTGGTGTGACAGGGAGGCATTGGTCCTGGGACAGAGGCACAAGATTTAGCACGGAGGCAGAGAATGGCGTGGAGGCATGGGTTGGGGTGGGGCAAAGGATCAGATTCTAGATGGAAAACAATAATACATTTATTGATTTCTATGTTTAAAATTTATCTGGGGGGGGTCACCTTAAATTCAAATTAGTCTTGGATTTGGGTAAATACAGTATTAAAGTTGCCATAGGGAGGTATTAAGGGGTATAAACTATTATATCCAAACAGACACACAGAGGTTACATGGATTGCCTAAGTCCACTTACTCAATAAGGATATCGCCATACTGAGACATGATTCAGTAGTGCTCAACAAGCCCATGCGCGCACGGCATAAGCTAGCTCTGAAGCCAGAAGCAGCGTAGCCACGTCAGCATACTGAGTGCTGTGCTAACATGGCAGCAGTGCATCTCAACTCTATCTTAATAGAGTATTTTAAAAGAATCCCTAATAAAATACCTTTGGTTAGGTTGTATCCTTAGACAAGAGGTGTCAAACTCACTTCCTGCCCTGGGCCGGATCCAGACCGCAGGGCTACTATACAGGCAAGACCTACCCTAGGGTATTGGGTAGAGATGGTGGTAGTAGAGGCAGGGGCAGCTCCACTTCCTATGTGGTGTATGTGATGGCAGTGACAGCAGCTCCAGCTCCCACTGCATGCCTTGTGCCCTATGCCAGAACTGGGGCTGCTGAGGCCAACACCTTTTTCATGCTGGGATGGTAGCTCCAGTTCTGGCATGGAGCACAGAGTTGTGACAGCTCTGGCTCTGGGTTTGGCACAAGGCATGAGGCACACGGTGGCAGTGGCAATGGGGCCAGTGGCTGAGCAGTTGGGGTTGCCATGCTGGTAATGGGCGTAGCAGCCATAGGACGGCTGGGGCTGTATCAGCCCTCGCTCCCCCTCCCCCTGCCCAACCCTATATCCATCAGAGTCCCGGATCCTGAAGCAGGCCACCTGTGAGGGGCTTCATTATAAGTTCTATTAATACTGATGAGTACTGAAACCAATCCCGGCTAAAGGACAATGTTTCAAAAGAGCTAGATACTATAGAGTCGATATAAGCACTATCCCCCTTTACAGAAGATGTTTTGAGGCAACATTTCTCTTTAAAATATCAATGTTTGTGCTGGAAACATATTTTTAAACTAATTTTTAAAGCTGAAATGAAAAAGAGGTTATATATAACATTACAACAGAGCTTGGCCTACAGTGTAAAGGGTATTATAGGATCTAAGTCTACTTCATGACATTGTACCCTTTTAACACATAAGAAAAGAGGGCCCACTGTGGTTTCAGCTTCTGTAAACATTTTGCTGGCTGCGAGCTATTTGTTACGACTTGCTAGGGAATACAAATACCATTCCATAGTGGATTGTAATATTCTTTTCCCAAACCATTCTTCTTGCAAAGAAAAAGGAGAAGAACTTCTTTAAATATATTTCATGTTTACTGTTTTGGCCAAGTTGAAGCTGCTATGAAAGAAAAAATGGTTTGTGTGTGTACAACTAGTCTGTATGTATTTTATGTGCTTCCAGAAAACTTTCCAAATTCATTCAGTAGATGTATAACCATGCTCCTACCGATTTCTTTGTCTACTCTGTTCTGTTGGGATTTCATGGCTCCCAGCTCTTCTTTTTCTCTTGGTAAAATAAAACTTTTTATTCAATTCCCAGTTTTAGCCCATCCTAGCAAGGAAACAAACTGCTCTAGCTGGTAAAACAGGATCACCTAATCTGAGATTCTTGGTTTCTATCCCCACTGTATCCTCTGGCAAGTAAATAAACCTCTCAGTGACTTGGATGATGAGTCTGCAAAATATACACCTGACAGAAGACAGAGAGAATAAAGAAAGATAGACTCATACGTTTCCCAGTCTGAAACTAAATATGGCATGTATTTGTAGTATAGTGCAAGACATTTCATGAGAACAGCTTGCCTCACAAACAATGGAGTTTTCCTCAAATTTTTTAATCCAGATTAGTAGCAGAAATCCAAATACTATTAGAAGGGCAGGCATCTGGAGGAGGAGTTGTGATGTAAGCCCCCTTTTCATGAGAATTAAATTGTAAAAAGTGCTTTAAGATCCTCAGATAAAAAGTCTTACGCAGCACAACACAATGAGATCCACCAACTAAACAAGAGGTATAGCTAAACTGGATTTAGGGTCAACCATGAAAATCACCCTCAGCTAATCAGAGCCAGATGAAGTGTAAGTCTCTGCCTTTATCTTATCTTGTGATGACTGCACAGCAAAGCAGAAAGCAAGTAACGGGGAGACTAACTTAAAGAAGGACTCTGCTTGAGGAACAGGGACCCTTTCTAGGAATCAGATGGCACACTACTACTACTCATCTCTGCCTGGCTTCAAGCATGGCAAAGAATGGGAAGTGGGTTATGGAAGGGCTGCAAGTCAGAAAAAGAAAACAAATGGCTGGTGGCACATGTTCTGTACTGCTGCCTGCAGCACTGTGATGAGGTCTGAACATACCATGTGGAGGTTGACACTGACGGGGAAGGTTTGACCTTGAGCCCTGACACTCAAGAAAGTTTCCAACAGCAAAGGGTACTTGCCCTAGGGTAGAGTTGTGGGAGCTAATTAAGTGTTTATTTAAATGCAGTGTGGGTTTGAAGGTAGAAGTAACAATGCGAACACCTTCCGAACTACTCAGAGGCTGTATTTTAAACCAAGACCTAAAGAAGGACCCAGGGTCCTCCTTTAACCTCCCTATCACAGACATATCATTGCAGCATTTGAGAATTTCTGAACCATTAACACTTGTAGAAGAAGTGCTAATGTCTCCTTGTCACAGATAGGGAAACAAGTCAAAGAGTTGTTAGGTGTATAATCAAGGAAGGAATTCAACCTGAGTCTCAAAACTCCTAGGTGAGTTCCCTAACCAGTGAGCCATCTTTCCTTTCTACAGGACAGAAACAGGAATTAGGCAATTAATTCACTTAGGGACTTTAGAAAAAAATCCCACAAAGCACTTGTTTCTAAAGACCCTTAAAAATTCGTGACTGGCTCCATATATATTCAAATACTAGTTGCTGTTTCAGTTACCTGGGTTACTTTTGACTGAAGTTAACAGCAAGAAAAAGAAGACAAAAACAAACCTTACAAAAGGAAAGATGACAGATACCTTTGCCTGACAGACACAAACATAACCAAAATCATGGTTCAATGAAAGAAACCCAAGAATACAAATAAAAAGCATATTTGGACTATTATAACAACATGGGTTAAAGTACAGTTATTTTTATAATAAAAGTGTGTTGCAAGTAATCATCAATTCCATGATACTTCATCTCTTTTCTAATATTCATGGAAATAAATAGATGTCTCATTTGTAAATTGCACTGACACTGTTCCATTAAAGTGACATTTGATATATTATGCGACTGCCTCTTTACAGTATCTAACATCATTTTTTATTGTTACAGGTACTACATTTTATTTGAATGTGTAAACTAACATTTGCAGTTGATAATAAACTCTTTTTCCTGCCAGTAGTATAATCAGAAAGTTGTAGTTTGCCTTCAAGTATCTTTTTCTGCTCACAGATAAATAATTATTTATAGCTGCTTCAGTGTCAGAAATGATTTTCCTATCAGCTGCTAACAACATTTCAATTCCTGAAGCTCTAAGGAAGGGGTTCTCAACCTCCTTAGACTCAAGGTACCCCTCAATAGACTTGACGCACCCCTAAGAAAATTCCAGTTCTTAATATTCACTCTTTTTTTTTTTATTACAGAAATATAATAGAGCAATTCATCTGTTACAAAAAACACCAAATACTCATTGTATCGTAATGCAGTCAGGGGGAGTTGCTAGGCAGCTTTATTTGCTACTCACCTTACCACTATTGCATTTTGGACTAAAGTTAAATGAATATTTGAAAACTTTTTATGTACCTAATTCTACCAGCTTGCTCATGTTGCAAAGTTCTGCCCAGTATGTAACAAAACACAAACGACGTCTCTTCAATTTCAGTGGGTCTTCTCCCAAAGAAGGTAGTAACCACCATAAGTAAGGCTATTAATCTCATTGTGCCTGTTGAACAAATTTCCTTGCCACGGTTATTGCATATAAAAGCTTTCACTGGTAGAAAATTACTGTTTTCTCAGCCACAAAACTCATCAGAGAAAATCTACTCTTTTTATCTCCAGAGCTCCTAGTGGCAACGTGTACCTTATAAGCAGCCAAAAAGGCACTTAGACCCTATTAGTTGCAAATCATTACGCTACATTATAATAACTTGAGGTAATAACTATTAGGGGTGTGTGAAATGGGCCATATTTGATTTGGACTTGGATTTGGCCTGAAACAGGGACAGTGAGTTGATTCAGATTGCTGTCCCCAATTCAATTCAGCCAAATCCGAATCTAAAGATTCGATGCTGATTCAGAGAATCAGCAATTCAGCCATAGACACAGCTTTAAATGTTTTTTCTACATACCTCAAGGTACCAGGCACAGCTCATGAATGCTGCAATGCTGGGGCAGATGGAGCGTCCCACAGGAGCGCGGGGAGGGGAACGGAAGTGGACCAGAAGTACTTCCAGTCCACTTCCAGGTCCACCAGGGAGCACTTAGGGGGCTCCCCACATCTCCCAGCTTGGCGATCAGCTGCAGGGGGACCCCAGGTGCCCCCCCCCCGATCCAGGAGGCACCAGTTACCGAGCCAGGGGGAGGGGGCCAGCACGATCCCCAGCAGACCCAGAAGTGGACCGGAAGCATTTCTTCCGGTCCACTTCTGGGTCTGCTGCTGAGCTCACTGGGGAGCCCCCCCCATGCTCCTGTGGGATGTTCCATCCACCCCACCATCACAGCATTCATGAGCTGCCTGGTACCTTGAGGTACGTAAAAAAAAATTTAAAGCTGTGTCTATATCCAAATCATCGAATCTTTCCAAATCTCTCCGAATTGATTCAGAGGGTTCTGATTTGATTCGGTGAGATTAGAGGGTCTCCTGACTCATTTCAGATTCAGAGATTTAGCCACCGAATCAGGCCGAATCAAATCAGGGACCGAAGCTTCACACAGAGCTAGTAACCATACCCAGAGCTGAATAAAAACACTAAAGCCAGGGGCAATGGAGTTTATTAGCCTAGGTATGGTTATCATCAACCAAGGCAGAAAGCCCCTCCGTGTATTATCAATGTATTCAAAATGTTTAATTAAATATTTATTTTTATTTAACTCCAAAAACATTGTTAAGTAACAACAAGATGTTGAATACAAAAGGGCCCAATGGAAATAATCTGAATTTGCTGCAAACATCTACTTTGGTAGTTTGTGTAATGTGCTACGATAGAGATAATGTAAATATTGGTGCCCTTGCCTCTTAAATAATGTTTACAAATTACTTTTTAAAAAATTTTTTTGCAATAGTACCCCCTCCATCAACTCTCTGGTATGACCAACTGAGAAATTTTACTTCTTGTCCCCTATAGTATAGCCACAATGGAAATTAACTACTGAAGACAATATCCCAGAAGAAAGGTTTAGGAACAATATTGATTGGTGGGATACTGGGTAAGCAAAATTAATTTTTGATATAGCAAAACATGGACGTTTTCACAGGTTGGTATTGTGGCTTTTTTGCCCCACTTTACAAAAAAAATGACCCTGATCACTACTGAACTATTAGGATCTGAAAATGGTATTTATAAATCAGACCAAGCACAAAATAATCATTAATAGTTTTAAGGCCAACCTAAAGTGGACAGACCTTACCATTCTCACCCCACAAACCTCTCATTACAGGACTACTCTGAGAGCAGTAACCATCTGTACCAAGGACCAAGGAAACTCAATCACTGCTAAATATTTTGCTTTTTCATGTAAAATATTCTGCCCGGAGAGTGGACATTTTATGAGGCCTTTTTTGGTTTGAAACTTGAAGTTGATTCTTCTGACAGAGGCCAATATTAACATGCAAAGTCTTGGATACATTTTAGGCCACAACCCTTCTTCACAGATACCTACACATCTAAGTGGTTGTCAGGGTAAGGATAAGGAGAATGGACAAATAAACTGAATTAATTTTGATCCAAAGGACTGTGTGGCGCTCCCTTGTTCTTAATGTTTATACTAATGAGCTTGAAGCAATATTAACAGGGATGGAGTTTTCCCATCCAAAAAGTTGGAACTGACCTCTGTCCAGGCTCCTTTGTGCAGATAATATGCTCTTGTAAAGCATATATTAAGGGAGTTTAGTGTTTGAATATAAGCTACCTTGGCCCAAATTTGCAGAAATGGATAATCAATGACAGGGGAGATCCTTTCCCTTTTGGGCATGGTTTTATATATAGTGGTCAATGGGACAAAGGTATGTAGCAGACAAAGATCAATGCAACAAGTTCCTTGCTTCATCTGTGACCATAATGGTAATTTACTAGTATTTGCTCATAAAGCTCAAATATTATACGGTTCAGAAATTTGGGGTTAGAAAGATCTTAGGTTGTTAGCAACCTCAGTATAATTTTAAATTAATACCTGACCTCCCTAACTGTACTCAGGATTTTTGCTTGGGACAGAGATGAATGAAATTTCCATTCTGACCAAAGCTCAGAGCCTATGCTAGCTGCACATGACATGATTTCATATCACTTCCATGGCTATACTTAGAAGAAGCATTTAATGACTTAGAAACCTTCTAGTTTTCCTTCTGGTCTTAAGAAGAAAGAAAAAGAGGTACCCAGAACTGCCATAGTCTTTGGTAAGAAGGTGAAAAAAACAACAACCTAATGAAGCTTAGGGCTGAAAATACCTATGAACAATTGGAGCTGGCAAAAGTTAATTAAACAAATATGTCTCCCTAGTTCTCTGATTTAAAGATAACACTTATATTTAAGAAATATATGGAAACTGTACATAATAAGGGTCTTAATGGCTCGTTGCTTTTGAACTATGCAGTCAATTTATCTAGAAGGGAGGTATGCTGCTATCAAGAGAAACTTGTTTTTGCCTGTCGGGGTTTGGCCAGGCTGAAGTTGTGCCATATTATTTACTACCTTATAACGTATAGGCTATGTACAGGCAGTCAAAAACCCTGAGGCTGACTCAATTCAATCTTCACAGGTTAGTCTAAAATGTTTAGATTAAACCAATAAATGAACATTCATTTTTGATTCTGGAATTGCAGCCACATGCCTGCAGTGACCCAGGCCAAAAGCCAGGGGGTGCTAGAGCACACCTCCCTGCTGAGCTGGAGCAGGCAGCTTGGGCCAAGGCTAGCACATCCACCCTGTAAGAGGATTTGTGGGGGGGGTGCAAAGCATCCTGGGAGGCTGGGGGACTGTGAGTTAACTTGAATCTGAATGAGATGTTGGGCAGAAGCTCAATAAACTGATTTAACCTAAATCAGTTTATTGAACTTCCGTCCCAGAAGTTCAATAAATTGTGTCTGATACTGCATCCATCCAAGTTTATCTTAAAATGGTTTCAGCCATTTTGAAACCAGTTTATGTGCACTGAACTTCTGTTGTGTTACAGATTTGAACTGGTTTCTGATCACTTAGCCATTTATTTCTGTTATGGCTAAGGACAGAAATTACACATAAATGGCTACATCTCCAATTGGGTTCAGAAACCTTTTGTCTTTGGTCCAAAAAGGAGCCCAGATGCCTTTTACCACAAAGGTTGAGGCTAAACAGATTGTTGCTTGAGTAACTGCAAATATATGGGGGGAAAAAACGTGTAAAAAAACTCTTTATGGCCTAATATCATCAATTAATTTCTGTGCTTGTACTCCAATTTATTGGCTGCTTTAGAAGTATAAATTGAATGAAGAACACTATTTTTTAATGCTCCTCATTGTGAAATCTTAAAAATTGTGCTTATTTTACTAATTTAAAAATATATTTCATTAAGCATTATGGCTAATTTGCTTCATTAATACATTTCATTCAATGTATTGGCTTTTCAAGTTAAAATAAAAATTAAAAATGCAAATGGAGATAATAAAGGCTATGAATAACTCAAGATTTTTAGAGCCTTCATTTTTCTTTTCCATTCCGCAGTCATTTCTTCTATCCCTAATACTTCCTCACTCTATTTCCCACTTTTATCTATTCCCCTGACTTCTTTCCTGACTAGAAGTCAGTCAAGCTCTCTCTCCCATCATGTTCCAGAACTATATGGAGTGAGAGAAGTTATAAATAGAATAGGCAAGATGAATATTCAATAAAGCCAAAGGACCTGTAGGCAAATCAGATGCCTGAGATCACAGTACAGGGAATTATGCAACTGGGGTTAAACTGTGCCCCCCCAGACTTTGAATGGCTTAAAAAAAAAAAAACCCTTTAATTTTACCATAACATATTATACTACTATAATGACTATATAGTGCTTTTTATTAAATGTCTTTGAAGATGGGCTGGCACACTGGATGAGTGAGATGCTTTGCTATTATGATATAAAGAAGTTCAAAAGCTAAAACTTCTGGTCTTCTGGGAACAGATATTGGATAGTTTCAGATCAGTTACATCCTCCAATGTTAGGGAATAATGGAGGAAAGTTAACAGGAAGCGCCACATTAACTCATGACAATGTGTAATATCCTCCTTGGAAAAACTGACTCTAGAAAGCCAAAGTACAAAAATATGAAGTAATAATTTTGCGCCTCATTTTGAGCATCACAGGGTATCTTTCTGTTGAATTCAATAGAAATAATAGTTCCTGGTACTTCTCAAAATGGCACAGACGAGTGGCTATAGGAATGTCTAGATTAGATGCACCTTTTTCAGCACCCATTTTGAGTTGTATCTTGTCAAGAAATGCAGCCCTAGGTCTCGTTTACCTTTCACATGATTCAGTTCTCTTAGCACTGTAATAAAATGGAAGGGCATTTTTGTAACCACAGAAGCTTTAAGAGTTTCAGTATTGTGTCGGCAGTTCTGATCCGATAAGAGTCAAAAAGTGCCCATCACGTTGTCACAATGTTAGATGCCGAGCGCTAAGCACTTTCACATCTTCATTTCAATCTGTACATAAGACTGAAAAGCATGGCCTGCCTAATGCTCAAATCGCACCTGCATTGAATTAGAAACACAGAAATGAAGGAAACAAAAGCATTTTTTTTTAAATATGGCAATTAAACCCTTCAGCTCTTTTTAAAGTCAGGTCCCCATTATGGGGGCAAAATCAGCTGAAGAAGTGATTCTGGCTATTTTGAAAAAAAATGGCCTTAAAGAGCAATACAAAAAAAAAATCTGTTAGGCTGCTGCCAAATGTAGAGGAAACCTGAAACAAGCAATTATCCTAATTATTTAGCACTTGAATATGAGTTTGCTAAAGACCAATAAATAGAATTCTAATTCCTCAGATCTAATTAGCTAGTACAGAATCCATACAGAAGACATTTAATGTATTTATAAGACAACATGACTTGATCACAACAAGATTTTGCATTATATATATACATAACCCTGATTGCTTAAATAATTATTTGTCCTTCAGACTATTAAATTGGTTTAGATTAACTGGGCTAATTATGTTCACTTTCAAACTCCACTCAATACTTTTCTTTCTCCTGCTTATAAGTTATTATCTTGATGAAGTTTGTTTTTTTTGCCCTTACCTAAAATCCTCAAAAAAGGAGGGAGGAGTGGTAGCGCACGTTAAATACATAAATCCATTGGAAATCTGCTGAAAAGTGTGACATTTTTGTTGCTGGTTTGAAGCCATGTGCATGGCTCCACTATTGCTCTATATCTGTACACAAATATAGGGCAAATGAAACTCTCCTATTCCTGAAAGATCCTAGTTATCGTCAAAGAATTAGCAGATTTTTTAATCTCCCAAGGAATTTAAATGCTTATTGCAAGCTATTTAAGATTATATTTGTAGTCATCTCTAAGGCTCTAATGGGCATTCTCCTTACGTTTTTACCAATTCTTTGATACGACCGTGATTTTCTGCTGGGGCTGAGGTAGGGAACAGCCAGGGCCCTGGGCTTCTTGGTTCATTGCTCCATGGCACCTTGCTAGATGGGCCATGGGGAGGCTTGAAACCTGAAAGCTCTAACAGACCTAGAACATTTGGAACCTGGGCATTGGAGCTTCCAGGGTTTCCTAGCCTCGGTCCCCTCTGATTACCTCATTTTGAAAATACTGAGAGTATTTTCAGTTATGCAAACATATTTTTGTAGTATTGTGTTTTTCAAAGAGTCCCTTTTTTGTTTGTTGTTTTTATTCCAATTCAGAATGAGACATTTTCCTAAAACAAGAATCCAGCTCTAAAGCATGAACTCAGTTCTACTGACATGCCAGAGAATTGAAACTCGGTTGTTTCCTGGCTGCACCTAAAAAATGCTTTCACTTCTATGTACTGCCAGGCTTCAACATGTAAATGCAATTTTGGAGTTTAATTGGAAGAGTGAGTCTTAAAAAGACAGAGAATGTTATCCTGGGGTCATGTGATCTTGAGTTTTGTCTTCAATCTCTTTGGATCTTATCCAAAGCTGTCCGAGTCAAAGTGGATCTTTCCCTTAGTTTCATGATTAGGCTTTGTATTCATTAGCTATCCAGGGTCTTCTCTACTTGGGATCTGTGCTGGCATATGCCAGTACACGTACCTGTCATAGGATGTCATGCGGAGGAAAATGGAAACAGTGTAGTAGTAAGGGCCAGCTCCCTTACTAAACAGTGATGTCATCCGCAGGAAGGGGGTCAGTCGACCATTTTGGGTCAGAGGTAAGTTGTTACAATAAAGGCTTAATGAGGACACAGAGTCTTCCTGCTTCTTCCTAAGATCCAGAACAATACACAGTGCAAGGTCAAAACGGGTTGCACTGCATGAAAAAGGGACTTGCAGCTGCAAACTAAGTACCCATGGTCATGGTTCGTCTGGTACAGACTGCACTGTAGGCGATGCTGCTATGGATACACTGCTACCCATTCCCAAGCAAGCCATAATTAAGTTTTGCCTAATTATGCTACAATCATACCTCCTGATATCAGTGTAGGTACAACACAGCTCATTAGAAACCTACCAATATACCAAATAGGGCTGTCCAACTGGCAGGCCAGGAGCCACATACAGCCCACAAGGGATTAAGTTGTAGCCCCCGGACTCCCACCCAGCCACTACTCTCCCTGTTGCTCTGGCTGCCACATGCCCAGATTCTCCAGGTTCCCCCTCCTCTGACTTTTTGCAGGTGCCTCAGGGGGGTGAGCAATGTGATGTGGTAGGATGTGAGGAGCTGCGGGTGATGCCCAGGCCACATGGGCCCATGGTGCAGCAGGGATAAGGTATGGGGTGGCACGTTCATGCAGTGTGTGGCCTGGGGGCTCATAATTGCCACTGGTATGGCCCATGGGGCACACAGCCTCCAGCCATGTGGCAGTTAGACAGTCCTCTACTAATGGTCGATCATAAAATAATCTCTGTGCTCCCTCAGTACCTTAGATTACATTTTCCATCTTCTAGAAGATATATTTCTTATCTCTGCATGTTTGGACGAGCTCTGGAAATCTTCTTGCATTAATTTTATCTGTTCTTGGTAAATTTTTCTGTGTGAACTGTACAGGCAAAAATCTAAGCATGGACCGTGGGCTATTTTTGCTCTACATTTAACATACAATTTCTTCAACAAAGATCTATATTACAGGAATATCCAGTGAGTTGCTCTGTCCTAATAGAGGCATATTTATATGAATATGCTGTCTGGCAGACTCACTTTATCTCTTCATACATGAAGTAATGCATAGAATAAAAATGAATGCCTGCTACAAATATGTGGTCACTTAAGCTGCTAATAACAGTGGTCATCTTTTATCCACAGAGTCTCACAGCCGAACCAATGGGTTCTATGCTGTGCAACTTGCTCCTCCCAGCCATTGGCATTGATGCCTCCATGCTTAAGGGCGACCTTGAGCATGTCTTTGTATCTTTTCCTTAAGCCACCCTTTGAGCCTTGGCCAACGGATAGCTGGGAGAAAAGAATCTGGTAAGGGACACGGACATTTTGGACATCCAGACACAGTGGCCCATCCATCAGAGTTGATTTCTCAAGAACAAGGCTTCAATGCTGGTGGATTCAGCTTCATGGAGGACATTCATGCTGGTCCGGTGGTCCTCCCATTTGATCCCCAGGATTCAATGCAAGCACCGCCGGGGAAAGCTCTTGAGGGTGTTTAATGTAGCGTCGGTAGACGTTCCAGGTTTCACTGCAGTAGAGGATGGCAGTTAGCATGAAAGCCTTATAAACCAGGACCTTTGTCAACTTCTGAAGATCTCTATTCTCAAAGACACGTTGTAGCATCTTGAAGAAGGTATCACTGGTGCAGCTGACCTGGTGCAGGACTTCTTCATTGATGGTGGTCCATTGAGAGAGGTGGCTGCTGAGATACAGAAAGTGTTCCACGTACTCCAGAGCCTCTCTGTCTATGTAGATTGCACGAGGGATGTTTAGCTGGCCTGGGGAGGGTTGATGGAAAATTTTCATCTTGGCGACATTCAAGGACAGGCCAAGTCTCTTATACAAAGCACTGAAGAGATCAAAGTTTGTTTGCACATCCTGTAGCAATAGTACCTTCCCTTTCTTCCACTGAAGGCTAAGCTATCTGTTTAGCTTCCGTTTAATGTATGATTAGAACATATAGGCCAGGTACAGATGATCAAAGAGCCTGAGGAAGAATTGATCTAACCTCTGTGGGTTTCTGCACATGGCCTAAGTTAGATCAGTAGAGAACAGAGCACAGGTTCGTCCTTTAGCAGACACACAGGCTGCCTGCAAAGGCCAAGGCCAGCAGATTGGAAGCACTTCTGCATGCCTTCCAATAGGCCTGTGGGCTCTCCAGGCTTCCAGAGACTGCTGAGTGGAGCTGAGCACCCAAGCCACTTCTGATTGGCTGCCAAGCACAGGCAAGCACATCCCCAACCCCCTGCCCTCCACCAAGGTCAGGCTCCATGGGGCAGTGCCTGAGATGGGGTCTTGGGGTTCCTTGGCTGGGTATGCAGCCAGGATCAGGCTCTGCAGGGGGTTCTTCTGGGCTCAGTGTCAGGTGCATGTAGTTATCATGGGGTGCTTTGGGACAAGGTGAGCGGGTACAGCCCAAAGCTGCAGGTGTCCAGATCCCAGGTCTCATTTAGGGGACACAGAGCCTGCCTCCATCCCCCCCTGCCTGCCAGCAGCTGACAGATGGCCAGAGGCAGGAGGCAGGGCTAGGAAAAGGATCTGCGGTGGCTTGGCTTGGCTGTGGGAGACCACAAGGGAGGCGCCTGCTGGCTGCTTGGCCAGAGCAGCCAAGCACCAGCTGTGCCTCCCTGAAAGGTGGAGATTGTTGGGGGCTGCAAAGGAGTCTGGGATGCTGGAGGATAGTTATCTAACTTGAATTGATAGGGGATCTGGTACAGAATTTCAGATCACCAGTCTAACCTACATTAATTAGATTTGAGTGAACTTTGAATGAGGTCTTGCTTTGACTGGGTTCCACACCATTTTTAGACTGGTCTATATGCACCAAACTTCAGTATGGTTAGGAGTTTAGATCAATTAGACCAGTTTAATTGATCTACGCTTCTAACTTCCTAATTTATAGAATTAACCTATCATTTAGACAGGTTTATGTGTAATGTCAGTACTTGGCCATACACAGACAGATACTGAGGAGCAGCTGTCAAGGAGGAAAGCCCTAGTGTCTTTGACTGTGCAGTAAACTCTGTGTGTGCCCATATCAGAAAACATAAAAATCCCTGACCTAATTTCAGCCTTCTAAACAGAACACATTTGCACATAACAACCTGAACATATATTTGTTTAGCATATAAAACAAAAGAAGAGTTTAGAGCCACTACTGAGTAACTACTACTGAAAGTATGTCAATCAAAATTGCTTCTCTTCCCAAGATATATGTTATAATGCAAATTAAAGTTTTAGGCTTCATACAAGACTTATTGCGAGGTGCTTAAGATTCTATTAGATACAAAGTCAACCTAGATTATGTTTCCATGTTTGATAATAATTATGTATTTGTATATGGCAAGAAGAAAGAATAGCTATAATCTGGGCTACTCATTGTAATTTTCAATGTTCCTTAAACCACTCAGTTCTCTATAAACACTTTAAAAAAATTCCTTTTTAAGTATAATGAACGAGGTTATGTTAAAAAAGTGTGATATCATTCTTTGAGTATGTTAACAGTGACAAATTCCTCCTGAAATAAATATCTGCCATTGAGAAGGTGCTGAGATTCTTGTCAAATATCCAATTACCTCATCAGGCAACTTGTTAATAATTGATAAATCAAGCTACTAATCATATAGTTCAGCTAAACACTTTATAAGCCTTAGACTACTTCAATACTTGATAATTAATCTCCAACAATGATGCATATGTACTAGCAGTAAAGGTTTACTGACTTACACTTAAATGTCTATCACATATTTGAATTTCACATACTAAGGAAGGCAACAAATGAGATGACAAATAGTACAGTTATAAAAACACAATCATCCCTGCATATTTTTTCTTTAAAATATTGAACAAGAGCTTGGGACTTCAAGGCTCCAAACCTGCCAAAAACATCTTCATGTTTAACCCCATTGAATCAACTATTTGTGGTAGTAAAGTTAAGCACAAGGGCTAACTACAGTCAGTCAAAAAGCCTGAGGCTGAATCAGTTCAAACCAGGAAGCTTCCTCTAAGCTGTGTAGATTGAACCGATAACCAGCAGCTGACCTGACATTCAGTTTTCAATTGGGAAAGGCAGGGGGAGGTCTGCACTGTCCCCTCACAGGGAGTTCAGGAGCCACCCTGTCCAGGTGCTGGCCCACCTTGGGGGAGCCTCCCCCTGAGAAGGTTCCCCAGCCCAGGCAGCCCTGGGGAGCCCCCACACCCCTTCCCAGCTGCTTATTGCTTCAGTCACTGCCAAAGGAGTCAGGAGGAAAGAGTCCTCTGGGCAGGTGCTGCCCCTTCAGCCCAGCATGGGGACAGTGGGGAGCCCTCACCTTGGCAGGCTTCTCCCACCCCAGCCCAGGGTCCCCCAGCCCTGGGCAGCCCCAGGAGTTGAGGGGAATTCTTCCCAACCCCCAAGCATTGATTGTCTTAGCTATTGGAGTCACAGGGATTGCCCAGGATTGCCCAGGGATTGCCCTGTATTAATTTTGCTGCAGACTCACAGCACCTTAGGCAAAACCAGCTGTGGAGAAGGAGAAGAATTTCCCACCGCTCCCTCAAGCTGCCCGAGACTTGCAGGGGCTAAGGCAAGGTTTGGGAGTGAAAGATTCCCCTCAGCTCCCTAGGGCTGCCCAAGGCAGGGGCTCCCTGGTGTTCCCATGCTGGGCAGGCATCCAGCCAGGAGGACTCCTCCTTCACTTCTGTGGCAGCCGCTGAAGCAATCACCAGCTGGGAAGAGGGAGGGAAGAGGGCTGCCAGGGTCTGAAAAGCCCACACCATCAAATTAACTTAGTGTTAATTTGGCTTTCCATCCCCCACCCCCCCAGTTTCTCCCCCATCCCTATGGGCTAATGGACAGAGGCAGGAAGCAGGCTAGGGAGCCACTGGAGCAGGCAGCATAGCCCACGGCTGCAAAGCATCCTGGGATGCTGGAGGACTGTGAGTTAACATGAACCAGAAAGGGATCTGGGACAGAAGCTCCATAAACCAATTTGACCTTGATCAGTTAAGTCTGGGATCTTGTACAGGTGATGATGTCACGATAGATAGATAGATAAAAAAAGAGAGAGAGAGAGAGAGAGGGAGAGAGAGAGAGAGAGAGAGAAAGAAAGAGATCAGGTGGGCAATGTTTTATTGATATATTTACAATTGTAAACACAACTTGGAAGCCTACCAGAGCCTCCATCATCATCATAAAATAAATTCCAGTTATCTATACAGTTTGGCATTGATTTTGGGCTTCTCTGTCATAAAACAATCAGAGCTGCCCCTACCCCCTTCACTCACTAGGATATGCAGTGTTGAGCAGCACTGATATGCCACTGCCCTTGCCCCTCACTCTCAATCCACAACTTACTCCCTGCCCCATTTCCCTCACTCCTGCCTCACAGGGCCAGGAATCTGAGTGAGGGATTTTTAGGTGTGGCTTGGGGGTGAGGAAGGGGCTATAAGGGGTGGCTGCTCAGGAGGGGTGGGTCCCCTGTCCCCCACAGGGTGCAGCCCTCCTGCACACCTCCTGGATTGCCTCCCCACAGGAGCCACATGCCCCCCACCGGGGTCTCAGTGACTGGGACATGGGCTCTGTGCCAGCTAAGAAGGAGGTGGGGGGAGCTGGAGGACCTGTGCGGGGCTACTGAAGGTGCAGGGGACCATGGAGGGCTAAATTGGGAGGGGTGGGTCCTCCGGCCACTCCCCCACATGGCTCCAGCCCCTCCCCCCACTCACTCTGCAGCTGGGTGCAGCCTCCTGCTTGCATCCCTGCTCAGCTACAGCCCCACCACTCAGCCCACGCCTGGCTCCTGCCCCCCCACTCAGCCTGCGGCCAGGTGCAGCCCCTTGCCCACCTCCCTGCTTGGCTATAGCCCCCTGCTTGGTCCGTGCCTGGCTCCAGCACCTCTCCCCCTGCTCACCTCTCTGCTCAGCTCCAGGCCCCCCACTCAGTCCCAACCCACTTGGTCGGTCCATGGCCAGGTGCAGCCCCCTGCTCACCTCCCTGCTTGGCTCCAGCCTCCCCACTCACCCCCTGCCCAGCTGCAGTCCCTCCCGCATGCTCCCCACCCAGCTGCAGCCTCCTCACTTGCCCTCCACTCGACTCCAAACCCCGCCCCGTGCAGCTTACCAGCAACAGTAGCCATGCTCTCGGTCTTGTGGCACAGCTCCCTTCATAGTGGAGGGCAGCACAGCTCGGCCCCAGCCGCCAAGTATCCGCACAGCCTCCACCACTGTGTGCTGCTGCAGCTCATTTTGGTGCAGTGCAGTTGGGGCAGGGTGCTTTTGGGCGGCTCCAAGTTGTCACCCGGGGCTGTGTGCTGCTCATGGGGACTGCTGGCCACACTGGCTCGGGTCCTGCATGTATGAGTCCTGCACTGTCCAGCTGGGCCACTTCTGTGCATGCAGGGCTGGGACTGGTGTGGCCGGCAGTCCCCCTGAGTGGCATGCAGCCCCTGGTAACAGCCTGGAGTTGCCTGAAATCACACGGCCCCGTGCCATGCTGAGCTGGGACAGAGCAGCGTGCTGTGGCAGAGGTCGCACAGATACCTGGCCACTGGGGCAGAGCCGTGCTGCCCTCTGCCATACAGGGATGCTGTGCCATGAGTCCAAGAGTGCAGCTGGTAAGCTGCGGGGGGGTTGGAGCCGAGTGGGAGGCTAGCAAGGAGGCTGCAGCTGGGCAGTGAGCATGCAGGAGGGGGCTGCAGCCAGGCAGGGGGTGAGTGAGGAAGCTACAGTAGGGCAAGGAGCATGTGGGGGGGGGGCGCTGCAGCTGGGCAGGGAGAGCGCACGTAGGCTGGAGCCAAGCGGGGAGGCTGTAGTTGAGCAGGGAAGCAAGCAGGGGCCTCCACCCGGACGTGGGCCAAGTGGGGGGGCTGTAGCCAAGTAGGGAGGCAAGCGGGGGCTGCACCCAGCTGCGGGGTGAGATGGGGGGCTGGAGCCAAGTGGGGGGGGCAGCCAGTGGACTCACCCCTCCCAAGCTGCCCCCCATGATCCCTTGCTCCCTCAGTAGTGCCACCCACTCCTCCAGCTCCCCCCACCCCCTACCTACCTGGCATGGAGCGCAGGCCCCAGTCACTACAGGCAGCATGCTTAAGCATTGGGAAAAGTGCCCACTACAGAGATGCTGTGGCAGGCTACCAGAGCATCTCTGTGGAGGACCGAGCCTCCAGTTACCTCAGAGCATGGTCCGGGACTTTGCCCTGGCCTGCTTTTTTCCACTTTTTTTTTTTTGTACTCCTGGATATCCAGGGGTATAATTTGCCCCTCCTTGTAGTGCCAGAAATGTTTTCTCATTCCCACACATGCCTCTTGCAGCACCTTAGAGGGCTTTGAGATGCTGCAAGATGCACGTGCATATTCATGTGGATGCGCCCATTAAGTTCTGTCTTATAGAATCAAGTGTTAACTTTGGTATGCTTTCAGAACCCATAAAATTGGGTATAGTTATATTGCTACATTTTAGTAGTTTGGCTTTCATTATTAATTATTCAATCATTATTCACTATTCAATAAAGAACTATGAGATCAACAGATGGAAGACAGTATAGACTGTGTACATGTGTGTATCATATAAAGTGTCCCATCTTAATGGAACCTAAAGTCTCTTATATACTTGAATTAATAAACACATTATAGATAGGAAGTATGGTATTCAACAATGAAATACAGATGCTTTTGGGGTGCAAACCACAATAATCCCTACTATAGTGAATAAAACCCAATTCAATCCCTAATACAATAAATAGACAGGCTCCCTTTCAGTTCAATTTGAGATGAATCAGATCAGAGATGTATACCTACATACTTCAGAATTCCCCTACAACTATTTGGAAAGAAATTAATTGACACTGTATGGTGGTTCAAGCAGGCTAAAGGTTGACTCTGGGACTTGGAAAAGACGTAAGATTGATATCTACATAGAAAAAAAATATCAGAGTGGTCACAAGTGATTAGACCTCAATTTACATTTTTTGTCTTGCCCTAGAATCTGGTTTATTGTATTCATGCTATCTGATACAACTCAAAGTTAGTCATCAAGCTAAAGAAAATGAGTTGTTATATAATCATCAACACTTTTAACCTCAGTTGGGGAAATGAAATGAAAAAAAAAGGAAAGCACAGAGAACTCAGTCATTTTTTGGTAAAAGTAATTTAACTGAGGAATAGTTCTAAATAAACCTTCAATATACAATTAATCAGAATGACAGGTGTGAGTAAACTACACTTTAAAATGCATGCCAGGAAAATATTTGTAGATCAATGCCATCACAAGTCACAAATGCAACCTGCAACTTGGCACTTAACCCAATTCACGCACTTTCTGTTCCCTCCTCCTTTCCTAGTTACATTACAAAGCTACACAAGTGGAAAGAGAGAATCCCTAATGACTTCTGGCAATTTTTCCATCAATACCTCTGCAACTACAGAGCTCAGAATTCAATACAATACTGCATTTAAAATTAAACATTGAGGATTAGAATGCAGCTCACACAAACTCGGCTGTAAAACAACACCTGTAGGTGTTCTCAAGATAGTCTTATATAGAATTTGGGTATGCTCAGAAAGCTGTCACACTAAGTAAAGGAAGATTACAAATGCCATTAAAAAAAAAAAAATCTTTTATGTTCCCTGAACCTGAAACTAGAACTTTCATTGATCTAAGTCAATTGTTACACTCCACATTCATATAAATGAACTTTAAAATAAAAATTAGCGTTTGAATCTACATTAAATGTGTGACAGATTCATACAAAAATGCTTAGAGTAGAGCCGTTTTTTACATATTTATGCTTTTCCCTGGTGTAAGGCCTAATATCAGAGCTCTCTTGAAAGCAATTTGTTCTAATTGAAGATGAGGGGGTTGGTTGGCAAAGCTTTTTGAAGAGTAAACATTTATGGGGAAAAAGTCAAGATTTTAAAAAGTGAAATTCCACAAACTCTTTGTATATTTCATTCTCAAATGCAAAGCAAAGAAAATTCCTTTAAATTCAGAGCAGCTATTCCTCCATTTGTGAAATTTTCTGAAAAAAATGACTGGTAGTCATTACCTAGGAGGTTCTTGTTAGACAACATATATTTAAATTGTCCTTTTAGTCAATTAAGCAAAACTTTTCTACCCAACAGTAACATCTCTACCTCTTGTGCCTCTTCCCACAAAAAGCATAACATATCAACAGCTATAAGCATCCTTTGCAAAATCTGTTGAGTTCTCATGCATAAGTTCTGACCAACCCAAATTCTCTAATTTACTTTAATGGGATTCAGAGCACAAAAACCTCTAACTGTGTTTTGTAAACTTAAATTTGACAACTGTTAGAGTGCAATAAAAATAAACCCAAATTTGAACATTTTAATATCCCTTAAATAATTTATTTTTCAGTTAGCAGAATACACATCTGTATACAATGTGGCATTATCCAACAGGACATTTGGCAAACAACATGGAAGTGTTTAGCATTCTTTATAAATGGAACATGAACTGAGAGAAGACATACTGCATATCCAAACTGTACTTGTACATGAATGTCTGCAAACATTTCATCTGGAAAGGACATGTTAAAGGTGTAAAAAGTAGCTTGAATCTAAGTTCACAACCACATGTGTGCAAGTCTTTGCCTCACTCAATTGGTCACAGTCCCATTCAAGTTCATTTACATATCAGATGAACAAATTTTGAATTACGTTTAAAATTCCAAAAGATTTTGAAATAGAAGTGCCTCAATTTTTGGTTTGCTATTTTAGTTGCTGTAAAGAGGCCAATTTTCAAAGTGAGCACCAAAAAGGGTAGGAACCCAAATCATTAGTCACTTTATAAATTTAGGTGAAAAAATTTACTAGTTATTTATTTAAAGAATAAAGTACTAGAGGGCAATCAAAGGAGCTACATGACTCAAAAGGGGCTCAGCTTGGAGGAGATCAGCCCAGGGCTTAAGCTGGGTGGGCAGTCTAGCCCTGGGGGCCATTGAGGGAAGAGCTCCTGAGCTGGTGAAAGGGGGATCTTCTATAAATTATTCCAACTGCTTGGGGTAAGACACCTTTAGAATTGTGGAAGCACTGGTAGTTTAGGGTTTGAGACTAGGGGCGGTGGAGTTCTCAACTGGCCTGGGTGTAGGGCCAAGGCCTGAGGAATAGGGGCTAAAGCTAAGGAGTAGTGTCACAGCCAGGGAAGGTCCAGAGGGCCCGTAGCCCAGAATGGGCATGTTAAACTGGACTTGAGTCAGGAGAGAGCCAGTGTCAGGGCCCCATAGCCCACAGAGGGGCAAAAATGAACAGAGAACAGAATGAACAGAGAACAAATGAACAGAGCCTATGAGGCTTGGGCATGGCTAAAAGGAGAGATGAGGATGCCACAAAATCAGCCTTAAGGTGACGGGTAGTGACACCTGTGCTAATTAGTACTAGATCCGGCTCCAGAATTTCTGGGGCAGCCTCCCTTTTTACAAGTATACATTTACACCAAGGTGTGGCAGGAGAGCAGAAGGAGAGGATCCTTAAAGGACAGGAGGAGACGAGGGCTGAGTGGCCACCAGAAGAGCCACAACCCAGCCCTGAGGTCAGGCACCTGTCGCAATGAAACTGAACACCCTCAGCTGCGACCATCTCATCACAAAAACTTCACTAAGGTAAATAATTCCAACCCCACTCCCCTTTCTTATATATGACTGCTTTTTAGTACTTTCCAATCACTTTTAAGGTGATTTAAACAACAATGACAGGTTTACCGAATAAGTTAGATCTGTTAAATGTTTGCAGTCTTCTGTACAATCATCTACTGATATAATCTGTGTTAAGTATAATTACATTTCCTAAGGCAGGACCTTAAATTATCAAATATTAATCTTCCATAGTAATATGTTATTTTCCACATTTATGGGCTTAATTATTAGGATATATTATAGGAAATTTATTGTGTTCTTTCCTAAGTAATGTCACTGCAGTAAATAGATCAGAATAACACACAATTGAATTATATAGCACTTTCCATACTCAAGGTTTAAGTACAGAAACTTAAAAGGTATGATGGTACAGCCCAGCTCCTTTTTTAAATTTTAGAATCAGTTTTAATTCAAGTAAGCATTTCTCAGGTTCCAGAGTTCTCTCTCTACTTGTACATTAATATTTCTCAACTTCTAGAGAATGTCATCTTGGTCCAGGTAGTCCATCGGCCAGTCAGAGACATCAGTCATCTTTTTAACCAACCCAACCGAAACAGAATGCAAGTCAGAGCATGAAAGATCCTTCTCATCTATCTATTAGTAAAATTTGTCAGATTTTCCATGGAGACTGTCAACAAAGGCTGCCTATACACGTACTTGGAGATGGGGGGTGCATTTTAATTAGGGGGGGGCGCATTTTAATTAGAGCGGTTCCCAGATAGCCACTCTCACTGTCATGTGTAATGGCCATGGGGAAACTTTAATTATAGCTCATTCAGCAAAGTTTAGTTAAAGTGCCCCCACAGGCATTTTGAAACATGGGAGGGCTTAATACATCTGACAGTGAGGTGATGTTGGAGCGGTCTAAGTAGACACGATTAATTGATGCGTTCTAATTGGAACATGAACAAGCATGTCTATAGGCAGCCAAAGGAACTCATTGGTACCAATGTGATAGTTTTATCAGCCTTCTCCTAGCACATAGATAGCTGGCTGATAATCTGCAAAATATCATTGAGACAGTCCATACAAAACCTGTGGACTCACAATGGTAACCCCTTCTCTTCCATCACTGTCTGCTGAGCTATTTACTTCTCTTTCTTTCTTTTTTAATAAATGTTCCAAAATCTAACTTCTATTCTGATACCCACAGGAAAGACTGAAGGGATTTCAGATCAATCTATCTACCCAACCAAGAACAACAAATGTATGTATGTATGTATGTATGTATATATAAAGAAAACAAAAAGTAACCAAACCACAAGACACAATATTTCACAGCATAGACCTGCTCGCATCTGCACTACAGTCTTAGTATTAGGTCTGGACCCAAATCCTGGTAAGATCTTGAACTGCTGACTTTATCTTCACAGTAAAAAAAAGAAAAGTAAAAAAGAAAGAACCTGCAATTATTAGTGATGTAAAACATCCACTGAATGTTGAAGAAGACTTAAAAGCTGATGTATTGCGTTTACCAGTCTACTTAAAGACTGATAAAGATGTACCTTTCCTTTATTCTGTCATTTGTATCTACTGTCACTTTTATCTCATTTCACTATTTCAAAATAAAATAAACAGTTTATTCAAAATACTTTGGCAAACAGGTACTGTTTAATGATGGTAGGATTCTGCAAACAAGTAAATCCTAAAGAGCACAATGAAAACTATACTGTTTACCTATGAGAACAGTGATTCATGTACAGTAAACTTGTATTTGGAAAACACTTAAAATCTGAAAATGGCATGCCTCTTTTTTTCCACAAAATGGTACTACTATTCACTGTTTACAAAATTCATTGTAGGTCAATCTATCAAACAGTATTGGGCCAAATGCCGTTGAGTCTATCAAGAGAAAAATCCCATTAACAAGAACAGTAGGGTTTTATTATTATTATTAATTTGCTGGGGAGACGGATATCTTTATTTTTTTCTCTCCAAACATTGCAGGGTTTAGCCTTAGAACAACAAGCTGCAATAACAATGCTTTCTCTCTCATTATAAAGCACCTTTAAACAAAAATTACACACAAGAATCACTTCTGAAATTAAATCTTACAGCCAGGTAACCACTCTCAGCAACACTACACATCAGCTCAAAAAGGGCTGCATGGCTGAATACATTATCCAGTTAAAGGAGTGTACAGAAGCAGAAAGTTTTTATTAGAAGCATATAAAATACCGATAAAATGCCAAATACTCTTATAGAAAGTTGCTTTTTAATAAACATTTTTCTCTGAATTGGGAAACAAAAAGATTTGTAGGAAACTTTGTAATGTTACAAACATTTTAAGAAAAAGCAGGCTCACTATTTAGCAGTGGTGCGCTGTTTCACAAGAAAAACAGGGCCCAAATGGCCTGTATGCCTACACAGATAGATATATTTCACACTGAAAACATAACAACCATGCACTTTTAACTTGCTCCTTTGGCAAGAATAGCCATACATTCAAAATTGCAAATGCATTCAAATTATCTGGGAAGTTGCTTTGCATTGAAAGATGGTTGTCTCCTTATGGAACTCTGTGAACCAAAAATGGGAGACTTTTACATACTTATGGAACCACCAGATTTTGTAGTGAATGCTACCACTGTGCTATAAGGTTTTTATTCTCATCTTCCAGTATCCATACCTCTATGAAGCTCTAATTCAGAGGTGAAGTTACCTACACCATTTCTAATGTGATAGCATCTAGTTCTTCTAAGCCTTTCTTGCTGACTTTATTCTATTCACATCAACAGAAATATTAAAGCATACTTTGCAACCAGTTTATTTAGTTTTAAAATATCTTATAATAAATCATTACATCAAATAGGGCCTTATTTCTTTGTTTGACCCTTTAATATGAAAAAATAGCATGTGTTAACAAACCAAAAAGAATAGTAGGTGGGTAACTAGCTAGTTAACTGAAAGGTCATTAAACACATGCATGGTGTGAATAGTTTACATTCCCAATGATACCTAAAAACTATAACTTAATGATGAATCATGGTACTGAATGGCAAAACCACTTTAATTAGGAAAAAAAAGAAAGGTGGGTCACAATACAGGAAATTAATAAGGGAGAAAAAACTCCCATTACATTTTATCAAAGGCAGGCTTGATGCGGCATGAAAATTCAGGAAGAATACTGCTTCATATGGTTAATAAAGATATGCTTAGCAAACCTTGATATGAAATACAAGGTAGCTACTTGAATATACTAAAGCTGCAACAGGACTGGAGAACACAGCATGAACATTTTAGACTGTCCTGATGTAAATTGCCAATATAAGCAATTCTGTAAAAATTATATCTTCCTCCTACTGTTAAGGAACATTGTTTATTATCAGTATAACTATAAAACTCCACTAAAATAAGTGATTTCTTAAATTATTTTAACCATGTTTCAAATGATGACAAAAATGCATTTTGCTTGATTAAAAATGATCTGCTCTGGAATATATGATATCAGCAGAATTTGCTGTAAAAGACAATAAATGAAGGAACATATAAACTAAAAATAGTCATACGAAATAGATACAATGCACATGCACTGTACAAGGGGCCGAGACCAAATTATGAATTTAGTCTACCAAGGCCTAGATAGACTTGGGAAATGTTCTGCTGCTACATAAAGGATTAGAGCCACCATTTTCTCCCCTGCTACTTTTCTGTGATATCAACAAATCTCTAGCCTCAAAACAACCAGAATGAAAGACAATCATGAGTCAAAAGAGTCCAAACTGAATGTGAATTTAACCTCTTAAAAGTACTATTTTCATCACTTGCAACTGCTAGGCTAGGGACAAACCTAGAGCCTGAATTGATTCAATCTTTTCAGGTTAGTCTAACCTGCCTTGATTGAACCAATTTGCAAGTGAACAGACATTCACAAAATGCAGGTATGTGCCTACAGTGGCTCAGGCCAGGAGCTGGGGGGCACTAGAGAAGCCCCTGGCTGCAGGGGAGCTGTATGAGGGTGGTGGACAGCCCCAGCAGTAGCTTGGAGTGAACTGGCCAATTCCCCACTCCCTGTCCCACTGGCACAGACCTGGGCCAGGGTCCGCCAAGAGCTCCCCCCTCACTGCTGCTGTGGCAGGGCCGGGGCACAGCCATACGGTAGCCGGCATGGCCCCTGAGGTGGAGGAGGCAGGGAGGAGGGTTATTCCCCCCTCTAACTCCACTGCTCCTGGGGGATCGCAACTGGGGTCTGCCCACCCCGACCACCACCGCCGCTCGCTCCCTGCATGGGACCAAGTGGTGGGATAAGCCCCCTCCTGGCCCCTCTGCCAGATGCTGGAGGGAGGGGGGAATAACCCCCCTCCCTGCCTAAGGGGCCGTGCCAGCCAGCCTCCGGCTGGGCCCCCGACTCGGCAGCTGGAGCAGCAGGGGGGCAGGACTCAGATGGGGCAGCAGCCCCTGTCGTGGTGCCTGGGGAGCATGAGCCTCTTCCCAGTGGGGGAGGCATAACTGGGGCTCAGAGCTGCCACAGACTGTGTGGGGCAGACAGTGACAGTGGGACTCGCAGTCCCCTGGCAATAGCCCCCCAAAGCCTCCTAGTGCCACTGCAGTCCACTGCAACTCTAACCACCCTGCAGCGTGGCCCCCTTGCCAGGAAAACTCTTGTGCTCCAGAACATCATGACAGCGCTGCAGTCCTCATCAGGGTCGCTCCCCCCTTGCCACTGTAGGGGTGGGGCCAGAGGCTAGCCAGCCCGGCCTCCTTAGGTGGCAGGCAGGGAGGGGAGTTATTCCCCACTCTGGCATCTGGTAGAGGGGGCAGGAGGTGGCTTATCCCAGTGCTCGCTCCCTGCAGGGAGCAAGCGGCAGTGGCGGTGGGGGCCAGCAAACCCCACTGGTGTCCCCCAGGAATTAATCCCCCTCCCTAGCCAGGTCAATCCAACCCTCCATCTAGGGCTGGCTATGCCCTTGCCACTGGAGTTCCCAGTGGAGAAATGCAGGTCATACTGGTGGAACAGGGCAGGGAGTGGAGAAATAAACCTCTTCCCTGCTCCCTTCTGGAGCCAGCGTCTGTCCAGGCCCCTACCCCTGCCTGTCCCTGTTCCGGCTAGGAAGCAGAAGGATGGGGCCAGCCTTGCTCTGCTGGAACAAAGATCCCAGCCCAGAGAGCATGCCAGGATGGTGGGGGACTCTGGTTTAACTTAAACCAGGAAGGGGTCTGGGACAGAAGTTGCATAAACTGGTTTGAGCTCAATCAGCTAAGTCTGACACTACATTCAACCAGGTTTATCTCAAACCAGTTTTGGCCATTTTGAAACTGGTTTATGTGCACTGAACTTATGTTTTGTTACAAGTTTAAACCAGTTTCTGATCACTTAAACTGGTTTATGTGTAATGTCTGTCCCTGATTGACTGCATTCCTGGTAATTACTTCAACCTGTTCACTGTCATCCTCAAGACAGGAATGGATATCTCTATTAAATGTCCCCAAAAGTGATTCCATCAATGAAACAATCCAGACAGCCTGGTCTCTATGATCTCCCTACCATCTTATGGTTATAACCATGGTTTAGTCTTATAGGATCACTTAATGAGATTAGCAAGATGATACCCACACCACTTCCATTCAGAGAATCACAGAAAAGGGCTGGAAGGGAGCTCAGATTGTTATCTAGTTATTGCAAACTTCTGTGGAAAGCAGAACCATCCCTATCTAAACCATTTTAGACAAGCATTTGTCTAATCTATTCTTAAAAACTTCAGGAATGACCCTCAAACACGGCCGGATATAGGCATGGACAAACTGGGCAGCTGCCCAGGGTCAAGACAGGAAGGGGGCCCGAAAATGGTATTTATTATTATTATTATTATCATTATCATCATCATCATCATCGTTGGCGAAGGGGAGTCCGATACTAAAAGTTCATCTGGGGCTGCCAGGAGACTAGGTACAGTGCTTCTCAAACATCAAACACACGCTTTAACTTGTCACAGATAAAGCAGAGGGCAAGGGCACTGTCAGTGTCCCACCAGGATTAGTTTATTAAAATAAGCTCAGGACATCCAAGAAGATCCATGCCACTCCCCACTGCAGAGGGAGGCAAAAAGCAAAACAAAACCCATAGTCCATACCCAAACCCAAAGCAGGGCAGCATAACAACCATACCAAGAAAGTAATGCAAAATCTCTCTCCCAGCTGTGCAACCTTGAAACCTAAAGGATACTGCTGTAGAAAAGGTAAAATTAGGTTATTTCTCCTTCCTTTTATGGATGCACTCCTGGGCATCTTACTCATAGATTCAACTTTCCTTATACTGGCTGTGCCACCTGGCTGGGTCTCCCAGCCCTCATGCTGTTGCCTGGTGACATTCATCTTGCAACAGATTGAAAATCCTGCACAACAGCCATCAAATTAGACAGCATGACAACAGAAGACAGGTAGAACACCAAAAAAAAAAAAAAAGTGCTTTTACCAAGATCTGTATATAAGCAGATAAAACCCCTAGCCAAGCATAGTTCTTACCCTGAAAACCCCCCTACCTCCCCCACACATACCCATACATACTGGGTGCATCTACACATGCAATTAGGGTGAATAAATAAACTCCAGCGCAGTTCACACCTGAGTTTATTTCTCCTGGGGACAGCTTTTACACATGTGCCCAGGATTGCCACATGTTGAACCAATGCGGAGCAGCCCCGGGCTGGCAGGGGGCTCAGGGAGTCAGCCCCAGGCTTCAGGTGGCAGTGTAAGTCGCCACAGTGGCTGGCCAGGGCATGAGGGTGCTACTTAGTGGAGCTACCTGGTAGGCAGCCCGCACACTGTACCTCCCCTGTGCCACAGCCAGACCCAGTCACAATCTCCACGTGCGTTGCAGCAGCATAAATATTTCACCATAGAATAGTACTTATCCTGGACACCACTGTCCTATGGCAGAGTTAATTTATTGTGCCTTAATATGCGCACATATGTAGAGAGTGATGTATAACTGCAGAGTTTGTAAGTCAACTCCGCACTAAAGTGCACATGTAGATGCACCCACTGATATCAAATGAGTGTGCTCAGATATAGATCTGGGTGCCAGGCTGAAACTAGATCAGAGCACTACGTGGATGCAAGGAGGATGATGAAGGCAAACCAAGTTTGACTGGAGAACATACAGAGACGTAACAGTAGCAGGTGAGGCAGATTAAGATGTTTCCTCGTGTTAAAAGGGCCCAATAGAAAAACTCTGTCTCAAGCTCCCAGTTCCTGAGCTTGAGGAAATGTCTGTCACAAATGCACATAAGATCACAAACCTACGTAACTGCAGCTACATGATGTTCTTGTGTGGGGGGGGGGGTCTTTTGGAGGCAGGGGAAAGTGGTTTTTTTGTTTTGTTTTTAAAGAAAATAGCCCTATAATAGCTATGCATACTCCAATTGCCTGATACAAGAGTATAACAGGAATGAAACAGACCCAGTCATTCCAGATCAGGCTAGAGGCTTCATTTATAATAAATATTCTCTTGGTAGCACAGCAATACCAAAGAGGAAGATTGACCCATATTATAGAACCTGAACTACCATGGTTTGTATCACTAAAAATAGCAGTGGCGGCAAGGTGGACCTCAGTACAACATAAAGGTCTTCCCACTTACGTGAAGTGCTCCTTCTAGATTCAACTAAATTCCTGCCCTCATGTTTCTACGTAGTTTAGCCTATAAAAACACCTCCTCCTGACAAACTTTATGCTACATTAAAGTCATATTAATATAATAAAATGATATGGTTGCTTTAGAGTAAAGAGTAAGTGTTGAAGAGGTGGTATAGACCTCAAACGCAGCAAATAAATGTAATCACAGTCCTGCATTGCTAGCAACTCCAAACCATGACAGCATGTGCTCTGGGAGTTAGAGGAGGAAAAAAGAAATCTATTTGGTAATGCTTGGTTCAATCTACTGGTTCTAATAACTGCTGTTCCCAGTGGAAATTCCTACAGAAGTATTATCCCATAGAAAAAGAGGTAATAAAAGGTTAGTGGATGTATTATTTCTATAATAAGAAAAAGACACAAACTTTTCCCTTTAAATTGCTGAAGAAAGTTTGTCTAAAAAAACATACCTAATTAGAAGCCCTCTGTGTAAATAAACTAATATAAAGGATATTTATAACAATTACAAAAGAGAGACTCCATTGACTAAACGGATTAAAGCCTTACTGAAAGACGGGCCTGCAATACAGAAGTTTATCAGTGTTCATTGATAGATTAAATGAAGTAATTTTATTAAACTGTCAGATTTGCTACAAGAATTCTGAAGTTTTCCTGGTGTTACCAAGACTATGCTAATTATCTACAGAAAAATGCCGGTAGTGCCTGAAAAATTAAATCTAACATCCTTGCTAAATTTAAAATAGGATATAATTTTTATTTGTAAAGATTTTTAAAGAAAAAAGTTATAATACTGATCCCTGTAACAAAGTATAAAAATAGTTCAGAGAGCTACAGCCAATATTAAATAAATGACACCTACAAAATGTTCATCCAAGTCTTTAAGTGTACCCATTAAAGCAAAGGTTAAGGTGTTCACAGGTTGGGGAGTGTCAAAGCTAAGAATAGGAGGAATGTCAAAGGAGTGTCAAAGCCAATAACACTTTTTTCAAATAACACTTTTTCTGTTAAAACAAAATTGCTTTCTAAACTATTACCCCAACGGAATCCTATGCTAATTGTCAAAGAAATGTGTATGTAATGCATATTCTGGATTTCAGACCAAATGCATTAGGTATTCTCTGCAATCATTTGAAAGAAATGAATTTTTTTTCATTATTTACAATTTATTTTTTTTGTAATGGACTTTCCCCAATTTTAATATATTTTTGTTTCCCGCTTCCATCTTCCTATCTCTATTAAGAAGAGATAATGGAGGGAAAATTAAACAATATATTTATTCTCCTATAAGAAAAAAAATCCAAAGTCTGGCTGAAAAGAACATTTTCTATCAAAATATTTTTATTTGAAAAAATACATTTCTACTCGGAAACATTTTTTATGATAAATTCTGCTATGCTCTACTGGATACAGATACTGTTCCAAAACTATAATTTGTGTCTAAAATATAGGTTATACGGAGACATTACACCTAGATTGACCTGACTAGGGTTGGGTCTATCTAAGTGTTGAACTGTAAATACATTTCGGGGTTTAGACCAGGCAAAAAATGGCCAGCTAATCTAACTTAGTTCACCTGAGGAGGTGCATTAAGTAGATTGACTAGCCTGGGCCAGATGTGTGCACATATTTGGAGTGCAGTCCTGGGATGGGAAAGCCCAGCCATTTGCCCCAGCCCTGGGGGGGGGGCTTTTCCTACCTCCCCGCTGACCCGACCAAGTTATTTTTAGCCCTCAAACACTGCCCCACTTCACCTCCAGGCAGACAATCCTCCCTCCCACAGATCCACCAACACTACCAGCAGACCCACCAGCCTCCTCTCAATCCCACCCACCTTGACTTACTTAGATTGCATTTGCAGCACAGGTCCCAGCATCGGCCAACTTGTGAACAAATGGGACCTGATCTTCAATCATGCAGTTTAAAGTAAGCTGTACAATTGCAGATTGAGTTCTGGAAACATGTGCACATGCCGTTAGTTTATCAGTAAGGCCTCTATCCTGCACAGAGTTGTGGATAAGCTCAAGGTTAAAGGGACTCCAAGTAACCCTACTGAAGTTAATAAAAATACAGGTACAAAACTGAAACCTACATAATTTCTGGTAGAATCATGGCCTAAGAACTCTCAAATTAATTTAAAGTGTATTTGAAAAGGAATGAGAAAATGAGTGAAGAGTTTGAGCTAGCTCCTCAACTAATGGAAATCAATTTTGTTCCTAGAAAACCTAGAACACCTTAAAGCATAACAACAAAAACTGTAACAACAACGTGTTGTTACAAAATAAGATTATATCACATTATCATCCATTTCAGTATTCTAGACCATTGTTGCAGAACTCTTGGTATATATATTTCAATTAACAAAACAAAGACCATTAATTTTAGAACATAAATATATAAATATATTAGAATGTGTAGACTGACAATTTACTTTATCCAGATGGCATCCTTACCCATAATCTATGTGGATAACAGCACTGAATTTCCTGGCATGATCAGAGTATTTTTACTTGCAGGTGACCTACTCCTAGACAGCTTGCTGGTATCTCATGCATAGAGCACAAATTGGCTTCCGATAAAGGTCAGGCATAATGTACGTGTCTTTTTGTTCTATTTTATATTGAAAAAAAGCCCATGAAATCCACCATCCACTATTCTGCTTTAAAATAAATCCTATCATCTGCTTTTCCATTTTACCATAGCCCAAGGCAACGATGAAATGACAGATCCTGTTCCTACACCTTTAATTTAATCCTGGAAGATTCCAATACTGTAGAGCAGTGTATCCAACAGCATATTCACTAATACCCAAGTCCTGCACTGATTGATACTGAGCCCTGTACTGAATGTGGAATGTGAAATAAATGATAAACTCTTTTTCTACTTCTCTTTAAGTCTGTAAAATGGCACCAGCAATGCCTGATATGACCATAAGCCTGCAGCTCTCACCCCACAAAATGTTATTAGTACAACTAGGCTGATGAGATAAATCTCAGACAAAGCTGACTGGCACAAGCAATACTATTAGTTTTCAGTTACCTTCAACATTCACAATTATCTAAACTCAGTTTTTAGCAGATGCCACAAGCTAAGCCCCAGCCAAATGCCACTCCAACCCTTTTTTCTGCCCAATCTGTTGCTCTGTGTCTCATCTGTTGCTCTGCTTTCTGGCCTATCTACCCCTGCTTTCTGATGTAAACCTGACCTGCCTCACACCTTACATAGGAGCCGCCACACAGTAAGAGAGCTGCAGGTTGGCCACTCCTGATCCAGCTGCTGCACTTATCTTTAGTCATCTGGGAATTTCACAGCATCTGATGAAGTAGGCCAAAAGCTCAAACAATCCAGCTAGTCTCTCTAGGGTGCCATACTGCCCTACCTTCTGTTATTTTATGCCTAGACCAGTGGTTCTGAACTTTTTTAGACTCAAGACTTCCCTTGTAAAATGTCAACTCTTACATTGTGATTACTAAAAAAAAAGCAAGAGAGAAATTCTTCTGTTGCAAAGAACTCCGAAGGATCGCAACAGGTCAGAATGTTTTTTTCACTATGAGAATCATTGGCCTAGACTGTGAAAATTAATCAAAAAGGTCCATATTTTCAGCACATATCAGTAAAGGGACAATGTTTGAAGTTTCTTGGCCTTATGCAATACAAATGAATAAAACTATGAGCAACTTCTAGACCACAAGCAAAGATAACTTTAGCCTGTCACCAAGCATGCCGCTTTTGAGGGAAAGCTCTGCTTCAGAACTCCCCAGGAAGCACCAGGAATCACGCTTTCTGTCCTCTCTGGGACTACTCTCTCTCCCCAGTTCTCTGTCTTCCTTGGGACCACTGCTTCTCATCCCAGCTTTCTCAGAGCCTCATTCTTCTCTCGTAAAGATAACCACACTCACAACAAAACTGTCACAAAACTAATGGTTAACAGAGAAACTCACTCAACTAAATGAAGCATAAGGTTATGAGGAGCCAATCAGGAAGAAAACTCTGTGGCCCACTTCCAGGCCCAGAATGCCATCTTCCCCTGGGGTGAAAAGGGCATCTAAATGCAGCAAGACATGCTTATACTGAGCAACCCTCCCCACCCCTTAAGTGCTTCAACAAACCAGAACTGCAGGCTAGAACTCATTCCACTTAGCTTTTTCTGTCCATCACAAACTAGTGTGTTAAACTAGTTCTTCAGTAATCTGTTAAGCAAACTAGTTTCACCATACTGAGACTGATTTTTTATTGGGAAAAAGAACAGCTTGGGTAAAATGGTCAGAAAGTCTAAATAGTACATTAAAAAATTGTGTGCGTTCCTGTGGGAGGGGGAAATCAGCAAATCACAAAAGCAGAAATCTCCATCATATCTAAATTTGCCACTTAATTAGTTAGTTTCTCCCAATGAATCTTCATTTAGCACATAAACACACTAGAAGACCAAATCCTCTCTTGCCCATTTATAACTGCTTGATCAGTCATAAATTTGCAGCAAGTTTTAGTCCAATTATACAAAAATTCCACCAGTATTCCACCAGTCCAAGGGTCTTAGCCTGCTGGACAAGATACAGGATGATCATGGTGGGGGTGACCACCCTCCCATAGTTGGGGTGGATCTTGTGGGGGAGCACCTAGAAAGGATAAATATCTACAAATCAGCAGAACCAAATGAACTGCACCTGAGAGTGCTAAAAGAACTGGCCGACATCATCACACAACTATGGCAAAGTTATCTGAAGACTTGTGGCACTCAGGAGAGGTCCCAGAAGACTGGAAGAAGGCCAATGCAGTGCCCATCTTTAAGAAAGGGAGAATGGAGGACCCTGGAAACTACAGGTCAATCATTTTGACCTCAATCCCTGGTAAAATCCTGGAGAAAATGATCAAAAACTCCATTACAGACAGGCTAACAGAAGGCAGCATTCTGAAGGATAGCCAACGTGGCTTAATTATGGGCAGGTCATGTCAGACCAACCTCATTGCCTTCTACGATAAGATAACTCACCACCTGGATAGTGAAAATGAGGTTTATGTCATACTTGGACTTCAAAAAGGCCTTTGAACTGGTCTCCCATGATGTCCTCATGGTAAAATTGGGAAAATGCAGCCTCAACCACTCTACGGTCTGGTGGCTAGGTAACTGGCTCTGTGGCAGGACCCAGACAGTATTATTGATGGAACTGACTCATCATGGTGGAAGGTGACCAGTTTCATCCCTCAGAGTTCAGTACTCAAACCAATGCTTTTCAACATGTTCATCAACAATTTGGATTTGGGGATTAAACGCACACTGGCAAAATTTGCTGATGATACCAAGCTATGGGGGAGTGTGGTTATGCTCAAAGACAGGCTGCTGAGGATTTTGAACAGGCTCCCCCGAGAGGTGGTACTGTCATCCACCCTGGTGATCTTCAATGAGTGCTTTGATGCCCATCTTGCTGGTGTCATCTGGTTCCAGCAGTCTTTCCTGCTTACGTACAGGGGGATGAACCCAATGATATGTAAAGTCCCTTCCAGCACTTAACATCTATGAAACTATGAAAAGGAGTACTAGGTTCTTGTTATTTTTATAAATAATGTACAACCAAACAAACCAGTCTTCTTCAGTAATAATCTACCAAGAGGTCCTAATATGATAATGAACACCTTGAATGTGTATTACTGCACATTGGTTAACTTGAAATTTCTTTCAATGTAGTGACACTGAAAGAATGCAAGTCACTACTGAATACCTAAAATAGAGGCTGTCCTTATCATATTATCATCCAAAGATCTATTTTTAGAAGTTTAAAAAGTGACTATCAAGTTATATTTAGCCATCTAAGCAATCAGAGAGCAATTCACAGCAGTAACATCCAGTCCAACTGAGGCCAACTAAGATAGCAATAATTTGTGATTAACAAGACCAAAGGGTGTAGCCAGATCAATACTCCTATTGATTCCTAACCGTGGCAGAAGAAATATCACTGGCGATGCTGAGCAGTATTCAGTGAATGCAAAGTCTAAAATCTCTTGCCTTCCTGGCAATTAAATATGTCCATACCAAAATAAAAACACAGAAGCTAATAATGTACAAAGTATATTTCAGTATTTCGCCAAATATTTTCAGTATCTGGTCAAAGAAAAATAGGTGTATTCAGAAATATCTTGGTAGCTCCATTTATCATCAGTGGGTGCAACCTGAAGAGTAAGGTTATGTTTTGCCAATTAAGATGACAATCAGGTATTGTGTATGCTCTATAGTAAGGACAGCCCCTATGTGAAGACGAAGAAGATGTTAGAAGATAAAGAATGGTAATGACAGAAGAAAAGAATGTGAGGCTATATATTAGCAAATTGAATAGATACATCACAATTGCAACATCAATACATTTTCTGAAAGGAAGCTTATATAAATTACACATATGTGAAGATTTTTTATCTCCACTGAATTGACCTTCAGATCAACATAGAGGTAAAAAAAATGGGGAATATAATACTGATGGGGTCAAAATTTCACCCTATAGTCTCCAGTCCCAATTCCAAAAGACAACTAGTCCTGCCCCTTTTTATTCTGTATTATGTTTACTATTGGAAGGGTATTGTGGCCAATTAAAATAAAGCTTACTCTTCCTTTTAATCTATTGATTGAGGGTCCCTGTCCTCATTACCACAGCAATAAAATATTCATTGGCAAAGATAGTTACTAATAATAATTGTGCCATTTAGAGTTTTTAGACTGCAGGCTCCAGAGATGGTGGTAGGTAAGGCTAAGATTCCAAATGCAACTTTAAAGAATTATAGCATAGAATAGGTATAGAATTAATCTGATGAAATTTATCATGGGCAAGTTCAAAGTCCTGCACTTCAGATGGAATATAATACACACACAAATATGGACTGGGGAATGATTGGCTAGGCTATGGTATTGCAAAAAAAGACATGGAGGTTAAAGTGGACCGTAAGTGGAATATGAGCCAACAATGTGCTCTTGCTGCAAAATAGAAAGACAGACAGACTGACTGACTACAGGGCTAAATGAACAGGAATATCCCTTGCAAATCCAGGGAAGTGATTCTGCTGTTCAGTACTGGTGAGGCCTCTTCACCTAGAGTATAGCATCCAGTTTTGGCCTCTACACATCAAGCAAGATGCAGACAGATTGAAAAGAGAGACCTGTATAGAGCAAAATAAATAAATAAATAAAGGATTAAATGCCTGAAAAACATGACTTATGAGGAAAGGCTGAAGAAACTAGAATTATTTAGTCTGAAGAAGAGAAACCTGAAGGACAATTATAAAAAGGATGGAGATAGACTATTCTCAATGACCAAAGGGGACAGGACTAGCAACAATGGCTTCAATCTGTAGCCAAGGAAATTTTGGTTGGCGTTCAGGAAGAACTCTCTCACGTTGAGAGGATCTAACTCACTATGAGGGTCATTAAGAATTGGAACAGGTTACTGAGAGTGGTTGTGGAATCTCCATCTCTGGAAATGTTTAAGAGCAAGTTAGATAGCCACTTGGCTGGGATGATTTAGTAGGGCATAATCCTGCTGTGCGTAGGTGGATGGATTAGATGACCTCATGAGATCTCTTTCAGCCCAATTTTCCTATGATTCTATTATTCTTAGTGGAAATACCATATTCCAATATTAATATAAATGGATGATTTTCAAAGGAATCTGGGGGATTTAGAAGTTTAAGGAAAGTCCAAGCCTCATACTCTTTTAGAAAAATCAATCCTAAATAAATAAAAGAACCCAAAATAAAATAAAGAGTTCTCAAGTGACTCATTATATTTCAAAATAGGTGTCAACTGATATATAGTGTCCTGGATTCGAAAGAGTCAGGGCTGTCACAACCACCAAATGAGTAGGCCAGTGTGGGGGAACTAGCAGAGCTTGGAAGAGCAAAAAGACTGGGCTCTAAATATTTATTTCTCAACAAATATACAGGAAAACATAAGCCATTACATAACACTAGACTAGATTTACTTAATTGCTGCAAAACCAGACAGGCAGCTAGAAGATGGATCTTGTACTAAACTGCATTTCCAGAGTAATGTACCATATTATGACACTGAAGAGTTAAGTTTTACTGCAATCTAGGTGTTCTCCAACTCCTATAACTCAAAAGCTTTCTCTGATTATCCCTCAGTTACACAAACCACAGAGTGGTGCTGACATCTTGATACCATCAATGATGCCGATGAATATCAGCAAAGTAAACAATGCCCAGAAATGCTAGTTTGTGCTCAATAAAGAGAAGGTACAATCAATAATAATAATGAATATTTATATAGCACTTTTCATCTTCAAAGCATTTATAAACAATGTTTGCTAAACAGGAAAGGGCAAGACTGATCAGATAAAATGGTATTTTTTTCAGCCTCTAAGAAGATAAAATAAACTGGAGCTAGACAGTTAGGTGGTTTTCCTTCCAGTTCACATAGAGTGTGTCTACACTTTGCCGTGCATTAGTACCGCCTTTTGGAAGTACTAAAGCACAGCGCAATACAGGCAGTTACTGTGTCATGCATGTGGCAGACTGCTAGATTTCACCACTATGTCGCCATAGTGGCATGCTATAACCAGGGAATGCATCCCTACAAGGATATAGCTGGTGATCACGTGTAGACCCACATGATTGCTATGTCGCCATAGGACAATGTGTAGATGTGCCCATAGTCTCCTTGTCTGGGACTATCAGAGCCCCAAAGCCTTTTCATTGTTGCCAGCATCACTTGCTCTGAGTCCAATCACTGTTGCTCCAGCAAAATCACTATCGTTATTAAAAGAAGGTAACAAATATCCCTTCTTGCCCAAGGGCTGGGTGGAGATATGGAACCCAGGCCCATCCTTCCCTGTATAAGGGTCTTTAGTCCAAAGTAGCCTCAACAAGCCTAACACCTGCCATAGCACACAACTCCCTAGACTGTTTCCAAGCTAATTCATTGGTGTCCAAAACTTCTGTCCTCTTTCTTGAAGATTGTATTTCTTCCTGAGTTCACAAATAAAATAAAATCTCAGAGAAGACTAAGGTGGGATTTGATAATGGTCTTCAAATACTTAAAGAGTGATTATCAGGAGAATGGAGATGGATTTCTCTCTGTGGATGCAGGGGACAAGCATAGGAACAATGGCCTCAAGCTGCATCAGGAAAATTTAGGCTGGAGATCAGGAGGAAGTTTCTGACTTTGAGTTTGGTCAGGCCCTGGAACAGGCCACCTGGAGAAGTTTTGGAATCTCCATCCGTAGAAACTTTCAGAGCAGGTTATGTAAGAGGAAAGGCTTTCTTAGGGTGATATCTTTTATTGGACCAACTATGTATTTGGGATAAAGTTAGGCAGGTTTTTGAATGCAAGACATTCATTGTCAGGCCTCTCTAAAGCACATTAGACAGATGCTTGGAAGGAATGGTTTCATCAGAGATGATCCTGCCTTGAAGAGGGAGCTGGATAAGATCAGTGGTTTCTCAGCCTGTGGGACATGACTCAAAAGTGGATCACAAGAATATATGAAAGGGTTGCAAACAAACTTTAAAAATGATTCAACAAACTTTAACACTGGATTCTCCTTTAAAGGAGAAGAACGTGAGAAACCATGCAGGCTGGCAGATTTCCAGACCTGCCCCGGCCCCACACACTGGAGGGCTGGAGACAGGGGGCAGTGGGTCAGGAGTGAGGGGCACTGGGTCGGGACTGGCCATCAATGTTTACAAATGGGTCCTGGTACAAAAAAGGTTGAGAACCATTGGATTAGATGACGTAATGAGATCCCTTCCAGCCCTACTTTCCTACAACCCCACTTACCTTCAGTAGGATCATAGGAATCCTCTGGCCTGGAACTCCTTTTTCCCCACTAAGAGCTGTCCAGCTTGCCACTCAGGCCTCAAGAGCTCTTCAGCTTCTGCTAGACTGACAGACTATCAGCTCAGACTGACACTCATTTCTTAGCTCTTGGTCTATATATTTCTGGTAGGGGGAAGAACCCAAAAGGTGAAGACACAAGTAACAGCTGAAAGGTTTCAAACCCCTTTGAAATGTCTGAAATGGCCAGCTGTACAAACAGACACCCTTTGAAACTTTCCAAAAGTGACCAAGTTCTTCACAATAGTGGTGCTTTAAATGAGGTACTCTTTTGAGGTATTTCCTTTTTGTCCCACAGGTCCTTCAGAATCCCAATGATCCGCTGTCCTTCTCCCCTTCACCCCTGCCACCCCTTCTCCCCTTCACCCCTGCCACCGTGGCCAGGCCCCTCTACTCTCTGCTCTCCCTCAACACTTTACCTCTCCCTCCCTGCGGGAGGAGGCAGAATGGAGCTGAAGATTTTTCCAGCTTCCTTTCTCATCCCATGACTGGAAAGATGTAGCTGCAGCAATTTTGAAGCTTTCCAGCCAAGTGCTTCTACATGTATAAAACAGCTGAAACACCCTTTAAGGGTTTCCAAGCCTGTTATACCAAACAACGTTTCAGCAGTTACTTTTGTCTTTTTTTTTTTTATCCCGTGTTAGATTTACAACCAGTGCCACACCAACTATTGGGAATTATAATGAACAAACAAATTCTTCTAAAAAGGACTGCACAGCTTTTTAGAATAAGAATAGAGTAGGTCATTTGTTTAACCAGTCTGGTGCTTGACAGCTGATGGATAGTCACTGAACAGCTAGATATCCTGGAGTATGAAAATCACTGGGAACGTCTTGAGATTTAAAAAAAAAAAAAGAAAAAAAATGATGTCCATTGAAACTGATTCTCTAGACAAAAAATGGGTTTTCAGAAGTTACTTTCCAGTAACTCAACCTTTTTCTGATACGTTGTCCCCATACATGACTCTCCGGTGGATGCATAAGCATTCAGGACTCTCAATTGGAGGGTTTTTGCCTCAGCACTTCTCATACAGCACGCCATAGCCCTGCTCCTCCTCATACCCTGTACTCAGGGAGATAAAACAGAAACATTCGTTTCCTGTTCTTCAACTTTCTTTTAAGTGCAGTCATGTACTACTGCCTGATTATGAGGAAGATGAGATGGAGGGTGGGTGGAGTATGCATGTGGTGGAGTATACTGGGCAATATAGCAGCAGCTTCAAAACCAAATACTGTTTCAACTGAACTGTTTATATTTTTGGCTAGGGACAGAAGTTACACATAAATGCATTTAAGTGATTGGAAACTGGCTTAAACCTGTAACAGAACAGATATTCAGTGCACATAAAACAGTTTCAAAATGGCTGAAACTGGTTTAAGATAAACGGGGTTGAATGTAGTATCAGCCTTAACTGATTTAGGTCAAACTGGTTTACAGAACTTCTGTCCCAGATCCCTTCCTGGTTTAAGTTACCCCCCCCCCCTCCCCACCCCCACACCCCCATCTCTAAGCATCCCAGCATGCTTTGCAGCCCTGGGCTGGCCTGGGCTGTCTGTTCCAGCCAAGCAGGATTGGCCCCACCCCCTCCCTAACCATAGCACTATCACTGCTCTGGCTGGCTGAGAAGAGGGTGGGGGTGCAAAACCCTGCTCTGGAGGACAGCTGGGTCTGCCTGGCAGGGGCACAGCAGCTATTGCCAAGCATCCGCAGCCCCCGCTCCCACCCCTGCCCAACCCCCTGGCTGCTCCAGCAGCAGGAGAGGTGGCATGGTCAGACGCCGGTAGCCTGAGGGGAAAGTGGGGCTTATCCCCACATTGCAAGCCAGGGCACTGTGAGCACTGATAGGCTGTGCTCATGCACCCAGGGCTGCGGCAGCCAGATGCCAGTAGCCTGAAAGGAAGGGGGAAATGTCACATAAACACATTTAAGTGATTGGAAACTGGTTTAAACCTGTAACAGAACAGATGTTCAGTGCACATAAAACAGTTTCAAATTGGCTGAAACTGGTTTAAGATAAACCTGGTTGAATGTAGTATCAGCCTTAACTGATTTAGGTTGTAAATGTGACGATTTCTTGTGAGAACCAAGTAATGAGGTTCCAGCATAGATTGTATGCCAAGATGAGGAAAGGACATAAGGGCAAAATAAGAAAAGACCTAGCCATAGGAACAAGGCAAATGGAGAAGAAGGTCTTTGTGGGTTATAAGAAGCATACACAACTGGTAACTAAGTGTCACCATACACATCATCTACAATTCACAAACTATGCATTAGTAATTACAGCACATCAGAGCAGACTCGATTAATTAAGTCTGCAGGAGCGTGCTAATTAGCATGCTCCAGCAGGTATGGCATCTCATGTATTCAGTTCCTTTGCTTCAAAATGGTGGTGAGGGCACATTAACTAAAGCTTTTTAGTTAAACCACCACCACCACCATTTGGAAGTGCAAGACACTGAAAACATGAAATGCTGCAGGTGCTTTAATTAGAGTGGCTGCTGAGAGCCTCTCTAATTAAATCGGAAGCCATTCTAATCAAAGGCTCCCTCTGCCCCCCTTTGGAGCATGTGTAAAGACACCCTAGTTTTAAATAACTGTAATAACTTTAGATGAATGGAAGCTCAGATTCTTGCTGCCATTCACAAGGTACAGTCAACACCCCATGGAACTGATCCTGAAATGAAGTACATCGATTCTGTGGCAGAAATTTAATCAGAATGATCTTGCTCCCAAGTTTGGTTTTCATCATAGTCATGAATTAATTGTAAGCATGTTTAAAAGATTTTTTTCATTATGAAGTTTTCCATTAAAGAAAAAGTTAAGGCAGGACCTCTGACATTATCAGATAACATCTTGCCTAATGTAGAACTATTAACTTCATTGACACAAACTTATAATCATCAGTGCTTTGACTTCTCTGATCTTGCACTGATATGATAAAGAAATGAAGCTGTTTTGTAAATATCTGAAATTAGCCCTCTTAGTTTTCATTAACTAATATAAAAAGAGTGTGTCAGACTAGAATATGCATGAGTTATTTTCTAAATTAATATTATGAATATTCTCGCAGCACCTTTCATCCTGAAAGCACCTATAGCTCTTTACAAGCTGGTGGGCTGAAATAGTACAAAGTCTGCTGGGAGGGATTTAATGGTTTTGTAGGTTGCCTAGAAGACCCATAACATGGCACAAAAACAATAACTCAAGACAGGAACCAGAACGTTGACAAAATAGCAAAGACTTTAACCCACTGTTTCCAGTTCATATTATCAATGAACATGTAATTAGAGTAAAAAAAATGATCTCCAGGCAGGACACAAGGATGATATCCTTAACTCCTAAGTGCCGTGGAATCTTTAATAATCACAATCTGCTAAAAACTATTTTTTCATTCTAGTTATTTTAAAGCTTGCCTCAAAAATCCATCTGAATCTACTTGAATGTGTAGAATCCCCACATTTACACAGTAACTTCACTGGTACTTACCCTAATTTGCATGTATGTCTAGCCATGTGCTTGAACACCTCTGCATTTTGCAGGTGCATTACAGAGGTTAGTGGAACAGTTAGCTTACAGCAGGGGTGGGCAATTGCCTATGGGCCAGACAAGTAGTTCTGGGGAGCTGCTGCGGGCTGGTTACCACCCCTTCCTCCACCCCCCTGCAACAGCCCATGCACCACCGCTAAGAGCACACAGCCCCTAGCCTGTCGCACCTTTCTAGACAGCCCAGGTGGCAGTGGCTCCTCCTGGCTGCCACTGCTGCTGGCTCCATCCTTGTGGTACTGGCAAGGACAGAGCCCTGACCTCAACCTGCCCCGCGCCCAACTCCAGACTTGGGCCAGTGGAGCAGAGCAGCTCTGGACCAGCCAGAACCCATGCATTCAGACCTGACCTGCCCCACCTTGCGCCAGCTCCAGACATGGCCTAGTGGAGCAGTGCAGCTCCAGACTAGCTGGAACCATTGCACAGCCCCTAAGTTGGTCTGCCCTGCACCTGCTTCAGACTCACCCACCCATGCTGAGCAGTGGCAGCAGTGGTGGTGGCCGGGCAGAACCTGCTGCTCAGCATGGAGGAAAAGTGCCCGCCCCTGTCCTGCCCCCACCCCCACCGCTGCCAGGCACTTCTTGTTGCAGCCGCCCAGAGCCCATTCCCAGGTTCCCCTGCTGCTCCTCTGCACTGCCATTGCTGCCCCACTGGGTGGCCTGGTGGTGGCAGTGACAGCAGCAGAGAGGAGCAGCGGGGCAGCTCAGGAACGGGCTCTAGGTGGCTGTAACAAGGGCTGGCAGCAGTGGGGGAGGAGGGGAGGGGTGCTTTTCCCCCATGCTGAGCAGTAATTTCTGCCTGGCTGCCACTGTTGCTGCCATTGCTTAGCTTTGGCAGGTGAGTCCGGAGCAGGTGTGGGACATGCCAGGGTTGGGGCTACACGCGCAGGTCTCCAACAGTAACATGGGGCTGGGGCCAATGGCGGCAGCAGCCAGAAGGAGCCACTGCCACCTGGGCTGCCTAGAAAGGCAGTCCAGCTACCGAGCTGCCCCAGCCCCACTGTGTGCCCAGGAATGGCAGAACACATCACTGGATGATGGCACCTGGACCAGGTGGGACCAAGGGACCCACTGCGGGCCAGACAAACACCCTGCGTGGGCCAGATTCAGCTCTCAGGCTGTCTTTTGCTACAGTATTGACAAGTTCAGGGGCCTAACTTCAGCCTTCTGATCCTCCCATCCCCCCCAAAACGGAATAAGTGAAACTATGATGTAGCTTAGCCCTCAACATCCAGCAAATAGAAATTAAAAAGAAAAGGCTACTTTTCCAACAGTCCAGCATTTGAACTGAGACAGAGGAATATATTGGGTGTGGAGTTGTATGACTTAAGCTAATATTTAAAGACAAAGCTTGTCATTGCAATCCGCTGCACAGATAACACTACTAAAAGTTCTAATGCAATATTAAAAAAACTACAGGACACCACTACTGAAAATCCATCTTGCACTGCCAGAATAATTGGACTGATTTTGCCTTCCCTTATCTCATCTTTTTACTAACACAAAGCCATGGCTCATCCAAATAACTTAAAACGTTTGAACAAATGTTGCTCTAGTCTCACTACCCCTATGTGAGGTTGATATCATCTTCTTTTGACTGGTGGCACAAAGAAAGAATTTAAAACAAGTAATTTTCAAAAGCAGTCTTTGATTTTTAGGTGCAAATTTTCAGAGCACCTTGGGGCTTGAGGTGCAGCACATCTGAAAACCAAGTGCTTTGTTAAAGCAGCCAAAAATCAACACCAGCATATCAAAGATATTCTTGAAAATATTGGCCTATCCAACATTACGTAGAAAGACAGCATCAGGGGCAAGAAGAACTCCTACATATTTGGCCAAAGTATGGCCAAATAAATTTCCTTCTTGTCATAGCCATAAAATATAACTGGCTATAGAAATAAAATGGACTTTCATGCTACTTGGAAGTTTTTCATTTAATAAACTATTCACTTTTGTCTCTGTGTGCTGTATTTCTTATTTCCTTAATCATGGTATTCTTTGTGATTTACTTATTAGATTACATATAAATCTAAAAAAATACCTCTCATGAGGGACAGATTGTAAGTATTTATAAGGAAGCCTATTGAATCAAAAATGATGTTGACCTTTATGTGAGTTTTGCTGCATTTATTTCAGTGTTAGACTAACTAATTTGGGGTAATCAATTCATCATTCACCTAGACACATACTTTCAGTTTTAGGAGAAGTAAAGGAAATTAAAAGAAATTTTAGATAATATTAGCATCTGGGTAAATATAGTTCTCCTAAATCTATCATCCAGTGCAACCTTGAGAGTCTGAGAAGATGAGAGAAATCAAGGGGAAGAAAGATATGTGACATGATTATCATTTATTCTGTGTCACCAAGGAAGAGGTGTATTTTCTTTAATGATATGAACATAGACAAGGAAAACATGCTGTGAATGAAACCTGCACATAACCAAACTGTCCCCTGAGGCATGGCATCCTGTCTGAGATCTTTGAAACAACAGCTGAAATATTTTCCACTTGTAGTTTTTCTCCTCTGACCCAGAAGAGGAAATAAAATCTAAATCTTACGAGTTACTAAGCACCATGTATGTTGTTGTTGAGTACCCATCAGCTCCAATCTAATCAACAGGAATTGACAAATAAATGGCATTCTGCAGGACAGAGTCTGCATTTACATGGGCAAGTTAGCGATTGGGGCATGGTAAGAAGTCTTAATGTGTACTGTCTTAGTATTCCCATTGCAGAGGAGACTTTTCCAACAGATGTTAATGACAAGCAAAGTAATAACTAAGGGCATTTATACACATGTTCCGGGAGTGGGGGGAGAGGCGGTTTAAGTACAACAGCTCCGAGAGCCAATCTAATTAAAGTTCCCGGAGCATCGCATGTATCAGTGTCCCTGTGCTGAAAAATGGTGGTGGGGGCACTTTAAAGCTTGTTGAATGAGCTTTAGTTAAAGCACTCCTGCTTTTTCAGCACAGGATCACTGATACGTGTGATGCTGGAGTCTGCTGGAGCACAGTATTATTATGCTCCAGCAGACTCGATTAATCAAGTTTGCTCCAATGCACTGTAATTACAGCAAATACATTGCATCAGAACAACCTTGCCCAATGTGTGTAGGCACCCCAAGAGACACGGATTGTGACATGGGGCTTGCAGAGAAAAATAATGAGAAGTGGTGGCTCAGGTGAACCCCTCTATTAAACTATATATAAGAAGAGGGGACCAACAAATGACATAACTTTATGCTAGGGAGGGATCTGAACAAGGACCGTAAAACACGATCGAACACCATGATCATTACTCCAACTTTGGGAAAGGACAGCTGCAGCTCCACAGAGTGAACCTCTTTCTAATATCTCAGAGCAGAAATTCAATTTCAAAGGCCCCCAAAGATTCTGAGAACATTCACATCCCAAATACTTTGGGGTTGTCTTCAAAACAATGTGGAGAGAGCTGATATTTTACATTATTGTTTTCTGAAATCATCATATTTTTGTTTCATTATGCTTTTATATAATTTTAAATAAGGATAAATATGTTTGACATGTATTTTCCTAATCACATGGCAATGAAATTTAATTATGCTTATATTTTCTTCTGTAAAGATATTACTGATTTTAATATATGATACATTAAAAAGAGAGAGACCTCTTGGGGCTAAAGGTTACTTTATAATCCTTTAATGCGTTCAGCAATACGATTCCTGGTTTAACTGTTGTTTGCCACATACCAGTAAAATAAATAAGCATTAGCTATTTTGTCTGTAGCCACTGTATCTGGTTCTCTAGACAAAGATATAAGTACTTAGATTGGCATTCATATTTGATTATAGGAACAATATGCAGGCATGAATTGCACTTACCTCAGATGAAGACATCCTGTTTAAAATTTTGCCCTTCAAGCCTTGGGTAATTTAGGTTATCTTTATGCAAATGCAATGAATGCATTTGGAAAACTAGATTCAAGTACAAATGCTTCCCCTTCCCCCTACCTATCATTTAAATCCATGCATTCCTCCCTTTTTTCTCCTTCACTGATAAATGTAATTTTAAAAGTGTGTATTGTTATAGGTAAAGTGAAAGCAATGCTACGTAACAGGGATGGAAAAACAACTTAAAATCTAGGCTGGTACAAATAAATGTCTTAGGCATGAGTGTATACTGTTGATTTACCTTTTATTTCTCCTTACTTCTCTGCTCCCTCCCTTCAAAACTTCAATAAAATGTTTTGCAGTCAATTTTCCAAACAGTCAGGTACAAGTGGACGTGAAATTAGGCAAAACACATATGCAATAACTGCCAAATTTTTAAATTACATTTTTTCCTCTCTCTCTGAAGCTACAGGTTTTTTCAGCATGCTATGAAGAGTCAAATCCAGACAAAATATGCAATGGCAACTATGACATTGGGAAGACATTTTTCAATCCACTTTGTTGACATCAAGTATTAGATGCTGAGGTCCAAACAGTAAGATGCCTGAAAAAGATGGTCACCCTCTTAATTAATTAAATAAAGCCAGAATCTTCATCTTCTAAAGGTTGAATAAACAACTTCAGAAAGAAGGTAAAAAAAAAATCTTAGTTTTGATGTTATTTTAGTACATAACCATCATTAATAACTTATACTGCTGTCAGAAAATTTTAGCCAGCTCCTACTGTTCCTTTATATGCAATACTTCCATAAGCTTTAATTGGCATTACAAATGGAAATAGATGCACAATAGGTCCTGCAGTTAATATCTAGAAAGACATTTTCTTGTGTAAGCAAGTTGAATGAAGAAGAGATTTACATGACTACAGTAAGTCAAAACATGATTATTTCATCATTATGGATTTATACTAATCAGAGTTTATCTGATTCAATAACAATTTGGTACAGCAGTAACATAAACCACTGTGTTGAGCCGCACAGCTAGACAATACAAAAACATCATTATAAATTCAGCTAATCCTATTTTCCAAGACAGATAAGAACAGGCAACCCATTAAAATCAAAGGGATATCCCTAAGCCAAAATAAAAGTCCTTCCAGATTATCTACGTAATTGAACTTGCATAACTGTAAAAAAAATGAAAACATTACTCAACGGTAACACTCAGATTTATCGTCCCAACAAATACATCTGAAATTTCTAACAGGACAAAGAACAAGGACTATTTCTTGAAAACTGTGCCGTTAATTATTTAAATACATTATAGACTCAAGACAGCTATGCAAAATTTCCAGGGAAAAAATAAAATGCTCTAACTTTTATTATGATACGACTTAAAAAATTATGATTTATGGTCAAATTAGTCCTTTTGCATAATACATGCTCTGAATAATATTTAACAAAAAATTACCTCTGCTTCGGTTATTGTATTATTCACAAACTAATACTGATTTTCTATTACTATGCTCATTATTAACTAGTAAGCATGAAAATAAAATGTTCTGACTGAGGGTTATTCACCACCTATTTAAACAATCCACTCTTTGTTTAACCCAGTGTAGGTTTCAACACCTAAGTCACATGGTATAGTTTCTGTTCTCTGATTTATGTTATGAACAGAGTACTAACAAATAGCTACCTTTGAATAAAGCCTGTCCAGTGGTGCTTTTGGAAGAACCATTCATAGTAAATGGTTACCCAGGTAACTATAGGCCTCTCAACCTAACTTCCATCCTAGGGAAAATCCTAGAGAAGTTCATCAAGGAGTCTAGCTGCAATAAGCTTGCAGAAGGTGAGATTCTGAATGACAGCCAGCATGACTTCGTCACAGGCAGGTCTTGACTTACCAACCTCATCTCCTTCTATGACCAGGTAACTCACCACCTGCACCTGAGAGAGCAGGTTGACATCTTACACCTAGACTTCCAAAAAGCCCTTTGATCTAGTATCCCACCATGTTCTTCAGAGAAAATTGGAAGATTGTGGGATTTACTCTGAGACAGTCAGGTGGGTGAGAAACTGGCTACAGGATAGAACCCAGAGAGTTGCAGTGAACGGATTTGTGTCATCCTGGCGAGAAGTGGGCAGCGGTGTCCCGCAGGGGTCAGTGCTTGGTCCAGTACTTTTCAAAAATCTATATTAACGATTTGGAAGTAGGGGTGAAGAGCTCACTGGCCAAGTTCGCGGACGACACCAAGTTATGTGGGAGCGTGGTCACGCTTGAAGACAAGCTACAGATACAGGCAGACCTAGACAGGCTGGCAAGTTGGTTGGATCAGAATCTCATGAAGTTCAACCTTGAGAAATGTGAAGTGCTTCACGTTGGGATGAGCAACCCTCAACACACCTATAGACTTGGCAGCACCAAACTGACTAGTACCACAAATGAAAGGGATCTGGAGGCAATAATAGACCACAGTATGAATATGAGCCGGCAGTGCGATGCTGTAGCCAGTAGGGCAAATAATACTCTAGCATGGATCCATTGATGCACCTCCAGCAAAGCCAAGGAGGTGATTCTTCCACTCTAATCAGCACTGGCGAGACCGCAGCTGGAGTACTGAATCCAGTTCTGGGCACCACACTTTAACAAGGACTTGGACAAGCTTGAAAGAGTTGGAAGAAGAGCCACCCGTATGATCAGAGTCTTGCATGGCAAGTTATATGAGGAAAGGCTGAGGGATCCGGGACTCTTCAGCCTGAAGAAAAGAAGGCTGAGAGGGGACCTGGTAGCAGCTTACCGCTACATCAAGGGCTCAGTGAACAATTGTTCACCAGGGTACCCTTAGGAAAAACCAGGAGTAATGGCCACAAAATCCTAAAACACCGTTTCAGGATCAACATTAGGAAAAACTACTTCACAACTAGGGTGTCCAGATTGTGGAATAAGCTCCCTCCAGAGGTGGTGCGATCACCTGCCCTGGAAATCTTCAAGTGGAGATTGGGTGGACACCTTGTTGGGGTCACCTGACCCCAGTTGCCTTTCCTGCTTGATGCAGGGGGCTGGATCCGATGATCTTCCAAGGTCCCTTCTGGCTTTATGATCTATGAATAAACACTGGTGACGTTTTTGGGATTTGGAAACATTTTCAACAACACAGGAAATCACCCTGTACTCAGAAATAAACATGACAGCACAAACGAACTTTTAATCGACTTGGGTTGTTTTAATGAATATTGTCTCCCTCTTTTGCTTGGCAATGTAGAAGATAGAATGCATTCTGGAAAGGAAGGGACTTCTTGTAGCAATCATTTGGCCACGTGGAAGGAGGCTCAGGATAGGCAAACAGGGTAATGGTAGCATTACAGACTTGTAGCGTGGCTTCCCTTCTGCAGAATTCCCAGAAGCCTTACAGAGCTTGCAACTGGCATTTCCTCTCCTGTTGACTTTCCCACAGAATGGCTTGTTTTGGACCCAAGTCTATTGGTCTCTCTTTTTCAGCCAGTTCTCTAACACCAGTATCAATTACATTTTGTAACTGAAAAGGACAGTACCTGGCTTTAAAAAATGGCCTCAAAACTGATGCTACTACCTTTAGGCATATGTTGCACTTACTGCAGTACATCCCAGCCCATCACTGAAAGAAGCAATCTAGAAATTTGGATTGGATTAGAATCCACCCTCTCCCCCCACCGATTCATCTCTCAGAGATCAAGTCTCTCCTGGCTGCTGGTCAGTGAATGAAAATGGAAAAAAATATCTTGTTAAATGCTGAGGCAGTTCCAAAAAAAGAGGTCACGCATTTCCAGCACTCAATGTAATGTCCCTAGTCTGTAGTTACCACAATGACAGAGCTGTGAAAGTATCCACTTTGAGCATCATCAAGTACTTTGAGAAAATATATTGGGGTTTTAGCCTTGGACCACCCGGCATAAGTTTACCTTTCAAACAATTCAGTCTGCAGGGGAAATGAAATAAGTTTCATCCCAGAGGGCTTCATAAAACATTTCTGAAGGACTCCCTGGGGATGGGATTATTTTTACCCAGGAGCCTTCCTTTGGATCATTTTCAGCTTTTATCAAAACAACATGTTTTCATCCTGGAGGGTGGAAAAAATAGCAACTTTTCAATCCTTCAAATTGCCCTTCTTTCTGTTTTACTGACATCCTAAATTAAAAGTCTCTTCTGAGAGTGCTTAAGATTTTCTATCAAATACAAGGCAAGGTACAGCAGTCAGTTCAAGTGGTGGGCTGAGGAACACTATGGTATGAAGTGGGTTAATAAGAAAACTAGAGCATCAGAAAGAGACCTAAGTGAGTAATTCAATCAAAAATCAGATAGGTGGCAAACAGATTCAAGATAGTTTCCTTCAGTGACAGCTGCTGTTCTCTTCGTGGTACTTCCACAAAGCCTCCTTAAGAAAAGTGGCACTGCAGAGAAGGATTTTTTTCCCATTCCCTTTGAAATAAATCAAGGTGGGAATTAAGATTTCACTGTAATTGAATTTTATCTTTTTGGTTTTTAGGCCTTTCACATGAGTTGAAGATGGCTTTTTTGGTCATTCAATGGGATTAACATTCTTTACAAGGAGCCTGTCAGTTATGGAGGAGCGTTGGAGGCTGCCTTTTAAAGAAATGTGTCACAAGGGGTGGGTCTATGTGAGACGCTACTGCAGAGTGGTTACTGTGCATTTATTTAGTACTTGTATAAGCAAGAGTTACTGCACAGTAGTGCTGGCATAAGTCTTTTATGTGACACTATTGCACAGTAGCCTAATAATACTGTGCAGTAGCATATTAGCACTGTCCATGCTGTGACACGCTACTGTGCAGTATCATTTGGCTACTGTGCATTCAGTGTCTTGCATAAATGTGCCCAAAGGGCTTGAAAAAATTAAAAGGATCGCTTTTTTTGCCCACAGAAAATGCATACTTTTCATGTGTGTATTGTATTATTACTTGCATACACTAGTACTACATGGTGCCTAAGGTGAGGTACAGACATTACATTTTCACCAGTATAAGTGATCAGAAACCAGTTTATACCCATAACAGAACAGAAGTTCATCTCAGACTGGTTTAAAAATGATGGAATCCAGCCTGAGATTTGCCCCCATCCCCACCAAAGGGCGAATGTGGGTTCTGTTTGCTACTGATCTAAATTATGCTGCTCACAGAAAACCACATAACTTGGATCAATTCCTCCTTGAGCTTTTTGAATGTCTGTATGTAGCCTAGGGGTTTCATTTATGGACCAGAACCTCATTGTACTAGGTGCACTAATACAAAACAAAAAAACAGTTCCTGTCCTAAGGACTTACAATCATTATAGTCTAAGTAAAAGACAAGGGACAACAGATGATAAAGACAGACAAACAGAAGTATACATGAAAACAGTGAGACAGTGTTAGCCAACACATTAAGCAATAGTTTTAGCACAGCAGCAGGTTTGCAGTTGTCAATATTTTGTAGGTATCACAGAAAGGGTGTTCTGAAGGATGACAATCTTCCCCATGAAATGCATAGCTCTGGATAGCTATTATCTCCCCGCAAGTTACTATTGCTACCACAGATGCTAAAAATTGAAATTGTCTTGCATTTAATATTCACTGGCCGTGTCTACATGTGCACTTCACTGCAGCATAGACTAATCAGCTGAGGAGTAAAGCATCACAGTCTACATGTGTGACACTATTAAGCAGCAGTAAACTAATCAACACCACCATAAGATAGTACTGTTGGGGACAGTACTGTCTTACAGTGGGGTAGTTAACTGCAATTAAACGCACATGTAGATGCTGACTGTAAGTGTCAATTGTGCCTAGTCAGCCCAGACAGCAGGAGGCCAGAAGCCTGCCTGCCACCTAGCCACAGCTCCACACTTTCAGCACCTTCATGCTCAAATCGCTGGTGTTCCAGATGCATGTGTAGATATTCTGTCTGGGAGTAGTTTACTTTAGCTCAAACTGCTCCAGAGTTCAGTGCTTTGTATTAACTGCATGTGTAGATGAACCCACTGACATGAGATAATATCTCAGTCTACAGAAAACTACTTTTTGTTTCTCATAAACTATGGCAGGCCCTAAATATAGAAAAACATTCAAGTTTTATCCTCTGACAAAAGCCAGAGAAATCAGTCATGCTTAAAGTATAAGCCTGTCAGGCTCCAAGTACCTTGCTTGAATGTTCAGCAGTTTGCACAATTAAGAGACCATTGTTACCCACTGGGTGTGTCTACACATGCGGTTCAATGCACAGCCTATTTTAATGAGCATTAGAGTTTCACAGCAAAAATTGTGCTAATATGCTAATGCCCAGTAAAATTAGGCTACTGCGCATTAAGCATCACTCAAAGACCATGCACTGTTGCTACTGTGCACTAGGGCAGTCTAATGCACAGTTAGTTAGTACCTCACATTAGAGGTACTAAATTTAATGTGCAGTAGCAAAAGCACATTAATGAACATGTAGATGGTACAATTCTGAGAAGACGTTCTGGTGCTGATCATGCCATGCGTAAGAAGTCTCCTCAATTCCCGGTTGGAATACAGTAGGATGCACCCATAAAAGCTACCTTACCCTTTCAGTCTAAGTTGGTCCTATTCAATTCCAAGAAACAGAGCTTAAGGGATATAGTTTTTTATATATTTTGTTAAAACTGGTTCACCCATCCTGAATTACAATCCTGAACTGTGCAATTAATTTGATAGGCACTAGTATGTCTCGCTATTCGCATGTATTCAAATATGCATAGCCACATCTCTCTTGAAAAACTGTAAAAATTTTTGTGCATGCTCAGTACTTTAAAAGGTCATAAAGATCTTCCAGGTATTGCAGATTTGGGAAAGATGAGTGGTTTTCAGTTCTAGCAGGTATCTGATGAATTTTAGAGGGCTTGTGTCATACATTAACTGATCAGCTTTCATACAAGCAGAGTAGATAATATTGCCTTGGCATTTGGCTTTAGACTTGTAAGTTCTTTTACACTTGAAGAATTATGTTATTTTCGGTGGAATAAAAGGGCAAGTGAAAAAAGGCTCCATGTGCAATTTCTGAATTGCATCTGTGAAAAATGTAATGAAAACCTAACATTATTAGCATGATTTACTTCACAAATAAACCAACATCCAATTCTGAAATCCATGTTTGAGACTGTTTGTTTGCAACCTGAAAACCGTGAGCTCAGATTTCACAGGCCACAGATCAGATATGAGAAGGATTGGAAAGCCATTAGTCTTGATGACTACCAATTTAGGCTAGAGTCAAGCTAGACGCACAGAAGAAAATGTTTCCATATTCCAGGAATAACCTCTTGAATCATGCAATCTCAATAAATTTTCCTTTCAATTGGAAAGCTTGACAAATTTGTATGCATCAAGATGTCCATGCTGGGGTGACTATAGGAGCTGAGTTTGTTAATCACTTGGTAGGAGAGCAGATTTGGTATAGCTTCACCCCCCCCGCGCACACACCATAAAGTCATGGGGGCTTTTATTGTACTGTATTACATACACACAAACACGCAACAAAACAATAAAAAATACAAATACCCCAGGAATTTACAATGTATGTCAGCTCTTTCCTATATTTTGCGTCAGTTTTTGCCATTATGTATCTGTTTTCTACCTGAACATAAGTTTTTTTTAGGCATCTCCTTACATGTTTGATTGGTTGTTAAAACATACATGACAATGGCATACAAGACCTTGATTTTACACCTTTGTCTTTACACTGACTGGCATAAAGTTTTACATTTTTACGTTGAGGAGCCCCAGTTGGAAGAAGCTGCCATAGCATTAAGCCTCTAGCAGTTACTGCTTTTTTGTTTTTTTTTAATAAAAACTAGAGAGACAGAGAAACAATCATCATGACCAGGCAGCATTTTAACGATGGTTTTACTGATGCTCTACACAGAAGTAATACTATCCCCAAACTCTGACTTAATGGTCTCCTGCTTATGCAGATTTGCATTTATACTCTTAGGTGTTGGGAGCTGATGTCTATTTGCTTATATATTGGAAATCCTAAGGCCTTTTCAGAATCATTTTTTTTCTGTGATACTGTCCCTATTTTACACATATAACCTACATACTCTGCTCTCAGATTACAACTAGTGGCTACCAAAGGTAAATGCAAAGTAACTGGGGATGATAGTTACCCAAAAGCTTCCCTGCCTTGACATATAGAAAAGCATGCATTTATGAGAAGTATGTGGGCAAAACACATACCAATTAAATCCTCAGGGCAAAAAGAAACAGAGGGAGACAGATGGCATATAAGGGACAACAGGGAACATATAACTGCATTTTCATGAAGTTACATTATAAAAATGATTTTCTTCAAAGAAACTGAGAGTTTTTATTCCTCAATAATAAATAGCTGGTCTAAACTGAGATACTGCAGCTGCATTCTGACCTATACATCAAGTATTCTGTTACATTTTGAGGCTGTTACTAACAAGTTCTAGTGAATAATTTAGTAATCTCAACAAAAAAAAAGTGAACGTAAAAAATCAATACTGTAAACTAATGTGTCAACTTTTCTTTTGCTGTCATAATCTCTCTCAATTCATGTAACTGATTGATACATTTATTCAACATAGCCCAAATGGAAGGCACAACAGTCCAACAAATTGGGCAGCTGGATTACAGTCAGGAATCAATATCCAGCTCTACCAACTGAACCACTGGTAGCTGCAAAGTAAATCATGTCGTCTACATGCCTCAATATTCCTTACACTAAAACAGAGACAGCAAGCCATATCTACCTTCACATCTTAGTCTTTTTTTTAATGCGATTGAAGCCAAAACTGAAGCCTCCTCCTCTTTTGCTAACAAATAGCTCCTATTAAAAATGCAATAAATTATTACAGGGAAGTTTGGGTTTTTTTTAATACAGAAAACATTTTTAGATATATGAACTGAAAAGAATATCCTGAAGGATACCAATGAATTAATGTGTCATGTTTCACCTATTGCAAGTTATTTTTCTAAATATTGAAAGGACCCAGTGCATCGTTAATCCTAGCAGAATTTTGATTCTTCAACAGTGAACACTGATTTTATTTGCACTGTTTTTAACTAAAAAATTAAAGCATGTTAGTCATATGATTCCTATGTGTTCTCACTTTATAATAATTAACACTCCACAGTAATCAGCAGTTACACCGACTCATCAAAACCCGTTACCAAGTAAGACTACCATTCATTTACCTTCCATAACTACTTGAAATCACCATAATGTTGTTATTAATATCAGATCAGTGCACTTGGCCAGAAACATAGAGATAGTGCACAGCGTTTGTAGGGCTGTGTGGCAAAAAATGCAAAAGCCAAGGGTGAAATTTTAAAAATGTCCGAACTAAAGTAGATGCAAAGATAAGTGAATGCTGAGCACTTCTGGAGATCTCATCTCACATGTATAGAGCTATCAGAATTTTTCCAAATAGCCACTGACCATATTGCTAATTGGACTTAGCTGTTATTTTTTTTCCCCATAGAGAGAATTCACTACCAGAAATCCAGTTGTCATTTTGCTTTGTAAAGTACTAGCCAAGGTAAAACAGCTTTATTGGGATTTCTTTTTTGTCTTGCATCCTGGCTATAATCTACACTCAAGGACAGTGAAGAAATAATTTGGCAAGATGCTAGCACTCTGGCAAAACACTAAGTTTCTGATATCCACCTAATGAAAATCAGATTGACATAAGAGCTGGCTTACTCTTATGAAAACAGTCATTATAACCAAATGAGTTTAGAAAGCTTCTTCCCAAATAAATATTTTGCAGAGTGTTGTATAGATTACTACAAATTGGCCTACTTCAACAAGCTCTCCACTTTCATGAGTCTCCCCCCAAAAATGCGTATGATACAAAATTAAGATCCTTTTCTCTATTTAAAATTGCAGAGGAACAGAAGGGCTTGATTTACATTAGTTAAGGTGACCAGTCATACTGGATTTTATCCAACTCCCATTGAAATCAATTGGCATTTTTCCACTGATTTAAACAGGAACTGGACTAAAGCCAATACAGATTTAAAAAAAAAATTACAGGTTTTCATAGACGTTTTGGCTGGAAGGGACCCCGGAGGATCACTGAGTCCAGCCCCTGCCCCAGGGGCAGGAAGTCAGCTGGGTTCATAGGATCCCAGCAAGATAAACATCCAAATGTGTCTTGAAGGCATTCAAAGTGGGTGCTTGAACCGCATCCGGGGGCAGTCTATGCCAAACCTTGGGGGCTCAGACAGTGAAGAAGTTCTTTCTTATGTCCAGCCTGAATCGGTCATGGTGGAGTTTGTGACCATTCGATCTTGTCATCTCTTGGGGCGCTCTGGTGAACAGACATTCCCCCAGATCCTGATGAGCACTCCTGATAAACTTATAGGTGGCCACCAAATCAACCCTGAGCCTGAGCTTTTCCAGGCTGAAGAGCCCCATGGCTCTCAGCCTCTCATCATAAGGTCTGTTTTCCTGACCTCTGATCATGCGCATGGCTCTCCTCTGCACCCTGTCAAGATTCTCCACACCCTTTTTTGAATTGTGGAGCCCAAAACTGGATGCAGTACTCCAGCTGCGGCCTCACCAAGGCCGAGTACAAGGGGAGAATGATGTCCCAGGATTTGCTTGAGAAGCATCTATGGATGCAAGCCAACGTCTTGGTCGCTTTACTAGCCTCAGCATCGCATTGCAGGCTCATGTTCATCTTGTGGTCAATGATGACCCCCAAGTCTCTTTCTTCCTTAGTGCTAGCTAACCTCAGGTGTGGATGCTTTACCCCAGAGTTTGGTGTCGTTGGCAAACTTGGCCAGTCTGCTTCTGATACCAATGTCCACATCATTGATGAAGATGTTAAATAGTATAGGCCCTAGCACAGAGCCTTGAGGGACCCCACTGGTCACAGCGCACCAAGACAATTGGCTCCCATCGACCACCACCCTCTGGGTCCTATCACGGACCCAGTTCCCCAGCCAGCAGATCGTGGTGAAGTCGAGGCCGCAGTTAGCCAGTTTAGCCAAGAGGTGATCATGGGATACCAGGTCGAAGGCTTTTTTAAAGTCAAGATATACAACGTCTATCTCTTCCCCCTTGTCTGGGTGATAGGTCACCTGGGCATAAAAAGAAATGAGATTGGTCAAGCAAGACCTACCTGCAACAAACCCATGCTGGGTATCCCTCAAGATATTGCCTTCAGCTAGTCTGTTAAGGATGGCCTCTTTGATAATCTTTTCCAAGACCTTCCCCAGGACAGAGGTCAGGCTGATGGGCCTGTAGTTTACCGGATCTACTTTCCTCCCTTTCTTGACGATAGGCATGACATTGGCCCTCTTCCAAACATCAGGCACTTCACCAGAGCGCCAAGAGCTCTCAAAGATCCATGCCAAGGACTGAGCTATGATGCTTGCCAGCTCAATGAGTACCCTTGGGTGTAACCCATCAGGGCCGGCTGACTTGAAGGTATCCAGCCTGTCAAAGTGTTCCTTCATGAGGTCAGCTTCAATGGAGAGTAAGGAATCTTTCTCACCTGGGCCTCCCTGACCCATAGTGGGCAGGGCCGTCCCATGGGACTGGTGAAAAACTGACACAACGTACCCATTTAGCAAGTTCGCTTTATCCTGGGCATCAGTTGTCAGTTGCCCCATCTGGTTTAGCAGGGGTCCAATGTTGCCCTTGCTTTTTCTCCGGCTCCCCACATAGCTAAAAAAGAACTTTTTATTTTCCTTGATATTTGTAGCTAGCTGGAGTTCCATCACAGCCTTGTCTTTCCTGATTTGCTCTCTGCAAGCCCGGACCAGAGCAGCATATTCCTCCTTGGTGGCGATTCCAGTCCTCCATCCTTTGTAGGTCTTCCTTTTAAGAGGCAGGAGGTCTACCAGTTCCCTGGAGAGCCAAGGGGGCTGCTGTGCCCTTTTGCTGCCTTTCCTCCGAGACAGAATGGATTCTGCTTGCGCATCCAGGATTGCTCCCTTGAGGAGCAACCGCTCGTCCTGAACTCCCCTCTCCATTGGGTTGTGGCCTTTTAGGGCCTCTCTGACAAGCCTCCTTAGCTTGTCAAAGTCAGCTTTCCTGAAGTCGAGGACTTCTGTATTACTGACTGAACTTCTGTATTACTGACCGACTTCCAGGTAATCTTAAATAAGGTCTATTACAGTTTTTTAATGCCTGGTACTTATATTGTGCGCATACAAGCACATCTAAATACCCATTTGTGCAAGCAAATAATGGTTTTGTATAAAAACAGGTGCTTGTGAAAATTCTGAGAGGGGTCACCTTTGAGTATCGAGCCAAGAAAATAATTTCAGTATTTTATCCTCATTTGTCTGGTGCGAAACTAACAAGCAAAGCTTAAAGAGTATAAACTACAGATATAGTATAAACAATATTCACTTTATATTCTATAAAATATGTTGAACCTGTTTGACATGCAAACAATGGCAATTGCATCTTAGTTTTGCTGTAGTTATATAAGTATGGAATGTCCCAGTATCAGGGTGCAAACAAGAGTTTGCCACACCCAGTCTAGGTCCAGGCAGCTGTCATGAGTTGGGGTCCCAGGTCATGATGGGGTGGCCATGATGCCCCTGGTGACCCCAAGACCATGCCAACTCTGCGACGAGAGCACTTTCTTTTTTCCCCTACCATGCCTTGATGGTAAAATAATAAATAAGGAGGCTGCCCACAGGTCTTT